>NW_006159427.1:7590592-7626918 GCF_000334495.1 Tupaia belangeri chinensis
AAACTCCCCCCCTTAAAAAAAAAAAAAAAAAAAAAATGCCAGGCTATAAAATGTCCCTCCCCCATACACCCAATCCCCTCTGCGTCTTTGATTTAATGAATATGCCCTGTGTCCATGCTGAGAAAGAACATTTTGCACACTGTAAAAATATATAGTGATTAAACGTAAATTAAAAAAAAAAAATGCCAGACACCAAAATCTAGACAGGGTGGGGGACAGGTGGTGGCATGTTGCTACTGCAACTGGACCCACATGGGAAAGGCCCTGGGTTCATGTCTTGCGACTTCCCTGGGCATGCCAACTGAGACTGAAGGTGGATGGTGACAGGAAGGCCCTGGTAGGGGTTCCCATTTCTCTCTCTTTCTCTCTCTCTCTCTCTCTCTCTCTGTCTCAAACCATAAAAATAAACAACCATAAAAGATTTTTTTTTAAATCTAGACAGGATGAAGAAATAGAAGAGAAGGGACTGTGGCATGACCATGCCCCATTGGGGTTTGTTTTTTTCTCTCTTTCTTCCTCTGTCTCTCTCTGGTGATTAAACATGCCCTCTGGCCATTTTTTTTTAGAGGTTTTTGCTATAGGGCACATGCGCTCACCAGAAAGACAGAGAGAGAGACAGAGAGACAGAAAGCGAGAAATCACCCCCACCCCGGGGGGGCTCTCCCCGCCACAATCCCTTCTCCTCCATTCTCCTCTCAGGATCTTGGGCACACACGCATATGTGCCGGGTGTGAGTTTAAGCCACCGAGTCCAGGACTTGAAACACGGTTTACTACATGGGAGTCCAGCGACATAGCCATTATGCCATCTGCTGGTCCCAACGCCCTCTGGCAATTAAAAAATAAGAAAAGATAAATCTTGGGAACCAGCAGTTAGCGTAATGGCTATGTCGCTGGACTCTCATATAGTCACCCTCGGCTCACATCCCCGGGACCTGGTGGCTTAAAACTCACACCGGGTGCGTGTGCGTGCGTGCCCAAGATCCCAAGAGGAGAATGGAAGAGAAGGGATTGCGGCGTGACCATGCCCCCTGGGGGGTGATTTCTCGCTTTCTCTCTCTATGTCTCTCTCTGTCTGGCGAGCGCACGCGCCCTATAGCAAAAATATCAAAAAAAAAAAAAAAAAAAGAAAAGATAAATCTTAAATGAAGGATATATTTTAGTGCTATTCCTCAAGGCTAACTGGTAGAACATCAATTTATAGTCTACAACTTTTCCTGTCATGCGGTTCTGATATTTTTTTCACAATGCCTATCCCTGTCACACTCAAAGAGTTCAATACACCATACAGAGATCTACATAAATGATATCTGTAATTTTAGACAGTTATCATAATATGAAGACTATATATTTAACTTTTGGGAAGAAAATACTCAAGAATCTAAAGAAGGTTCTTCTTTCCTAATTAAGGGATATCTTCGAAAAAAAACAAAAAGAGGAAATAATAGAGCTACATATGGATGCGCTATGAGTGTCCACGGAACAAAGGAAATGTCGACATTTTGGTATTGCCCCAAGTCGAGGGGAATTTGTGAAGAGTTAAAATATCTAAAAAGTAGAAGTTGTTATAAGAGAAACTACAGAAACGAAGAGGACAAAACAGAAGGACTTGAAATATCAGAAACAGAACTTGAGTGACTGAAGAAATTTTCATTCAGTTTCAAAGAAAATTAAGCCCATGAATTTTAAATCAGTGGAGTGAGAAATGGTGAGTGGATAGGGGCTATGAGTGGATTTTCTGGCTGGCTTATTCCACAGTGGCATAACCTATGGTCTCCCATCCAGTCACCTATCTCACTAGGTGTGTCTGTTAGCTGTTGCTGTGCTAAAAATAATCCAGAGTGTAATGAAATATTCTATGGTTGGGCAACTTGGACTGGGCTCAGCTAAGCAGGTTTTCTGCTGGTCTCAACTAGGGTCACTCACAAGGTCGCAGTCATCTAATGGATTGTCTGGGATGCTTGGTCCAAATTAGCCTCGTATGTCTGGCAGTTGGTGCTGACCATCTCTCTATACATGTTCTTTTCTTCCTTTTTCTTTTTGTAATGAAATGAAGAGAGAGAGAGAGTTATTTCTGACAGGGTCTTGCCATGCTGTGATTCTCTTGCCCAGCCTCTCAATTAGCTAGAATAACTGGTATTGTACCACCAACCCAGGTGTGTTTAGGTTGGTGCAGGAATCAAACCCGGGCTTCCCATGTGGTTCCAACCTCACACAGCAGCAACACCCCACCAGTTGCACCACCGCAGCTGAGTCTATTCTCTCACTTTAGGGAGACCAGGCTAGATGTCCTTATGTGGAGGATTCGGGCAGCAAGAGAAACCAAACTCCAATGCAAACATGCTTCTTGAGCATTTCCTTGTGCCGTGTTTGCTAACGTCCCATTAGCCAAAGCAAAACAAATGGTCATATCCCTGATCCAAGGAAAGGGAAATGTGACAGTCTAGAGTAAGACTCAGGAGACATCATCTCAAGGAAAAAGGAAATTTTATAGAAAGAAAGCAAGCACCTGGGAGTCTGAGGCTGGAGATGCCTCAAGTCTGCCTGCGAGGAGGGAGGGTTTTTATTTTTGATAGGGCAATCAAGCTATTCTGGGAGACTATATGTGAGACTGATATGCAGGGGAGTTTTTCTTTCTCTCTCTGGGGAGTTAGACCGCTCAGTACTGCTTTGTGCCATTGTCTGCTACTCCCTGGGCAGTGTGACCTTGCAGCAGCTGCACCTGGGATGGAAGCTCCTACCAAGACATTTCTGCAGCGGTCGGGCCTTGGTTTCTCATCAGGCCTGAAGCACTACCAGGCGGCGCTCAGAAGAGCTTTACTGAGCAGGACTGTATATGACATAGCCTCCATTTCTTGCTGGAAGAAGAGAAAAATTGCATTGCCCAGGGGACATAAATAAAGGAAGAGGAGGAACTGTGGTCATTAACCAATCTACCTCAAATATCTTCTCTTTCTGAGGGTTCTGCCAATGATCAGATGCCAGGAGAACTCATAGCTGTACTTCCTGAGAGAGGAAATCAAGATGAACAGAGTTCATACCCCAAGATGTGATCCATGGACCGGAAGGGGTCTCCTACTCACTTCCCACCCACACTCACCATGTCACACCTCTGTTTAGAAATTGTCAGGTGGGGCTAGGCGGACGTGGTGGAGCAGTGGTGGTACAGCTAGGGGGAAGGGAAGTCCTAGGCTTGCATCCTGGGACCTCCCTGTGCATCCTGGGTGTGAGGTGCGTGCCTGTGATCCAGGCTGGCCGAGACCAGTGGTCAAGCACAGCATGCAAATCAGGTGGGGGCAGCTGTCTCTTTCTCTCTCTCTCTCATACTCTCATGAGATCTTGGAACAGAAACAGGATATTGGATTTAAAAAAAATTAAGGAAATCTGAATAAAGTATGGACTTCAGTTCATAATAATGTATGAAGGTCAGCAGGTAGTGTGGCAGGTATGGCGCTGGATTCCTACATGGCCTACTGCAGTTCGAGTCCTGGACCTGGCAGCCTGCTTTCTCAATTTTGCTCTCTCTCTCCCTCTTTGTCTCACTCTAGTGAGTTAAAAAAAATCAAATCAAATACATAATTCTTTAAAAAAGTAATAATGTCTGAATATTGGCTTATTAATAATAACGAATGCACCAAACTAATGTAAGATTTTATAACAGGAGATATTAGGAGCAGGGTATATGAGAACTCTCTACCGTCTTCTTGATTTTTCTATAAATTTAAGACTTTCCTCAAAGAAAGTCTATCTTTAAAAATGTATCAAAATATACAGAGGGAATACAATTTATATGCAGTCTAATACATGAATTATAAATTAAGGTCACATTTCTTTTCATTTTCAAATTTGGTGGCTCTCAGCATCCACCTGGTAACTCATGAAATTATCTTTTCCTTCCTCATTTTCCCTTACTTAGAAACAAAAACTGGGAAGCCTTGACCCCCTCATGGAGGACCACGTTAGCTGTGCAGTCCCCTCGTAGGTCGTTGGTGATGGCGGCTGGTCCCCCAGCCCAGCTCTCATTTTGACTGTCGCCGGAAGTGTCACCACTAACACTGCCAAGGTCCTGAGGCTGCTGATACTGGGCTGCCTGCTGCTCATGGCTGGGGCGAAGTAGAGTCTTTGCACAGTGCAGTGCTGGGCTCCGTTCAAATAATAATGACGGGAGTGCTGATCATAATAGCTCATGTTTATTGGCCAGGTATTGTTTTAAGTGCTTTGCATATATCAGTCCTTAGTCCTCACAATGATCCTAAGGAGAGTCATTTTATCCTACAGTCTAGACTTCGCACTTTGATGATATTGTTAACCATGCTCCTCTGTACCTTATGTTTCCCATAAATATTTACTTAGACCAGGCTACTTCATAAATTCTTCCACTTAATGTTGGGCGACTTTGTGAGGCAAACAGCCATTGACTACCACTGCCCAGATATGTTAATTCTCTGTTTGCAAAATGCTGATAGTCTAATTCTGCCCTTTTTCTGGAATACTCTGACGAAAAAAAACTTCCCCTTTCATCAACTATTTGATTAACCAGAGGCACAAGATAAATGTCTCATTATTTTCTCTTTATTTACCAGTTTCCAAAATAATGAGTTAATCTTCTACTATCTTCCAAACATAGTTAATGAGGGCTTTTTTGGGGGGGGTATTGCAATGACTTTATGAACTTTAATTAGAGTTGGTGTGTTTCGAAGCAACCCATCATATTCTTACAGATGCTCAGATTGTCTCTTACCTGGCCGGGGGTTAGCTAGGTTAGCTCCTGAGTCTTGCTGACACGACATTCATGGTTTTATAGCTGCTTTTCTTCAGCTATGACAAGATGCTCCAGACTTGGGAATTTCCTCTCCCAGACTGGGATTCATTCCTTTCTCCAAGGAGCCCTATTCCTCACCAACCATATAGGCAGTTCCTCAGCTGTTATTTCTGTTTAAACGCCACATTCTTTCATATTCATGCTTGCATTTTGTAATTATGAATTCATTTATCTACTTATTTATTATCTGATTCCCTTATTAATCCATTAGCTTCTTGAGACAAGAGCTACAGTTTCCTTTTTTTAAAAATTTTTTTTTCAAATTTTATTAGTTTTTTTCTCTTTAAATTTATTTATTTTTTACATTCACTATACATCATTACAGTATACAGATGAATTTTCCATCCAAAATACACTGCATATTGGCTCAATCAAGCACATCAACATACATGTTATCAGCAAATAATTTTCCAATTCTTATGTCTTGTATACTTTGTTTTTTGTTTTGCCATCCTTGATTCCCTATCCCTCACCCTCTGCCGTGTCCCACCCTCCTCCCACATTGTCTCTGGTATCCATGGTTGCTTTCTGTGCCTTCCCCCGCCCCCATTTAATTGATTTGCTAATGAACTTAATTAGTCTAAATATATCCAATAGCTAGCACAGCTGATGTATACCTATACATGAACCCAAGTCTGACTTTAGGCATAAACCTCAGTGCGTAGAATGAACATATCAGTTTCCTTTCCATTATATACCCTGAAAGTGTTTTGTGATGAATAAAATAATTTGGGCCAGTCCATGGCCTAGCAGTTAAGGTGGCTAAATCCTACATGGTTGACCACACAGTTCAAGTCCTGGACCCAGTACTTTGAAAAATATGCCTGGCAGGTGTGCATGCATGCCCCAAATGCTAAAAGGATCCAAAAGGAGGGGGAAATAGAAGAGATGGAATTACAACACGACCATGCCCGATAGGGGGCGCTTTCTTATTCTCTTTCTCTCTCTCTCTCTCTCTCTCTGTCTCCACCAAGTGTACATGCCTTCTGGTAAAATCAAAGAAAAACAAAATCTGCAAAAATAAATTACATCATTTATCACTTACTTTTAAATATATAATAAAATATTATATAATATATGTATTTCTTAGATATGCTTACATATGCATGCACACATACTTATGTGCAGATACAAACGTGAGGGGACTTTTTTTTAAGAGAGAATTTTGCCATACGGCACATGCAATCACTGGATAAAAGAGACAGAAAGCAAGAAGTCACCCCCCGCGGGGATGACACCACAATCCCTTCTCCATTCTCCTCTCAGGATCTTGGGCACGCGCGCATACACCCCTGACATGAGTTTTAAGCTGCCGGGTCTGGGACTCACGATGAAACCATTATGACATCTGCTGGTCCCCATGAGGGGACTTTAAAAAGTTCATGGAATAGGGGCCAGCAGGTGGTGTGATGGTTAAAGTGCTGGGCTCCCCATGGCCAACTGTAGTTTCAGTCCTAAGCTTGGTGGCTCGCTTTCTCCCTCTCCTTCTCTCCTTCTGTCTCTCTTAGGTCAAGCTGAAGAACAATAATAATAAATTAAATAAATAATGTTTTAGGAGTTCATAGGACACCAAAATTAAAGTACAAGTTTATTTTGGTACAAACAATTTCAAAACCCATGCCTTTTTTTTTTTTTTTTTTTAAGAGGCTTTTTCTTTTTTTTTGAAGAGGCTTTTGCTATAGGGCATGTGTGCTTGCCAGAAAGACAGAGAGTGACAGACAGACAGAAAGCTAGAAATCACCCCCAGAAGGGATGGCCACACCTCAATCCCTTCTCCTCCATTCTCCTCTTGGGATCTTGGGCATGCACGCACACAGGCCAGGTGTGAGTTTAAGCCACCGGGTCCAGGACTCAAACCGCGGTCAACTACATGAGAGTCCAGCGACATAGCCATTACGCCAACAGCTGGTCCCATGCATACATTTTTTGTGTAGCATACATTTCCCCAAGAGCACTGGAATTAGTTGAATTTGTATCTGAACTGAGGAGTTATTTGTCTTTTTATTTTCCAGTACTTTTTGAAAGTTGTTTCTCTAAAGATACATTTTTTTTTGTAGTAAAGAAGCAAATGCATATATTGGGTTGTCAGAAACGTCATGACTCAGTTTTGCAAATAAGACTTTTCCGGCGACCCAATATATTTTCAGCATGAAAGCTACAGGAATGCTTCAACACAGTTCGATGGTCATCTCCTTACTCTAGACGGAGGATGGCAGCCTCGAGACTGGACAACTACTGGCAGCATGGACTCCCGCATAGCACCAGGCCAGGACCCTGGAATGACTCACAGTGGAGTATTGTTTTGCTATAGGGCGCATGCACTCACCAGAAAGACAGAGAGAGACAGAGAGATAGAAAGCAAGAAATCACCCCCCTGGGGCGTGGCCATGCCACAATCCCTTCTCTTCCATTCTCCTCTTGGGGTCGCAGACATGCATGCACATGCGCCCGGCATGAGTTTAAGTGCCCAGCATGAGTTTAAGCCCCCGGGTCCGGGACTCAAACTGCGGTCCACTACATGGGAGTCCAGCAATATAGCCATTACTCCACCTGACCTGCTGGTCCACTCACAGTGGAGTCTTGGCCCCATCCAAGGTCTAGGGCATCTGGGCAGGGCTCTGATGAAGGTACGAAGTCCAGCTGGCCACATTTCAGTTGTACCTTTCAAGCTCCCAGACCCTAAGAGCCCGCAGACTTTCCCAGTGGGCTCAAGGTCTCTTTAGGAGGAACAAGTACATCAGCCTATCCCAGAAGTCTGACCCATCGAGTCTCACTGCTTCTCCCACCACAGGTCTGGATGGAGGAAGCATCTCCCAGGTAGCTGGCCTTGTTTCCACACCTGGAAGGAAACAGGTAGGGTCCCTTTGCACAGAAGGAATGGAAAAGAGATTGCTGAGCTTCCAGATACCCATCCCGGCAAAGCAGGCTTGCTGCTGTCAGGTTGACTGAGCGCCGCTTCTCCTTTCTGGAGCCAGCAAGCACGTCCCGCTTCCTGCCCTGCACAGCAGGTGATGCACTCTGAAAGCTTTGGATGAAACTGGCTGGGCCTTGTTCAAAACTGCCCCATAGGAGCCTTTTGATGTATTTTCCCAAGCCTTCATGAAAGACCCCAAGGTAGACAGAAAGTGCAACCCCAGCAAGACCCTAAGGAGTTTCATTCTGACTTCTAGACGGACGAGTGATAGGGCGGTGGACTCACTGGTAAAACTCCTGGGATTTTTTGGCGTTGAAAAAAGAAAGATGCCGCACCTGAAACTGTGTTTTCTTTAGCTCACTATTTCCAATTGCGACAGGGAGAACTCTAAAAGGGGAAGTTCCTGCAGATCTTTGGCAGAAATGGAAATGTGCTGGGGTTGACTAATAACTCTCAACGCTCTGACCTCTAGGGCACCAAAAGTCTAACAAGATTGTGAAAAGATAGCACCGGGGGAAAGTCAGCATTTTGACCGCTATCTGGTACAAAGGGCAAGGCTTGTCCGAAAGCTACATGAAATGAACATGGACGTTTGCTTACCAGGGAGCAGGCAGTGACTCACCAGGTCTTCAGACAAGCACGGCACTTCTAAGCCAACGAAGTTCTCTTTCACTTGTTAGGCTAAACCTGGAAGTCCGTGTCACGGTATCCAACATCAATGAAAGAGATGGAGAAAGGCAGAGGTTCCAGACTGGCAGAGCATTGCTTTCTGTCCAGGGGTGTTTGTCCAGCTGGCAGTCGGCGCCAACAATGATTATCATGGGTAGATTAAGGAACCTGCAGAAGAGAGCATTCAGACTGCAGTGGTAGGGCCCAAGGATGGTACGTATGGGCAGGCATGGCAAACTAACCCCACAGGTGCACCAAACGGTGGGAATGGAAGGGAAAATACATCCACTTTGTGGTTTGAGCCTGAACCAGACCTTTCATGTCCAGAACTTGATCTTCTTTGCATCTAGAGGAAAATGAGGAGGCTCAAAATATAATGCCAACAACTGTAGAAAGCTGTGACAACGTGTAGTCCAGAGGGAAGAAGGGGTAGGTGGGACGGAGAGGTGTTCAGATGTTCAAAGGGCAGCCATGTGAGCCAATCAGTCTGCACGCAGCAGAGAGCAGGCTCCAGGTGCGATGGTGGAGATGTTGGCTTGCACATGTTCTGGTAATTGGCCCTTCTGGAGTGGTGGGAGCTGCCTGGAGAAGGGGGTGGGGGTTCCTGTGGCTGAGCTTGTTTCGGCAGGAGCAGGTACACACAATGAATGCTCAGGCCCCACTCAGCCCCAGCTGAAGACAGCAGTGGGAATTCTGCCTCACTTTCCTGGATGCCGGAATCAGATGGAAGCCTTTGGATATATGAACAGAAGCCTCACTGCAAACCCAGCTTCTCATTACTCCTGCAGTGCAGGTGAAGAGACAGAGGCTCAGAGAGGCTCTCATCTGCCTGGAGTCTCCCAGCTATTATATGCTTTATTCAAACCTTGGTTGCTTTGGCTCCAAAGCCAATGCTTTTCCCCATACATTGCGTATCCTCCATCATGCTAAGCGAGGCATTAATCCCTGAGCCCTATGGAAAAAGGTTTTGGGTTTTTAGGTTTATGTCATAGGGCATGTGCATTCACCAAGGAGAGACAGCGAGAAGGAAAGTGAGAAGTCATCCTCCAGGGGAGATGGCCATGCCACAATTCATTCTCTTTTCTGCTCCTGGAATCTGGGACATGCACACACACATACCCAGGATGACTTTCAACCACCAGGTCTGGGACTTGTACCACAGTTGGCCGCGTGGAAATCCAGTGCCTTAACTACCACACCAACGGCTGGCCTGGAAGATGTATTTAAAATCAGGGTTTTTTTAGAGATTTTGCTATAAGGCATATGCACTCCCTGGAGAGACAGAGACAGACAGAGAAACAGAAAGCAAGAAATCATCTCCATGAGGAATGGCCATGCCACAATCCCTTCTTCATTCTTCTCTTGGGTTTTTGGGCATGCACGCACACACACTGTTGTAATCTTCTCAGCGAGAAATAAGAGGACACCCAGACATAGCCAAATTTATTGGAGTTTATCAATTAAGCCAGCAGCATACGGGGGACTCATGTCTCTCAAAACCCTGCAGCCCCGAGTGAAAGGAGAAAGGAGCTTATATAGGCCAAGAGTGCACGGATGTTTTACAAGGGCAAAGGAACAAAGTAAAGGGGCTTCAGGAGAGATCGGGGGTAGGGTTTTCATCTTCAAGCAAAAAGCCAGTTACAGAAGCAAAGCAAGCAGGTTAATTAGTCTTAAGGGTAAGTTCTGATTATAATGGAATTTTAGTGGCTTTCCTAGTTCCGGTCAAGGTTCTTGGGGCACCTGGAAGTAGGGCTTCTCTGGATCTTATCTGCACTCATGGGGAGGGGAAGAAGGCACAGTTTCTAAGATGGAAGCACCTTTCAAAATAGAGTCACGCTTGCTTCATTCCCCACTTTTCTTAAAGGTGCTCCTCTGAGATGGGGTCGTGCCTGTTTCAACACCTGTGAGTTTTTATGTTTTTTGTTTTTAACAGAGATTTTTGATATAGGGCACATGCTCTTGTCAGAGAGACAGAGAGACAAAAAGTGAGAAATCACATCCCCCAGGGGCTGGCCATGCCACAACCCCTTCTCTTCCATTCTCCTCTCAGGATTTTGGGCATGCACACATATGTTCCCAGCGTGAGTGTTAAGCCGCTGGATCCCAGACTTGAACCACAATTGACTATGTGGGAGTCCAGTGACATAGCCATTACACCATCTGCTGATCCCAAGATGTATTGTTTTCAAGTGTTATCAAAATCCCACATTACCAGATGGGGACCAGCAGTTAGCATAATGGCTATGTTGCTGGACTCCCACGTAGTCGACCGCGGTTCGCGTCCCAGACCCAGTGGCTTAAACTCATGCCAGGCGCGTGTGTCTGCATGCCCAAGATCCCAAGAGAAGAATGGAGGAGAAGGGATTATAGCGCGGCCATCACCCCTGGGGGGCGATTTCTCACTTTCTGTCTCTCCGTCTCTCTGTCTCTCTCTCTCTCTCTGTCTGGCGAGTGCACGTGCTCTATAGCAAAAACCTCTTAAAAAAAAAGAAAAAATCCCACATTACCAGAGTGTCAAACACACCAGCCCTCAAGCAACCTGATGGTACACCAGTGGGTCTCTCTGTCGAAAATGACTGGATTTCCTAATTAACTAAAGACAACAGAGTTAAAGGGACATCTAGGAATCTCAGAAATTAACATGTAGTATTCAAACCAAGAAAGCAACACAACACTGTTTCCTAAGCTGGTGGTTTATATGTTTTTGGTCCTGCCTACCAGTTTTATTTTGTGTCTCAAAGTGTGGTCCAGGGGGCCTCCAGAATGCTCTAGATCCTTTTAGAAGATCTGAAAGGTCAAAGTTATTTTTATATAAATGAGTTTATTCTCCCCCTTTTCACTCTTATTCTCATCTGTTACTGGTGAAATATTTTTTTCCTCAGAGGTTAAACGACTTAAATGAGACACCACAACAGATCAAAAGAAGAAGCAGATATGGGAATCCAGCTGTCTTCTGCAAAGTCAAACATTAAAGAGAATTACAAAATCATAAAATAACACCACTGTTTGCAGTAATTTTTTTTTGTTTTGGAAAACGCAGTTATTTTCATGAAAATTATTTATGCTCACATGTAATTGCTTTATTATCATTATTTTAAATATATGAATACATATTTTTTAATTTCTCTCTTCTAATTTCTAATGTTATAAATATCAGTAGCTATAAGAACCAAAACAAAACCCTTCTGGGTCCTCAATAAGTTTTTAAGAGCATAATTGTATATATGACATGTGTTTATTTTTATTAATGATCAGTTCAATTAGTACCAATTTGTTTTAAATTTTACATACAATGAAGATCTTCGCCTGCCTCTATTTCAGACTATTGATATCCACTCAATAGGCATCCCTTCCATAGCTTTCGGAAGACTGTGGTCTCCATCCTGCCATCAGAGCCCAGTTAAGGTGCCCTGACTGTATGGCAGCCAAGAGATCCGACCTTCTGATAACTATACTTGTATTTCTCTGTTTTGGAGATGACACTAACTTTTGAAGGTTGCAAGTTTATCATTTCAGCATTTATCCCCCTTATCTCATTGGTACCTTCCTGTGACTTGGATTTCTTGGCCATCTGAAGGACATATCATTTCAATCATGAAATCACTGAGTCACTAGTGTTTCTTGTTGTCCCATATACCACAGTCAAAAACTATGAGGAGTCTGAGATTTTACCCTATTTATAAACTTACCATTTAGCATGACACAATTCCGTGAACACTGACAGAAACTGTTTCTGGGTCAGAAACAAAGGGCTTTATTACTCACAGGTATGACAGTAGCCAGAGTGTTGGCATCTGAGCCTCTTCCCTGAGCCCCACTCTCCACAGTATGATGACAAGGGGACCAGGTGATGCCTACGTCCATACTGGGTCGCCTTACAAGTTGGGAGCATTGGCTCTGTGAATGCAAATTCTTTACGCTGAGTAGTAAGCCTGCCTTGGCTTTGGCCCAGAAGAAAACATTGTCTTTATTGCACTGGACAACAAGTAAACCTGTCCTGTGCTCTGCAAGGGAACTACCTCCGCTTTCTAAGGCTGTTATAAACTTTCTTTTATACATAACCCAAAATAAAGGCAAGAGGTACAGAAACTCAAAACTGGAGGATTGTCTCCCAAAGATCATTGCTTCCATTTACACTCAGTACCTAACTTTGGATCCAGATTCGCACCATTTTAGTGTCTTTGATATTCGACAGTTTAGAGTACTGGCATTAAACCCTGGTCATTTTTTCCTGATCTCGTGAAAGTCAGAACCCTTCCCCTTCTGTCTGCTCAGATAAGGTTGCTCTTCCGTAGAGCTCTTTGGACTTCGTTCCCCTTTCATCCAAATGGCACTCAAGGTGGATCTCTGGATGCTCTTACCATGCTCACACACACAAAAAAAATGCAGAACAAATTCAATATCAAAAATATAAAAGTTGCAGGTCAGCAGGTGGGATTGACGTTAAGGTGCTGCATCTCACATAGCCAGCTTTGCAGTTCGAGTCTTGGACCTGGCAGTTTGAGAATCATGCTTGATGTGTGTGTGTGTGTGTGTGTGTGTGTGTGTGTGTGTTCCCAAAATCCTGAGAGGAGAGTGAAAGAGAAGGCACTGCAGCATGGCCATCCCCCCGAAGAGGATTTCTTGCTTTCTCTTTGTCTCTCTCTGGTGAATGCACATACCCTATAGCAAAAAAAGAAAAAAGAAAAAAAGAAAAAAAAATGAAAGAAAAAGAGGAAAAGAAAGAAAGGAAGGAAGGAAGAAATGGAAAGAAAGGAAGAAATAAAGAAATTAAAGTTAGGCTGGCCCCAGAGCCTACTGGTTAAAGGAGCCAGACCCCACATGGCCAACTATGGTTTAAAGCTTGGTCCTAGTGGCCTGCAAAGCATGCTGGGCATGTTTGTATGTTCCCCAAATTCCAACAGGATGGAAAAATGAAGGAGGCATTGCAGCATGAACGTGCCCAATTGAAGGGGTGCTTTCCCCCTCTCCCTCTCCTTCTACCCTGTCTCTGTGTGATCGTGTACATACCTTTTGATAATCAATTTAAAAAAAAGAAATCAAAATAAGAACTAAAGGAGGTGCGGGTAATGCAGATTACAAAGCAAATGAAAAAGCAAACTTCTTTGTAAAGAGTCCATTGGAACAATAGTTCTCAGTCCTTGACAGAAGGGAGATTTTTATATTCTTTTGTATAAAGAAATTTTCTCCTAAACCAAAGAAATGGTGTTGGCGTTTGCCCAAGACTTAGCTTGATTTATGAGGAAGTAGAAAGAAAGAGACCAAGAAACAGAGGAGTGGTGGACATAGGCAGTGCGAGCCCACGTAGTCTGAGCAACCGGTGTTGCCCAGGCACACTGAGCACCTTAATTTACAGGGCAAAGCAACACTACATATATGTATTTCATGACATGTTAGAGATAAGTTCATGTGTTATAGACAATAGGAAACAGGTAACAAATTTATAAGGGTTTAGACATATTGGGCTAGGCGTATCTCTTGGTTACATTCATATTAAAGAGAAATTTTAATAAACCTTTTACTCAGTGAAGAGAAGCTTAGCTGTAGGTGTGGGGAGGGGTGTTGATAAGGCTATAGGATCTCACAGAGGCAGAGTAGGGGTTGGACTTTGTTAATTGGGGTTAGGATGTTTTCTGAATTTTGTTAGATGTATTTGTGAAGGGCCCCTGGAAAATGTTACCCTTTCCTCTGCCTGCAGTAAAGGTTAAGGAAAGGACAAGCTGTAAGGTTTTGTTATAGCTTAAAGCGACAGGTAATGTTTGCTTAGAACATGTCTCTACATCCTAAGGGCCTTTCTCCAAACATGCCCCTACGAAATGTGATGTCCATTACAATATTCAGCTTTAAAATCTATTTGAATTTCTGGAAGCTCACCCAGGGCACTGTGGATAGCCCTGTCTTTCCGGAAGAATAACTGAGGTCAAAGGAGGAAAGCCTACTTCTATTTCCTGCATTCTGTTCTGCCTGACTTTTTATAATGATAAGAATTTAAATTTCATTTTGTGTTTGCTTTCTTTGCCCCTTTGTGTGAGCTACCTGGTCAAAGTTTCCCTAGCCTGAAGCTGTCCTTTCTCTGCATCTTGACCTGGAAGCTCAATAGAGTTTTCAGCTCTGTGTCATCTACACTGTCCGGCAATGAGAAAGCAGACCAGCAAGAGATACCAAGGACTGGGCTAGCCCCATAGCACAGTAGCTAAGCACTGTGTGAAGGGAGCCTGATGCTACATAGCCAACTATGGTTTGAACCCCAGCCCTGGTGGCTTTCTTGAAAAACACACTCAGCAAATGTACACACATGCTCCCCCCCAAATTTTTTTAGAGGTTTTTGTATAGGGCACATGTGCTTACGAGACAGACAGAGAGAGACAGAAAGCGAGAAATCACCCCCTAGGGGGGATGGACACACCACAATTCCTTCTCCTCCATTCTCCTCTTGGGATCCTGGACATGCACGCACACGCGCCCGGCGTGAGTTTTAAGCCACAAGGTCCAGGACGCAAACCGTGGTCGACTATGTGGGAGTCCAGCGACATAGCCATTATGCTAACTGCTGGTTCCCATGCCCAAAATTTTGATAGTGGGCCAGCAGTGGCACGGAAGTTAAGACGACTGAATCCAACATGGCTGACTGCTCATTTCTATCCCAGACTCAGTGGCTTGAAAATAATCCTAGGAGCATGCTAGGAAGTCCTGTATGCTCAAAGTCCTGAGAGGTGGATGGAGGAGATGGGATTGTGGCCATTCCTCAACGCCAGGTGATTTCTCACTTTCTCCCTCTTTATCTCTTTTTTGTCTCTCTCTCACAAATGCATACACCCTATAGCAAATTAAAAAAAAAATCCTGATGGAAAGGAATAATGGAGGAAAAAGATGTGGTCACATTCCATTGAGGGGTGCTTTCTTCCTCTCTCTAGTGAACACACACCCTCTAGCATGTGTGTGTGTGTGTGTGTGTGTGTGTGTGTATAATTTATATATAAACAATGTTTAATGTGAAGAACCTGAACACAACAAATCCATTGGAGCAAGCTTACCACCCAAAGTGGGTAAGAAATATTTCAAACCAGCTTGGCCTAGATACTCTGCTTAACCAGTCTGGAAAAAGTAGACAGACCCCAACAATTTCAGGGTATGGAAGATATAAATACTGGACAGAAAACTTTGTTTTCTAGACAGAAATTCTATGTTTTCAACTGACTGCTTAGAAGTTTATTCCAACAGTCCTTGAAGGTTGAAGAGGAAACAACCAGGTAAGTCTAGGTGTGTCCACATTTGTTGTCGCCTGTAAATTAATAGGCACACCACAGCAGAAAGAATCTGACATTGGTCATCAATGACAGCTGGGCATGTGACCTGCATTCACTCCTACCAGCTGCGTGACCACCGGCCAGTTGCCTAACCTCTACTAGTTTCAGTCACCATCTGAAAAATGGGGATGAGAACACCCACCGCTCCATGTGATCGTTGTGAGGAGGTAAAAGCCTGGCACTTGGTGAGTGAGTGCTCAATAAGGTGTTGCTGTGCTGATGGGCAGGAATGGCGACTTACTCATTCTCCACTATGCCACTCACACCGTGTTCATCAGCTCATGTTGACAGGTGATGACCTGTGCCCCAGATCAGGCTCAGTGTCTGCTTAGAATGGGTTGCAAAACCAGTTGCTAGGAGTGTGGATTCTGGAGGCACGCTACCCGGGTTCAACTCTCAGCCTGCCACTTTCTGGTTGATGTCCCAGGACACGTTTAGAACTCCATGCTTTGGTTTTCTTCCATGTTAAATAGAGAGGATAACCCACCTCTGCCCCTTAGAAAGCACTAAATAGCAATACAAATTACACTATTAGCTTGTATCATTAGAAGGGCAAGTCTGGGAGTCATGCAGAATCACCCCTTCAAAACCAGAAACATGAAATCAGGAAATGCAGACGCCCTTTTTAGAAACAGGAGATTCCCAATGATACGTGTATCTGGAGGAACTTTCTGAGAAGAGGAGGCTGCCAGAACGGAAGGGCTGAACTCCAAAGTTTCCTGTTTTATTAAAAAAAAAAAAAAAAGATTGTCTTTACAGCATTTTTTTTTTAAGTGAGAGAAGTAGAGTGCACACTCACTCAAGACAGCATGAGAGAAAGAGAGAAAAAAGACAGCTATTTTTGACAAGGTCTTGCCCCAGCACCATCTACCTGCCCAGCCTCCCAATTAGTTAGGACCACGGTGCATCACTACAGCGGCTGAGCCGTCAGCAAACCTTGAATACACCCTCTAGGAGGCTCTCATTCATACAGCAAGTACTGAGCTTTTTGAAACACAACCGTGACAAGCTTAAACTCTTGCTTGGCTGTGACAGGAAGCCCCGTGCAAAGCAGCACTGAATTTAAGTACAATCTTTCCTTAATAATAATTCTATAGACCTTAGGACCTGCAGATCACCCAACTGATGACCACAGAAACAACTGGGGAAAATGAGCTCTCTCATGCATCACATTTCTTTGAGGGTCAAGGTTTCTTTGCAGATCCTCGTACTACCAGTTAGCTATCATTTAAACTTTTAAGTTGTCTCACATTTGATGGTCATTTCTCACAAAGGAACACCTTTTTCCACTCCTCGAGCTTCCAAATACACTGCTCTCAACCAGGTGCAGTGCAGAGTGGGCTGGAGTCAGGCTGCCTGAGTTCCATCCCCGCTTGTTCTTCCTGGTTGAGGGAGCCTGGGCGCTTGTCCCACGCGTCTGTGCATCCAACCATAGACTAAGCCCAACTTCTGAACCTTGTTGTGAGGCTCAAAGCATACAGGCCTGTGGCCAGCACATAGTAAGACTTCCAGAAATGTTGTTGGGTTGTTGTTATTATTAGGAATAAAATAGCTTTGAAGTGAGAGTGTTGTAGCCAACCGGGATTACTAACTAGCTGTGACCCTGCTCAGATACTCAACTCACAGTTTTCCTGTTTAAAATCTGCACCTTGTGAAAGCTTAGTTTAACCACAATAGATAACAATTATAGGAGGGCATCGTTTTGGATTAAGCTCCTTCTCTAGGCTCTGACAAACAAGACCAAAATGGAGTCACTCAAATATCGCATCAACAACCTGAAACTTAAGGAAGCTGGTAGACTCAACATGGTTTGGTTTAACCAAGAAATTTCCTAAAACTGGAAGATTGCAATCTATTTGCGTCAGCACTATAAAGAAATAAAATGTATGCACATCTTGAGGCTTTCGAAGGAACATCCACCTAAATTAGCTCAAGATGCTACTTAGACTCGTTGACCTTTATTATTTTATGAGCATCTTTATTGCCCAAAGACATTCCTCCTGTACCTCCCATCAGTCACATCTATTAATCATAATCTTCAAAGCATTTCCGTTACAACAGTGTGTCGGACTGTCTTCACACTCTGCTGAGACTAAGCAAAGTGACTCCAGGTGACCACGATGTCATCTTGCTCCTTTTATCATAGAATTTAGTCAATTACAAAAGAATAAACATCTTGAAAGCCATCTCCCCCACAAAAAAAAATGGAAAATTATCTGTTGATGATGAGGATGATAATATCTTTGACTGGACTAATATGTCACGTATTCACGCTGAGAAAATTCATGTTGTATATTGTAAAGCTGTACAATGACTAAATGTAAAAAAGAAGAAGAAAAACAAGTAAATTTAAATAAAACTACTAAAAAACTTGGAAATCAAAAAAATAATAATTTACTCAATCCATGCGGTACTCCTTACTACCCTCTCCCCACCTCTAATCTATGATATTTGTCTTTAAAAAGATCCTGACGGGAACCAGCAGGTGGCATGGTGGTTAAAGCGCTGGACACTCCCACCTGGCCGATCATGGTTTGAGTCTTGGACCTGGTGGCTTCCTTTCTCACTTTCTCTCTCTCTCGGTGGCTCTCTCTCTGGTCAAATTAAAATGAATGAATAAATAAATTAAAAAAAAAGATCCTGAAATCTATAAAACCTCAGCACTCAGTATTTAAGGCAACAAGGATTTTGTGGTACCTGGGTGGTTGTCCTAACCTGGTCCCAAATAAATCCCTTTGCTTTATTTGCTCTGTCTCAGCCTTCCTGTCTAGGACACAACATGATCTTTGTAGTTATTCCCATCTAATAGTAATAAAAAGACTGAATCTGACATTTCACAGAATAACAGAGTGTCTACTGTGTTCCAAGTGCTTCCATTATAATTTCTAACGTCTCCGACACTACTCTAAGGTAATTATAATCTTCATTTCATAGGCAAGGCAACTGAGGTACAGAAAGAATTACTTGCCAAAGGTTACCTAGCCAGAAACAAGGCTGTGCCCTCCAATGCCCCATGCCCTTCAATTAGGTCACATGGCCTTTTGCTAAACCTTCATGGAACAACCTGTACTGAACATCTGCTTTGTAACAAAGAGGTGAGCCCTCCAAGCTCATTATTAAAATGTTCTTCCTAACTGTTCAACAGTGACACAGCTTGTTGAGTTCCTGCTCTTCCTGATTCATACATACAGAGAATGGTTGGTCTCCTTAGCTGTTGTCATGCGAGGTAGTGCAAGACACATCACCACCTGCCAGGCTGGACTCCTCAACGTCACACAGTTTGGGGAACAGGCTCTACTGGGAACAGAGAAAATAAGTAAGTCAAAGGTCAGCAAGGAAAGCGAAGTCATGATACTTTGCTTGAACAGAAGGGTAGAAAAAAATAGAACAAATAAAAGCAGATTTTATGGAGAAAATAGAAAAGCCAGAGGTTTTGGGAAACTGGCTTTCTATAAGTTTATTTAATAATACAAATTGCTAAATTCAGAGTACCTTTGCATCATCTTTACTCTTAGTAATTGCTGCAAACCAGTAGCTTTTATCAATAAGACCATGAAGAAAACACCCACTTTGTTTTGACCCCTAGGCCTCCCATTGGGCAGTCACATCACTGTTCCTGATTGGACCTGCCTCTGCTCACTCATCTGAGTTCTGTCCCTCACACATGACCCAGTACACTGAGTCCATCCTCTGTGCCAAAAGTAAGTCTATTTCACTGTTACCTTCTGTAGGCCCCATCTTCCTGGGGTTGAACATTATGCTATTTCGTCATGTACCTGGGCTAAGCCATGCTGTGTGTCCTGTACTATTTTGTTTCTTTTCAATGCCCATTGCAACTCACTATATGATTTCATAACCCACCCTTTGCAAAAACAGATCTATTGGCAAAGTTCCATGGCAGCAAGGACTCTGCTGTCCCATTCACTGTCCTTATCCAATGTCAAGGACATGTGTGTGTTGAATAAATGAATGAATAACAAAACAAGTGAAAATCTACAATGTCTTAACTCAAAGGCCAATGATAAGACCAATCTCCCTGCCATGTAGAACAGAGTTAGGCATTGAAGGCTAATTCTTTTTCGTTATCTGTACATTGAAAATGTTAACAAAACGAGTGAAAATCTACAATGTCTTCTTAACTCAAAGGCCAATGATAAGACCAATCTCCCTGCCATGTAGAACAGAGTTAGGCATTGAAGGCTAATTCTTTTTCGTTATCTGTACATTGAAAATGTGGGTAAGAAAAGTTGATTTTGGCTTTTCACCCTCTACTATCTTCTCATACATCCACTTCCTAAAGAGCGTTTGGGGTAGAGATTAGGATATTCAAGGTTAATAATCACCTTAACCCATCTCAGAACAGAAATATGTTAGCTAAGGGTCCATCTTTTTAGGAGATAGGCTTTCTTTTTTCCTTTCATTTCTTTCTTTTTCCCCCCAGATTTTTGCCATAGGGTATGTGTGCTCACTGGAGAGAGACATAGAGAGAAAAAGTGAGAAATCACCCCCCGAGGGGTGATGACCACACTGCAATTCCTTCTCTCAGGATTTTGGGCATGCATGCACATATGCCCGGCTTGATTTTCAAGCTGCCAGGTCTGGGATTCAAACAAAGCATGGTTGTCCATGTGGGAGTCCAGTGCCATAATCGCCATGATACCTGGTGGCCCCAAGGGTCTATATTTTAATGGTATCATATAAAACTCAAAACAAAGACTTCCAGTTAAGATTATCATGGACGCTCATCTGCCTGGGTTGATCAGAGGCTATTCTTTATGAGGTCTCCAAAGCCTTCCAGTCTAGAAGGGTGTTCAGCACAGGCTTTGCATGGCTTTGGTCGAGGTGGCTTCTTATGTTCCTCACCTTTCCAGGGCTGTATGGGCCATTGAGACCTGGATGAGCACAAGGTGCCTGCATTTCAAAAACTCGGCACTAGATGGCATCACATATTTGTCCAGACATTGACCACGGTCTGTTTTGGTAACTCCTGTCTAATTAATGAAACCCATTAGACTTTTCTGTGCAGTGTTTTCTTCTGTGGTTGATAATCTGTGGTGACTATTTTTTCAAAGGTAGTCCTAGAATCAGGAACATGTAATCCTGAAATCAGTGTATGAGAATCCTTAGAGAGTCCAGTGTACAAAATAGGTTCTTATATGACTTGACCAAGAAGCAGCTGTTCCTAAACTACAATTCTACTTTCTACACAGTCCTCTTAATTTTTTTTCTTTTTAATTTGTTATAGGGCTGTGTGTTCACTAGAAAGAGAGAGATGAGAGAGAGAGAGAGAGAAAGTAAGAAAGCAACTCCCTTCACCACAATCAGGGAGAGTGGCCACACCACAATCCCTTCTCCATTCTCCTTTCAGGATTTTGGGCATGCACACATATGTGCTCAGTGTGTTTTTCAAGCCACCAGGTCTGGGACTTCAACCAGGATGTAAGCCTTCATCAACATACCACCCGCTGGTCCACAGTCCACTTTCATTTGCAGACTTCAAAGACTAAGAGAAGGAGGTGTACACAAACAGGCGAGTGAACAAATTCAGTTCAGAGTAGTATCATGCAATGTTCAGAATTCGTGATATTTCCAGTGCTGACATTTCTATTTGTGACATTTCCAGTGCCTTCTGTGAAAGTAGAGAGTCAAGGTTTCAGTGGGGTGCCAGTGTGATATTAAATGTGTTGCTACGGTTCCTGCTGTGTTTCCCCCTGCCCTTGCCGAAGACATGGAGAAGAATGGAGAGTTTTGAGTGCATGAGACCAATCTAAAGACACGAATCTCTAGCAGCTCACCAGATGTGGTCTTTCATTTACTTTGGACCCTGAGAAAGCAACCAGCCTCAATTACCTATTACTCGGTAAGTCTCTTGCGTGAACCTAAACATTGCTCTTTATGTTAGAAGTAGTAATATGGGGTCGTTCAAAAAGACATGATGCATTTTTGCATAGAAAAAGACATCATGACTTTCTCTATGACCTAATAATTCACGTTTACTGACAGAGCGAGGGGGTCTCTGCACCCATGTTCTATTCTCCAGGAAAGCTTTGAGGAAGTACTGTTATCATCACACCCACACTATGGGCAACAAAGACGCTTATTTACGTAACTCGCACAAGGTCACACATCTAGGAAGCAGTAGATCTTTTTACAAATTCAGGTCTCATCAACCACTACATTATATTCTCCATCCCCAGACCAAGAAACGTTCAAGGAAAAGTTTTTAAACTCTTCGGGGAGTTTTCTTGTAACACACAAGGAGTATTCCAGTGATTAGTGGGCAAGGCCAGCCCTAAAGCTTTCCTGCGGTCTATCTGCTGTGTGATCCCTTTATAAAAGAATGTGTTTTGGCTCCTTAGACCATGGTTCCATAAAATAGGGGAAAGGAGGGGCCAGCAGGTGGTGTGGTGGTTAAGGGCGTTGGACTCCCACATGGCCGACCATGGTTCAAGTCCTGGACCTGGCGGCTTGCTTTCTCACTTTCTCTCTCTCTCTCTCTCTCTCTGTCCCTATCTGGTCAAATTTAAATAAATAAATAAAGTTAAATAAAATAATTCTTTTTAAAAAATAGGGGAAAGGAATAGCCACTATTGGGCATAGAGCCCCTTACACAGACATGTGATTCATGGGATGCCAACACGGTACTGGATGTGAAAGACCGGACTGAAGTAGGGCCGAGCTCTACATAAACACATAGGTTGAGGATCCTCAATGCAAAGATCTCCCATCCAAAATGCTTCAAAATCCAAACCTTCTGAGCATCGACAAGACATCACAAGTGGTAACTTCCATGCCTGACTGTACATGATAAGTTGCAGCCAAAATGCAGGAGCACAGCTTATTCAGCATTCCCAAGGGACAAAAAGATTCTCTGAGCCCCTCATTGTTTGCAATAAGCAGGCCCAGATTCCCCCACAGAGGGGTTCATGCACAAAAGTATTAAACATGTTATGTACAATTACCTTTGCACTATAAGATGTATTTGAAATATAAATGAATTTTGTGTTTAGACTTGGGTCCTGTCCCTCAGATGTCTCATGATATATATGCAAATATCTCAGATGCAGAAAAATATCTGAAATCTTAAGTGCTTCTGATTGTGAACACTTGGGGATAAGGGATGCTTACCCTACTGAACTGTGCACTTTCAACATACCTCCTCTCGTGCCCCATTAGGAGGTAGGAAGAAGGGTATTGTCCCTGAACATGCACGCTAATAGCTCTGTACAGAGCTGGCTTTATGTGTGTGGACCAGAGTGGTCACACAGGGCCCCAAAAGGTCCTAGCACTTGACGTTCAATTGTTTATTAAAATTCTCACTAATCTGACTTTGGAGTATGTGATTTTGAAAGCGAGATCCCATGGGACTTCGGCTCACCCCCACAACCTCCTTAACACCCAGTTTTGGTCACCAACTGGCCACTGCCCAGCACTGCTGCTGCCATCAGACCCCATAGTGACCCACACCGGCAGGCTGAGGGTCTATTTCTTTTTCTTCTTTTTACACAAATACTCACAGATTTCTGTAAATGACAGCCTCCCTTGGGGCATTTAAAAACCCATAGCTTACCTGGTTCCACATGGCTGACTACACAGAATCCCAACCACAAAGGCATGTATGCATGTGTGCACGCCCCAGACCCTGAAAGGATGGAGAAACAGAGGACCATTGGGGGATGCTTGCTCCCTCTCCCTCTCTCTCTCTGTCTCTTTCTTTCTGGAGAGTATGCACAACCTCTGACAATGAAAATAAAATAAGTTTAAAAAAAAACTAATTCCATCAGTCAAAATGGATTTGGGGCCAACTAGCAGTGTGGTGGTTGAGGGGGCTGGATCCCCACTCCACGACTGACTACATGGTTGGAGTCTCGAGCCGGCAGCTTGAGAGACTCCAGGTGTGTGTGCACGGCCAAAGTCCCCAGAGGAGAAATGGAGAAGGGATTACGGGATGACCATCCCCCATGAGTGGTCTTTCTCACTTTCTCTCTTCTCTCTCTCTCTCTCTCTCTCTCTCTCTCTCTCTCTCTCGGGTGAGTGCACATACCCTTTGGCAAGTTAAAAAAGAAAAAGAAAAAGAAATGGGTTTATGCACACTTAGAATCAATGGGACCACCTCTGTTTTTGTCTCTGCTGTACCCCGAATGCCTACACAGGCAGACGGTTGGTGTTGAATGGATATTTGTCACATCCCTGAATAAGCTACGTTCAGACATCTATTGCTTGGCAGGTGTCCTCCAGAAGGCAGGGCGGGCCTCTTTCTTCATAGTCCTCTCAGAACCACGCTCGAAGTGCGCCACTTTAGGAGCCAGGTCAATTCTTGCTGGTGATCCATCAACTGGTTACGTGAACAGTCAACGGACCATCTTTTCACCCAGGGAAGCCTCCTGGCTGCGTTTCGACCCATGTCTGTGCACATCAGCCGCCGCTGCGGGCCCACATGGTGTTGCCAGCATTGCTCAAATACTCGCTGATGAGCCACCGCGGGATACGTGACCGGGCAAGGCCTCACACGGGCACAAGTGCAGGCTCTTTCTTCAGCCTGTGTCTGGCCAAGTTCCTTGTTTTTCTGGACAGGAGCACTCGGGGCCAGACGTGTGACCAGCCCCTGGGGACTGCACAGATGCGAGCCTGGCAGGAAGGCAGGAAGTTGCAGTGGTGAGCCCCGTTCTGGCGTGGTGTCGTGTTGCACGGATTTCACGGAAGGGGGACGCCGCTCTGGTGAAGGGCTGACCACAGAGCGGCAGCAGTTGCGTCCTGGGCCTGGGTGAGCTGAGACGTCGTGCCCAGGGATCAGTGACGCACAGGGGCGGGGGGTGTCAGCCAGAACGGCGGGTCTTGTTAAAAGCTTTCCATCAACTCATTCAGTTACAGAGAACCGTCAGAAAAAAAAGGCTTTAGTTAGTGCACACCTTGCTTTCCCCGGAAATGTATTTCTTCACCCCTGGGAGAATAAGCTTGCTTAACCTGGAAGAGAGAAGTGCGAAGGAGCCGTGTTAACGTCATTTTGGTATCTAAACACATGTTTCTAAGTCAGAAAATTGCCAGTCAACTACTGAACGTATTCACAAAGGACAAAGTGGAAGAAAGAGGTTAGCAGTTACAGAAGAGGCGTCGATTTCACTGAAGAGGAACTTTTTAGAGTAAAGATGACTATCGCTGGGGTCTTTGCAATGTTCATGAAAATGCATATTCTGAAAAAGAAACTATGCGTGGATTTGAAAAACGTTTATGTCAGGATAAACTCAGACTTCAGCATTATTTTTCCACAGGCTTCTGGAAGTCTCTCATGTATGAGACAAGCTTCCAATAACATTGGTCAAACTTCCCTCCGTAAAGAGACAAGGACCCGCACGTGCATTTGACAAGCTTTACAACGAGCTCCGAACAAGTGCATAGCCAGACTCGGCTGGATGCTGGGGCAGGCATAAAAGAAATTCAAAACAGCAGCTAATAGTTGTGGTGAGATTCATGGGTGACATAGGAAAGGCAGCAATCACACATTCAAATAACACACGTGTGACAGCCTCCCACGGAGAAAGAACAGGGTGAAGTGAGAAGAACATTCACCTCATCATTCCTGTGTTTGGCGTGTATGTGTGTGTGTGTGTGTGCATGCATGTGTGTGTGTGTTTGGGGTGAAAGATGTCTACGGAATTGAATCCCTTTCAAATGGTGCTCAAAGCTTGTGCCCTGTGTCCCTAAACAAGGCTGGTCACAGAGCTCAGGCCACCTGGGTTGGTAGGTATTTCTGGATTAGGTACGGCATATTGTTGGCTTGTACATTTTATTTTATTATTTTATTTTAAGGTCTTTGGCATGGGACATGTGCACTTGCTGGAGAGGAGAGAGACAGAGAAAGACAATGAGAGGGAAAGGGTGAAAGATGTCTACGGAATTGAATCCCTTTCAAATGGTGCTCAAAGCTTGTGCCCTGTGTCCCTAAACAAGGCTGGTCACAGAGCTCAGGCCACCTGGGTTGGTAGGTATTTCTGGATTAGGTACGGCATATTGTTGGCTTGTACATTTTATTTTATTATTTTATTTTAAGGTCTTTGGCATGGGACATGTGCACTTGCTGGAGAGGAGAGAGACAGAGAAAGACAATGAGAGGGAAAGCAAGAAATGACCACCCTACACACACCCACAATCCCTTCTCCTCCGCTCTCCTCCCAGGATTTTGGGGACACGCACACACACAAACCCCGCATAATTTTCAAGCTGTTGGGTCCAGGACATAAATTACATTTAGCCAAATGGGAGTCCAGCACCTTAACCATTACGTCACTGATGGCCCCTGCACATTTTAAATAATACAAATACTTCCTCTAGCTACTTTGAAGTGTACTCCAAACTGTCAACCCAGTGTAGTTACTCTACCATGCTCTGGTACTCTGGAACTCTTTCCACTTGTCTACCTGCATGCATGTGTCTGTTCAGCAAGTTCTCCCTGTTCTACCATCTCCCTCCACTTCCCAGTTCCTGGTACCCACCATTTCACTCTTCATCTCTGTGCAATCAAATCTTTTAGTTTCCATCAATGAGTGAGAATAGTTGGTATTTGTCCTTCATCACCTAAATCATGTCTACTTCAAATTAAAATCACTTGTGGTTTCCCAGTCTGTGCAAACTTCACTGCCCAGTGTGATCTTCAAGCCTCCGGGTCCAGGATTTGAACCACGATTTCCGAGTTGGTGTGTGGAGCAACACCCCGAGCATGCTGGATGTGTAAATGCCTATTTTCCAGGCTGGCTAATGCTGGGCGTGGATTGTACCATTGAGAATCTTTTGGAGATGCTTCTCTCTCTCTTTTCCTCTCTCTCTATGTCTCTTTCTCTCCCTCTCAATCTCTGTCATTTACAGAGGAAATGGATGAATAAATTTTTAAAAAATCATAAAGTGTACTCAATAAAAAAAGCAAAGATAGGCAAAAATGTATCAGAAAAGGGAAAAAAAATAGTTCAGTCAACATGCTTGAACCTCAAAAACCTAACTTTGGACCAAGTCAAGTGCATATTTTTAACTTTACAGTAAAATTTTAAAGTAAGTACTAAGCAATAACATTTATTTTTTAGGGATACACTATAAAGTTGATAAAACTATATGAAAAGGGAAAAAAGCTGATCAACGAACTCAAGGTCATAATTAGCTCTGGAAAAGGAATGTAAAAAAAAAACTTGGGTAATATTTATTTCTAAGTTGGGGTAATAAGAGGGGGTCTTCAAAAAGTTCACAGAAAATGCACATTACTAAAAAAAAAAAGGATGGATTTCAATATGTTTTGGCATCCAAACTCATACTTTAATTCTATTTTTCTTTTTTTTTTTTAATTTTTTTCTTCCTTTTTTTGAAGAGGTTTCCACTAGGGGACGCATGTGCTCGCCAGACAGAGAGAGACATAGACAGAAAGCGAGAAATCACCCCCCAGAGGGGTTGGCCACGCCACAATTCCTTCTCCTCCATTCTCCTCTTAGGATCCTGGGCACACAGGCACATGCACCCGCCGTGAGTTTTAAGCCACCGGGTCTGGGACGCGAACTGCAGTCGACTACACGGGAATCCAGCGACATAGCCATTACACTAACTGCTGGTCCTTTTAATTCTATTTTCCCACAAACTGTTTGAAGTCCTCTTGTGCATGTATGTTTTATTAGCCTTAGTATGTTAGCGTTGATATTGTTTAAAATGTGCATAGGCATTATGGAGACTTTTAAAATTTGAAGTGTGGGGCCAGCCAGTGGCATGGTGGTTGAGGTGGCTGGATCCCCCATAGCCAACTGTACAGTTCTAGTCCTGGACATGGCAGCTTGAGAAACACACCGACCATGTGTGCACACATGCCCAAAATCCCAAAAGGAAGGAGAATAAAGGAACAGGGATGTGATGTGACCACTCCCCATTGGGGCGCTTTCTCACTTTCTCTCCCTCTGTGTCTCTCTCTGGCAACCACATGTACCCTCTGGCAAAACTTTAAAAATTTTTGTTGCAATGTGTTTCTCTTAAAGTCATGAAAGACTTCAAGTTAAAACACACTGCAACACTGTTTTGTTTTCTTGCAGTGGTTTTAAGCAAGAATCCTTGATAACTACTCGTGTACCTGCAAACTAGCTGGAGCTCAACTAACCTAGGTAAGACTTGACGAGAGGCAGAGAAATATACTCTACTGCTTGAGAGAGATGGTAAAGTCAGATGGCAAAAGTTACGAACAAAGAAAGAAATTTAAAAATGTTTTTCTTGGGACTAGCAGTTGGTGTCATAACTATGTTACTGGACTCCCATGTAGTCAACCACAGTTCAAGTTTTGGACCCTGTGGCTTAAATTCACACCGGGCGCATGTGTGTGTGCCTAAGATCCCATGAGGAGAATGGAGGAGAAAGGATTGTGGCATGACCAGCCTCCCTGGGGGTGAGTTCTCGCTTTCTGTCTCTCTTTTGGGTGAGTGCATGCGCCCTATGGCAAAAACCTCTCTAAATAAATAAATAAATATAAATAAAAATAAAAGTGAGAACAAGGTAAGGCCAATGATTTGGTGATTTTTAGACTTTACAAAGTCTTTTAGCCTTTTTAAAATTTAGTCCAAAGAGATTCAGCTACTTGTAACATTTTAGACTTTTCCTCTGTTATCTAGTTTTATTTTATTTAATTTATTTATTTGAAGGTTTTTGGCATAGGGCATATGTGCTTGCCAGAGACAGAGAGAGAGAGCAAGCAAGAGAGAGAGAGAAGGAGAAAAAAGAAAGTGAGAAATTACTCCTCAGGGAGGGGTGGCCACACTGCAATCACTTATTCTCCATTTTCTTCTTGGGATTTTGGGCACATACACACATGCCCAGTGTGATTTTCAAACCTCCTGGTCCAGTACTTTAACCATGATCAGGCAGGTAGGAGTCCAGTGCCTTAAACACCATGCCACCTGCTGGCCCATATTATCTAGTTTTATATAGTGAGTAATGGTTATAATAAATATATACATGGAAACCTATAGAGACAATTGTCTATCATATAATTGGTGAATTTGTATTTAAACCTGTTCATGTGTAAAATAGTTGAATCCATAGTTGGGAAATTTAGTACCAACATTGAATGTTATTGTCAATATGTGTAGACTTATCCTTTTATTCTAGTTGTTTAATGTTCTCTATTTATCTCCCTCTAGTTTTCCTGGGGTGGTAGTCCATAAGTATTTTCTGAAGAACCAATTTTGTTTTGGTGAATACTTTCAGCATTTGTCTATCTGGAAATGATTTTATTTCTCCTTCCCATTTGAAAGATGATCTTGCCAGAGATAGTACTCTTGGCTGAAATTGCTTTTCTTTCAGCTTTTCTTTCTTCCCATTCTCCTTGCCTGCACTGTTTCAGTTGAGAGATCTGATGTTAGTCTAATGGGGTACACTTTGTAAGTAACTTAGTGTTTTTCTCTTGCTGTTGAACATTGTCTTTGTCTTTCATTTTTACCGGTTTGGCTATAATATGCCTTGAAGAGGATCTTCATATGTTATATCTATTCAATGTCCTTTGTAGCTGTTGGATGTCCATATGCCTTTCTAAATTTGGAAAGTTTTCAGCTAATATATTATGAAAGATGTTTTCTATGCCTTTACCTGTCTCTTCATCTTCTGGTATACCTATTATGTGGATATTTAGCCATTTGATGGTGTCTAAAATTTCCGTGTATTGTCTTCATTTTTAATGGCTTTTCTTCTATTCTTTTTTGATTGCTTGCACTAAATTAAAGGTTTTGTCTTCAAGGTCAGAGAGTTTTTCTTCTCTGTGGTCTAACGTGCCATTGGTACTTTTGAGGAAGGCTTTGATTTCATGCATCATATTCTTTATTTCCAGAAAATCTATTTGATTCTTTTTAAGTGTGTCTATCTCTTTATGGATTTACTCCTTCAAGCCATGGAAGGATTTTTTTCATCTCCTAGAATTGGTTGTCTTTTTTCTACTACATCTTGTTGAGTTTTGTTACTATGGATAGTCTGAATTATTTTTCTGATATTTCTTCAATCTCTCATGTTACATCTATTGTTGGTGAAGAGTTATGATCTTTTGAGGGGGTGGTGTTTCCTGATTTTTTTCCTATTTCTTGAGGCTCTGCTTTGATTTTAGTCATCTGGGGATATACTCACTTCTTCCTACGTCTTTGGAATATGTTTCTGTAGCTGTGTGCTCCTGTACTTCTCTGATTTGCATAAGCTCTGTGCCAATTTTCTTTCTCTGCTGTGGGTAGGAGTGTTGAATTCACAGTAGGAGTATGGTGTTCAGGTTTTTGGAGGAAAGCTTCTCTTCTTTTACTGCTAAAGGAGTTGTGGAGAAGGAATTCCACCAGAATCTCCTATTTTCAAGTATTTGGTTCTTGTATACCCAAATCTAATTGCTCCCAGCGTAGATGGAGGTTAAGCTGACAGGTAGAATGTAAGGTGGTAGGCTACTTCACATGGTGTAAACATGCTAGGCAGGCCCAAGAGACTCTCCTTCTTCATAGCAGGCTATTGATGAGCTCAAGCTGAGCAGCTTGACTTGGGCCTGCCTGTTGGTCCTGGATGGGTGAGGGGCAGAGGGTGTAGCACAAGAGGGGCAGCAGTTTCTACCTTCTGTCTCTGGGGTTGCAGCAAATAGATATTGGTTCTCAAGCAGAAGAGCCCCTCCTCCCCAACAGCAGGCTGGGTGGAAGTCCCTACTGATGAGCTGAAGCTGAGCAACTTAGTCTGGGCCTTCCTGTTGGTCCTTCTATTTCTCAGAAATGAAAACCTGAGGTCAATAATGCACCTTATCATGGTTTACCAACACCGAAGCATTTGCCAGAACAATGGCTACATACCAGTACCAGATCTGAGTTCACCTGTTCTAATAAAAATTCTACACCTGGATCAGCAACTGTAGTTGGGGCTCATATTTAGTTAAGTTTCCTGTAACTCACCATCATCTGTCATAATTCCTTCATCAGCTGCTTATCCCTTAATGACTTACCTGTCGAATGACCCCTCAGACTTAACCAGTTCTTCAGTGCAGGAAATCCCCTTTTTCTTGGTCTGTGTGAGTCTTGGGAATCCCCTTTTTCAGTCTTTATCTTGTTCCACAGTTGGTTAGTGTTCACTATACAAAGCATTCACAATCACACAAGACTTATATTTGTTATATTTTTTTAGAGGTTTTTTTTGCTATAGGGCGCATGCATTTGCCAGAGAGATAGAGAGAGACAGAGAGACAGAAAGTGAGAAATCAATCCCAGAGAGGATGGCCACACCACAATCCCTTCTCCCCAATTCCCCTCTCGGGATCCTGGGCACGCATGCACACTCACCCAGCGTGAGTTTTAAGCTACTGGGTCCAGGACACAAACCACAGTCAACTGCATGGTAGTCCAGTGACATAGCCATTATGCTAACTGCTGGTCCCAAGACTTATGTTTTGTTTATAAATTTGTACTTCGTTATAGCAGTATTTAGAATAAAGAGAAACAATTATGCTAGATTTATATTGTATTGTGGTGTGTCTTGTTTCTTTCTGGTGTTTATCTAATGTATTTGTATGAATAGAATTACATTAGTCTAGTATGATGTTGCATGACAAATACATGTTCCGTGGTGCCATGACACACAAAACACCCACCCTTAAACTGCCCCCTTATTCACACAACCTCCTAGTCCCAGGCACGGCACTTGGTCATTAAGTGAGGAGTGTCTGTATCTTGAAGACGCGAGGCTAGGGAAGTAAAATGAGCACCAATGTTTCTGTATCCTGCAAGTCTGAACATAGCACTGACGACTAGTCTCTTCCCAATTTCAGAGATTTCTGTCTCATCCTTCTACCATGATTATTTTTATTGTAAATATCTAAAAACAAGCATCATCCCAGATACTTTCATTCCTGCCACACATTTGGGAATCCAGGAAATATCCACTAGGTGAGTCCGTGGACTCTGTGGACCTGTTGTGACGTAGAGCCAGTGTCAGCATGAGAAAGCCCCTGCTACCGGAGCAATGTGTGGATGGTAACTCTCTACCATCTCTCCTCGGAGCCCATCATGCAAGCACTATAGGTGTTGAGGACAAAATGAACTGGTATGGTCCAGCCCCATAGCCTGGTGGCTAAGAGAGCCAAATCTCACACGGTCAGCCATAGTTTGAATCCTGGCCCTGGTAATTTGAAAATCACTCTGGGTACGAGTGCATGCATGCCCCAAATCCTGACAGGATGGAGAAATGGACGAGGGATTGTGGCATGACCACACCCCATTGGGAGTGCTTTCTCCTTTTCTCTCTCTGTCCCTCTGAGTACATGTGCCCTCTGGCAATTAAAATAAAACAGAGGGGTCAGCAGGTGGTGTGGTGCTTAAAGGTGCTGAATTCCCACATGGCTAACTGCGGTTCAAGTCCTGGAGCTGGCAGCTTGCTTTCTTGCTCCCCCTTTCTCTCTCTCTGGTCAAATTATAAAATAATAATAACAAATAGAAATAAATAAATAAATAAATAAATAAATAAATAAATAAATAAATTTTTCTAAAAATAAAAGTAAAACAAATGAGAACGAGCTGGCATCTACTGACCAAGCCTTCCTGGCCACTTCCTTGCGCTCTTCTTTTGGCTGCCTCATCCATGGTGAATGCTCTCATGTGAACATGGACAGCGATACAGCGATTCCCACACTTTGTGCCGCTTCCTAGACATCTAGTCTCATCCCTTCTCTTCAGACCTTCTTATTTCCAATTTTTCAAATGGCCAGAACTCCATTTATCACCTCTCTCCATGTGTCCCTACTCTAACATATGTCCGTAATGGGCCTGCCGATAATTAATAGCCAGGTCCTGCAGCTATTTTTACATATAATTCTTCACCTCCTTCAGCAAGGGCAGCATTATATCAGCTCAACTCAGCCCTGTATCCAACAGTCTTTGGAAGCTGTGGGTGTACCACTTTCCACAGTGGTAAATCCTTCAGGGGAAAGATTAGGGAAATCACTACTATATGTAACTGACCTGGTGCTACAGATCCCTCTTTATGGTGACTTAGATTCTCCTTAAGTCAGTGAGTTTTCAGGCTATGAGATACTTCTAGTCTAGAAACTGACCAAAGATGTCCAATTTTTCAATGTGGTGACTACTCTAGGCCTTCTGTTGACTCTTTTTTTAAAATTTTATGTGTTGAATAATACCTTGGAAGGCTGCCATCTCTTGCCCTGGCCATCTCTATAGAACACCGTGGCTGAGGTCTCTCTGGCTGCTATTCTTTTTTTTTCTTTTTCTTGAGAGGTTTTTGCTATAGGGCGCGTGCGCTCACCAGACAGACAGAGAGAGACAGAGAGACAGAAAGTGAGAAATCACCCCCAGGGGGGATAGCCATTCCGCAATCCCTTCTCCGCCATTCTTCTCTCAGGATCTTGGGCACGCATGCACACGTGCCTGGTGTGAGTTTTAAGCCACCGGGTCCAGGACGCAAACTGCGGTCGACATAGACATTACGCTAACTGCTGGTCCCCCTCTGGCTGCTATTCTAAGTTAGTTGCCCATGATGATCATTACACTCACTGGCTTCTTAGAGTTAAATGCTGCCACCTAGTATCACCTTTGCTACTAGGAATCCCAATGCTGGAAGACCATCTTCTATATCAGCCCTGGCCTAGAGAGGACAGGCACCATTGAGCTTCTCAGCAATGCTGGTGCCCCTCATATGCACACTTTCCTTGTCATCTTGGTAATCAGGGTATCCTCCAAGGCCTTCCAAGGAACAGTGTCAGCTGGTGGCTTTCCTGGACTTATATAGCAAATCCGTTGCAGCAGGTCACCTTGCTGAGGTTTTAGATCTCCTCCCCTACAAGCTGCCATGGCAATTTTAGCATGACTCATCACTTTTTCCAAGCTTCAAAGCCATCCTACCAAGGCTTGGTCCCTCAGGCCCTTGTCAGGGTGTTAACTCCTATGTAATGGGATGCTGTTTCCATACTGACAAACACTCTCTGCCTGGCCTTTCATGGATCCACCCTGACCTGCACCCACAAAGTTCACTCCCAGACATATGATTCTTATTCCTGGCCATACTTAGGTTAGAGAGGCCCTGTAGTTATTTTTATGTATAATCCTTTGCCTTCTGTAGCAAGGGCAACATTCTTTCAGTTAGGTCATGCTGGGATTGAACCCCAGTCTGGTGGCCAAGAGAGTAAGTGAGGGTAGATGCTGAGAAAGACAAGCATTATCTTATAAGATATCTGCCTCCTTTAAGGCTTCTGCGTAGTCCTCTGGCAAGAAGTGGGAGACACTATCCTCGCTGGGTAAAATCTCTTTACAATCTAAATAATGTATAGCAATTGAATGTATAAATAATAATAAAAAATGAAAAAAAAGGGAGAGTGGGCCACTTCTTCATATACAAAAGCTTAGAAAAATGAGTGTCTAGTTTTTCAACACCAATACCGAGATACTCCATCCTAGGCTCTAAGGGACTCCTTTTTCCCTATGAGAGCTCTGACTTGGCATGTGAGCTGTCCAGGGCTGAGAATTCAATCTCCTCTGAAGCTCTGCTGCTCTTACCAGTCAGGTCCTGAGCCAGGTGCACCCTCCAACTGAAGGGGGAATTAGGGTTTTTTCAAAGCTGCCAAGGAAGTATGTTGGTTTCCACACTCTGCCTCGAATTGATGACTGATAGCCTTGAAGCTGACATCTTCTTTCTTCAAAGCCTCACTCAGACCTCCCCAATTCCAATCCTTTGACTACTATGATAGCTTTCAAACATATGGGTTATTGTACAAGCCTACAATTTTTATCTGTATTCCATCCCAGTATGTGTGGAAATCCTTGCAACTGTGAAGAGTCTGCGCACCAGAGGCAAGCACTACTACCCCTAGAGGCAGGATGATCACCAGCCAATGAGTGAGTGAGCTCCTTCAGAATCTCGTCCTCAGGGGCTGCTCCCCAAGACCATGCTTAGGTTTGGGTTCCTAAATGCAGAACCTGAGACAGGGATTTGGGCACCTGTGACTTACAGAGGGCATGGTCTAGGAGCAATGGAGTTAAGGAAGTGGTATGGGACAGAGGAAATAGCTAAACAGAGTGTGACCTCGCTGGAGTCCAGCCTCAACCTGCTCCCACAGGGAGCTCTGGAACATAAGCTGCACCACAAATTATTACATGTTGAAGCAAGGGAATAGGCTTCTTATCAACCCATTAGTCAACTGTCGGCTGCGGGCTACTCCTAGGGGACTTGGGGTGTGGATACTTCTAGGACATGCTTTAGAGAAGGAGCCAGCTATGAGCTATGAGCTATCAACTGACAACACTCACAGTAACCTGGGCACTAACACGTTTACTAAAGGGCAGAACCTGGGCTGGTGACAGAGGATGCCACTACCACCCACAGGCCTGAAGGTTTAAGGGCAAGGAACAGTTACAGGAACCTTGAGACAAAGAGGATGTGTGGAGAGGCTGCCTGATAGGATCCATAAGGATGGAGCTGGGCACTACCCCCAGACCACATTCTCCTTCCTCCTCCCAGTGTTCTCCATTGATCAGAGCCAATCAGAAGTCAGAGGGCAGGGAGCATATTAATAGAAGTTATGCAGGTCAGCCTCCTGGGACACAGAACAGGGCAGAAGAGGGAGAGTCATTGCAGCAGCATACAAAAAATTGGGACTGTGTAACATGATGGGGGCATTTACTAACAACACAAAACTACACTCAGCACAAGGTAAAAAATGGTAAAAAGCATTCCCTTTAAACCTGCAACAAGATCAGGACCAGCAGATGGCAGAACAGTTACGTTGATAGACTCCCACATAATCAACTGCGGTTCCAGTCCCAGACCTGGAGTCTTAAAAAACTCACACTGGGTGAATGTGCGTGCCTAAGTTCCCAGGAGGAGAATGGAGGAGAGACTGCAGCATGGCCATCATCTCTGGGGGGGGTGATTTCTCACTTTCTGTCTCTCTGTCTCTCTGGGGAGCACACACGCCCTATCCAAAAGTCTCTCAAAAAATATATAAACTTCAATAACATGTTATCAACTAGGTTCTTTCCTATATAGTTAAGAGTTCATCATTTTCATTTATTTGTTTTTAAATTTTCTATAGGGCATGCACATTTGCCAGAGAGAGAGGAATTGATAAATTACTCCCAGGACGATGACCACACCACAGTCCTTTCACCTTCTAGGATTTTAGGCACACACAAACATACACTCAAAGTGTTTTATCAAGCTGCTGGGTCCAGAATTCGAACCACAGAGTGGGTCATGTAGAATCCAGCCACCTTACCACCACACCATTAGCTGGCTCCAATTCATTATTTTTAAATAAAAAATATAAATTACTAGATAAGGTCCATTATTGTAAATGATAGAGAGTTATGCACAGGCATGAAAGAGAGAAGCACTCTCAGTGGGTCCTGTCATGCTGTGATCCCCCTTCCCCAGCCCTCCAGCTCCTCAGGACTCTGACTGGTGGCCATGTGCCTAGTGTGTTTTCAAGCCAACCCAGGGATTCAAACCTGTGGGTGGCCATGTGGCTTCCAGCCTTGCAGGGTACTTGCATTACTGTTGCACCATAGCAACTGTGCTTAAATACCGTCTTTTGCCCAAAGCAGCTCACAATTTAGTGAGGGACCAACTATAATACAAAACGTATAAGT
>NW_006159427.1:7626934-7645616 GCF_000334495.1 Tupaia belangeri chinensis
GAGGAATGAATTATAACTGGGAAGATGAAGAAAGTTTTATGACATTTCAAGTGAGCCTGGAGTAGATTTTTTAAACATTAGAAATAGAAAGGGAGGAAGCTACAGCCAGACTGAGGAAATCTTGAACAAAAGCACCAGAGGCAACAAAGAACAAGAGGCCCCACAGAAGATGCAGGAGGAAATGGGAGGGATAATTCCCTCTCCTAAGTCTTCCATACTCCCCTACTCCTTAGCGTAACCCCTGCCACATCCAGCATCTACTCCATCCATGACCTCAAAGGCAGTGCAGCCACAGCAGGTATGACTTTGGAGAAGCTCATTTAACCTTTCTGAGCCTCACTTTCCTCAGCTTCAAAGTGAAAGTAAGACTTACTGGGGGGGGCGGGGTGGTTGGGGGGTGGTAAGTGATGTCACAACCCTTGCTAGCACCTCTCCATGGACTGTGGCTGTCTGGCACTGAGCAGGGATGATTCCTAAATCTGCCTGGCCTCCATGGAGAGTAGGTCCTGACCAGCTAGTGTCTGGTCAATGTGCAGTGAGCAAGGGTCGCAGTCTTTGTCCTCCTCCAAATTCCTATAGAGTCAGAGGCCAGGCGAGGCAGCTGGTCTACCCACCAGACAGTCTAAACAATCAAACCTATGATGAACCCTCTGCTCATCTGGCATTGTCTTTAATCTAAGTAAACAGTCAGTTGAAGGCTGAGGCTGAGTTCATCCCTAAATGAATATCACACAAGAGCTGACTGTACTTTTAGAAAACGTCCCCTTTGAAGTTCCTTTTTAGAGTGACATCATGTGGAAGCTTCCAGATGGAGAGGAATCTTTTCTAGAGGAAAGTTCTGACCTTTGGGGTGGGGAGGGGGGTTAAATAGCCTCTCTTCATTTCAGCCAGGCCTTTGGGTTCCCACTTTGATAATCACTGCCCATAATAGATGTGAAATTTGATTCACTGTATGAGTCACCGTAAGCCAGCATAGGACAGGGAAATACCCTGTCCACTAGAGACGAACCTTGCTGGGCTGGGGGTGGGCGAGTCAGACAACGGCTACCCTAGAGAATCTTCATGCTGATATTTCCCCACTTATCTCAGATGACAGAGGGGCTTTTTCATTTGTTAAAAACAAAACAAACAAACAAAAAACCCCCCACCAAATTAAATTTTAGAAGCTAATTTCTGAGTTGTTAATACCTTAAATTCCTTTGAAGGCATTGTTTTGTTTGTTTGTTTGTTTTAACTTTTTATACAGGTATTTCAAAATGTACAGAAGCAGGAAGAGAAGCGAAACAAACCACCATGTTTGATCCCTCAGCCTCAGCAATCATGAATTCATGGACAATCTTGTTTCAGATGTTCTCCGACCTACTGCTGCTCCTCGTCCCCCGGGTGGTTCTGAAGGAAATCCCACACATCGTGCCATCTCATCAGTAAGTTCGATGGGGCTTTTAAACTTGTGTTTCACGAGTGAAACAAGGGATATCGCTGAGCAAGTTGGTGCTGTCACCATTAATAATGTGTCGGTTACTACTTCCCCTTTACAGCATTTGACTTGTCCTGTGTCGCACAAGTTGTTAGTGACAGAACCAGGGTCTAAATCTAGACAGCTCAAGCCAGAAGGTAACTATCTGTACTTGGTGCCCTGGTCAAATTGCAATAAGTACTGAATGTAGCTGGGAACTGTCCCCCTGCATAAGAGGCTCAACAAATACATTACCAGGCACCTGCTGTGTTCCAAACAAGCACTTACATGAGTAGTATTTTGCAGTGTGCAAAGCCCCTTCAGGCTTCCTAACAGCCCTCTGTGGTTATCATGGACTTCACGACAAAAGAAATTAAAGTTTCCAGCAGCCAACTCAGTTTCTCAGATACTCAGCAGTAAGAGGGCAAAGTCTCAAACTGACATCAGTCAGCATCAGCTTTTCCTCCAAGACAGGATCCACGTGTTGCTCTCAGCAAAGCTATTCAGAAAGGTTAAAGCGTTGCACAAATGCAACTGATTATGTGTTTCCCTGTCCATTAAAAAAAATGTAAAGCGGTTTTTCATTAGGGAGAGTAAATAGTGTTATCAACTCCGAAAGTCCCTGCACATTACTTGTGATTATCTAAAAGGTTCTTTTTTCTGGGTGATTGTACCAGAAGTTCATACTGTGGTGATAAACCTAAGGTCAGAGAAGATTAAATGTGCTGCAGAGAAAAATGAGAGATCCTAGAGGAAATTCTGAATTACTAAGAGCCACTGATCTCCAGCTCCCTACCCACGCCATGCCCATCACCCAGGAGGAAAGGAGTCTGTTTGAATGTTTGAGGTACGATACAAAGTAAGAGAAAGTCTGAGGCACAGACTTGGAGGGAAGAGAAAATGCAATAAAGGATCTGGAAAGAATAGAGAAAAATACATAGGTCATGAAGTGACGTTTTCTGCGGTTTCAAGGAAAGCGTTCACTGAATGCCTGTTCTCTCATCTTCTGTGAGGCTTGTGTACCATTCTCTGGGTTGGAAGGGAGTGAGGGGAATGGGTTGTTTCCTGCAGTGTTCATGCCTTCCATGAGTTCTCCTTCAGCCACCTGTCCTTTTACTTGAATCTTATATTGCTGAAGCACTCAAAATATTGAAGTCACCCTTTAAATAGAGACTCTTTCTGTACACTGAAAAACAATGCATATGTTAATTTCCTTTATCAGTGAGAAATTTTTATTTATACTATTAACAAATGCATGAGTATTTTGCATGAGTACTTGAAACATATTTTTTAAACTTTTATTTATGCATATTTTTATTGACATAATAACTGTACATATTGGGGACCAGCCTATGGTCTGGTGGTCAAGGCAGTTGGATTTTATATAGCCAACTGTGCAGTTCAAGTCCTGGATCCAGCAGCTTAAAAAACATACTGGTGTATGTGCCTCCATACCCAAAATCCTGGAAGGAGGGAGAAATGAAGAAGGGATTGAGTGCACATATGCAAGACCATTTCCTAGGGAGATGGGGATGCTTTTCCCTGTCACTCTGTCTCTCTCTGGCTAGTGCAAGTGCTTTCTGGCTACATCTTAAAATAAATAAATAAATAAAATAAAAATATCTCCACTGGGGGCCAGCATGTGACTTGGATCCCACATAGCTGACACTGTGGTTTAAGTCCCAGACTTGGTGGCTTGAAAATCATGATAGGCACAGGGCCAGCAAATGATGTAATGGTTACGTTTCTAGACTCCTACGTAGTTAACTATGGTTTGAGTCCCAGACTTGACAACTTAAAACTCACACCAAGTGTGTGTGTGTGTGTGTGTGTGTGCATGTGTGCCCGCCCAAGATCCCAAGAGAAGAGTGGAAGAGAAGGGACTGTGGCATGGCCATCCCCCCTGGATGTGGTGATTTCCTGCTTTTTGTCTCTCTCTCTCTCTCTGGTAAGCGCACATGCCCTATAGCAAAAATCTCTCTCAAAAATAAATAAATAAATAAATAAACAACAAAAATTTTTAAAAAGAAAGAAAGAGAAAATGATGCCAGGCACATGTGCATGCATGCCCCAAATTCCAAGATGGAGAAGGTATTGTGGTGTGGCCATCCTCCCTGGGGATGACATCTTACTTTCTCTCACTCTCTCTCTGTCTGGCAAGCACACTCACCTTGTAACAAAAATATATCCACACTGAAGAGGTTATGTATCACTTTTTAAATAATATTAATAATTGTACGTATTCGTTAAGCTTAAAATATAATTTTTCTGCCCAAGATTACAATGTAATCAGTATCATTAGTAAGCACATTATCTTAACCTTTTGTCAATACTTTGTGTAAGAAACATTCAAAATCCTTTTTCATTTTTAGTGATTCTGAGATATGCAGCAGGTTGTTGTTACCTATATTCTCTCTGTGTCTTATAACACTAGAAAATGTCCCTCTTATCTATCTGTAATTTTGCTTCTATCAGTCAATATCTCTCTACTCCCTCAACCCCCATCCTCCCCAGCGTCTCGTAGTCATTCTTCATCTCTTTATTGCTGTAAAGTCATTTTTTTCAACTTCCACATATGATAGGATATGTGGCATTTCTTTTGGTGTGTGTGCTTGGCCTATTTAAGGTAATAAATAGAATGTTCTCTGTGCTTGTCCATTTAACGTTAAATCATAGGATTCTGTCCTTTACAATGGCTTCACTATATTCCTTTGTATGCACATACCACCTTACTTTTTCTATTCTATTAAAGCACACTTAGGTTGACTTCACTTGACTATTGTAAAAAGCAATGCAGTAAACACTGGAGTGCACTTATCTTCACAACGTACTGATTTCCTTCTCTTTGGATATATACTCAGTACTGAGATTGCTGGATCATGTGGTAGTTCTTGGTTTTTAAGGAAACTCCATACTGTTTTACAAAATAGCTATAAATTTTACATTCTTACTAACATTGCAAATGGCATGCCCCTTTCTCTTCATTCTTGTCAACATTTATCAATTTTTGTGTTTTTAATAACAGCCATTTGATCAGGGGTGAGAGGATATCTCACTGTGGTTTTGATATGCATTTCCCGAACGATCAGTGATGTCGAGTATGTTTCACATGTCTGTTAGCTATTTGTATGTCTTCTTTTGAGAACTGTTTTTCAGATGATGTGCCCATTTTTTAAATCTAGTTATTAGGGGGGTTTTTTGCAGCTGATTTGTTTGAGTTTTGTATAATCTGATTATTACTTCCTTCTCAAATGAATATTGCTCAAATATTTTCATCTCTTCTCTGGGTTTTCTTGTTTCCTTTACTGTGCAGGAAGTTTTTAATGTGATATAATCTCATTTGTCTATGTTTGCTTTTGTTGCTTGTACTTTTGAAGCTTTATTCAAGAATTGTTTGCCCATACCAATGTCCCAAAGTGTTTTCCTTATGTTTTCTTCTAGTAGCTTCATACTTACATTTAAGTGTGTTTAAGCCTAGTAGCTTCAGGTCTTATGGTTAAGTCTTTAGTCCATTTGGAGTTGATTTTTATATATGATGAAAGATACAGGTGTAGTTTTTTTTCTTCTGCATATAGACATACAATTTTCCCAGCAACATTTAATAAAGGGAATGTTTTTTTCCCCAGTGAATATTCTTTGCATTTTTGTTAAAAATAAGCTGATATGTGAATTTATTTCTGGGCTCTCTGTTCTGCTTCATTAGTTTATATGTCTATTTTGTTGTCGTCATTGTTGTAGTTCTGTTTGTTTATTTTTGCTCTTTGCCAGTACCAGGCTGTTTTTGTTACTATAGTTTTACAGTATATTTTGAAATTGGTTGTACTTTGGTGCCCGCTCCATTTCTTTAACTCAGAATTGCCCAGTACGTGAACCACGGTTGGCCATGTGGGAGTCCAGCGCCCTTAACCACCACACCACCTGCCAGCCCCAGTTGCATAAACATTTTTAATACTATTGATTATTTTTCAATCCATGAATATGGGATGTCTCTCCATATTTTTAATGTCTCTTTCAATTACTGTCACTGGTAGTTTATAGTTTTCTTTATAGGCCCTTTATTAAATTTATTCCTAGACTTTTTGGCATAGTTATTATAAACAAGATTGCTTTTTAAATTTCTTTTTCAGATATTTCATTACTAGTGTATAAATATGTTACCGATTTTGTCTGTTGATTTTGTATCCTGCAACTTTACTAGATTGATTTATAAGGTCTAAGAGGTTTTTTTTTGTTTTTTTTGTTTTTTTTTTTTTCTTGAGAGGTTTTTGCTATAGGGCATGTGCACTCACCAGAAAGACAGAGACAGAGAGAGAGAAAGTGAAAAATCCCCCCCCATGGGGGAAGCCATGCCACAATCCCTTCTCCATTCTCCTCTCAGGATCTTCAGCATGCATGCACATGTTTCCAGTGTGAGTTGAAGCCGCCGGGTCCGGGACTAGAACTGAGGTCGACTATAATGGGAGTCCAAGGACAAAGCCATTATACCAACTGCTGGTTCTAAGTTCTAAGATTTTTTGCACATGAGGAATTTTTAGGGTTTCCTGTAAATAATATCATATCATATGCAAACAGGAAAATTAATTTCTTCTCCAGTTTGGATGACTTTTACCTCTTTCTTTCACATAATTGCTTGGTCTAGGACTTCTAATACTATATTAAATAAGAGTGGTGAAAATGGACCTCCTGGGATCAGCAGTTAGTATAATGGCTATGTTGCTGGACCCACATGTAGTCGACCGTGATTCGAGTCCCGGATCTGGTGGCTTAAACTCACTCTGGGCGCGTGTGCGTGCGTGTCCAAGATCCCGAGAGGAGAATGGAGGAGAAGGGATTGCGACATGGCCATCCCCCCCGGGGGGTGATTTCTCGCTTTCTGTCTCTCTGTCTCTGTCTGGTGAGCCCTATAGCAAAAACCTCTCCAAAAAAAGAAAAAAAAGAAAAAAAAGAATGAGTGCACATGAAGGACTAAATTGCTCTGAATAATTATTTGCTGAATAAACTGTTTATTAAACAGACAACATAAGGAGTATTCATTTACTGGTATAGTGCAGTGATTCTCAACTTTATACCAAATTCCTCTTTTACTATCTTGAGATAAAATGAAGTAAAAAGATGAAATTTACGCACATATCAAAATTTCAATATATAAGGATTGTGTTGTAAGACATGTTACATCTGACCTCCAGTTAAAAATGGCAGGTAGGCATGTATATTAGCTGCATACGCCCCTGAAACACCACTAAAAGAACTATAGAGATGAAGCCAAAGGAAAAGAATAAGAAGTAAAAAGAGAGAAAAGGCGGGGTGGGATGTGAGAACAGGAAGGTAGGAAAAATACAAGGTAACTGATGTAGCAGACCGAAGAAAACTGAATACTAAGCTGGTATTGGGAAAAATCATGAAGTAGTCTGGAGACATCCTCCACTCCCAAAGGCCAAGGAAATGGCATTTCCTCAGGAAGAGGCAAAAACTGAAGATTTGCCTAAAATTCTCACTTTCTCTCTCTCTCTGGTGAGCACATGCACCCTACAGCAAACTGGGGAAAAAAAAAAAAAGTGAAGGAAAAAGAGAAGATTACATCTTTGGGGTTTTTATAAATAATAACCAAATTTTATAAATCAATAATCATATCAAGGATATACCCATAGTCACCTTCTTCAATATTTTTAAAACACTATCACAATTTATTTTTTGGAGAGTTTTTTGCTATAGGGCGCGTGCTCTCGCTAGACAGAGAGAGAGAGATAGAGCGACAGAAAGCGAGAAATCACCCCCCAGAGGGGATGGCCACGCTGCAATCCCTTCTCCTCCGTTCTCCTCTCGGTATCTTGGGTGCACACGCACACGTGCCTGGCGTGAGTTTAAGCCACTGGGTCCAGGACACAAACCACGGTCGACTACATAGGAGTCCAGCGACATAGCCATTATGCTAACTGCTGGTCCCAAACACTATCACAATTTTATTGAATGTAAATTATAACATTTTTAAAGAAGAGGTACTGAAAGGACAACTGAATATTTACCCTATGTGGGAAAAAAAAAGTTAGAGCTTATGATGTTCTCTTATAGACAGTAAAAAAATCACTAAAGATTTAAAAGCAAAAAAAGAAAAAAGGGTACATAAGAGAGATCAATATACAACTTTAAAATTTCTAAATAATATGCTTATACAAAAGTAACTGTTTTGTATTTGATTTGATAAAACTTTTCTCTTGGAATAAAAGTGTTAGAGACACTCGCTTAATTATTCATTTTTTTTCTCCATGCCTGATTGAGCACAGGAGAGAAAGAGATGAGCGGCCCCCATAGGGTTGGTCACACCACAAGGCCCCTCCGTAAAGCCCCTCAGCCTGTTGGGTCTCAGGCACTTGCACATGTGTCCCGCACATTTCAGGCTGACCAGGCCGGGGATTCGAGCCACGCTGCCATGTGGGATGTGGCTTCTCTTCAGCAGTGTATTACCGCTGCACCAAGGAGTCAGCTCAGAAATGCTTATTTTTAAATTTCACCAAACTCTAAGGTAGGAAGCACAGCACTGGAACAAACGAGGGCTCACAAACCAGTTCCATAAAGCATTTTACTTCAATAGAAAAGGAAAGTATATATATTTTTTCTTTTTTGAAAAGATTTTTTTCTATAGGGCATGTGTGCTCACCAGAAAGAGAGAGACAGAGAGGCATAAAGCGAGATATCCCCAGAGGGGATGGCCATACCGCAATCCTATCTCCTCCATTCTCCTCTCAGGATCTTGGGCAAACACGCACTAATGCCCCGTGTGAGTTTAAGCCACCAGGTCTGGGACCAGAACTGCAGTCAACCACTTAGGAGTTCAGCAACATAGCCATTATGCCAACTGCTGGTCCCAGCATATTTATTTACAGTAAAGCAAACAAACAAAATTGGACCAATAGTCAAATTTTCTTACAACACAAAATTTAAATGTAACATATTATGTATAAATTACATACTTAGCTAAAACAATCTCATTGCTTACAGAAATTAATTTCAAAACACACACATATGAATCTACAAGTGTTGTTTAGAAGCTCTTCAAAATTTGTTCCTAAGCTACAGAATTGAGCAAAGTCATGGCTGCCGCTCCCGCCCCGGCTGGCTCCGAGCCGGGCGTACAAACCTACAGAATGGAGCAAAGTCATGCCTGCCGCTCCAGCCCCGGCTGCCTCAGAGCTGGCCGTACAGGTGCACTGGGATCTCCAGCTGCAGGGTGGCCTTCAGGTGGTCTGGGCTCCTCTCTTTGGGTTCTTCATGTGCAGGTAGGTGCAGAGATGCGCCCTCTTAGCCAGCAAGGAATCCGGCATGCTGGAAGTCTGAAAAGGAGAGAGACGCAGGCCAGGGGCACAGCACTGCGCTTATTCAAACCCGTCCAGGAGGGTCCTCCGGAGCTCATTCCTAAGCACTTCCCTGGCGTCGGATTCGGCTTCATCATCGTCACCTTCATCATTGTCATTCCCATCTTCCCTCTTCTCTTTTTTAAGCATTTTCAAGTATTTACTAGCTAAAATCTTTGGTAAATACCTGCAAGAAGTTGGAAGGTTTCTGATCCTCAGCAGTATTTGCTGAATTACTGTAGGTGCTTTCTTTTCCTTTCCACTGTCATGTCTGTAGGAGTGAGTGGCGAGCTACTGAAGTTCCGTGGCCTTGGCGGTGAGCCCCAGCACCTCCTGGTTGATGCTGGACGCCTGGGGGTAGGGGAGCTCTTTATGATGACCCGGATGCGGGACAGGGGCAGTGAGAAGAGCCACGGCTCCGGCTCCCGGCACTTGTCGCTGCCAGGCCCCTCAACCTTCTCTGGGCCCACCGGCAAGGGCAGCAACCGGGGTGGGGTGGGGGGACACACACACCCCCACACCCCCACCCCCCGCTACTGTGAGGTGGCTGCCCACCCTGAGGGCGGTGTGGGCCCTTCTTCAATACTGAACATTACATTATGTTGTGCACATTTGTCAACAGTTCTATTTTTTTTTCAACTTGAATTAAATTGTCTTTTTTTTTTTTTTTTAAAGTTTTTTGCCACAGAGTACATGTGCTCATGGGAGAGGAGAGAGACAGAGAGAGACAGAAAGAGGGAAAGTGAGAGATCGACCGCCCATGATGGATAGCCACGCAGCAGTCCCTTCTCTTCCATTCTCCTCCGAGGATTTTGGGCAGACACACGCACACCTGGCCTGAGTTTCACACCACCAGACCTGGAACTCAAACCATGGTTGGCCACGTGGAAGTCCAGAGCATAAACTACTACGCCATCTGCAGGCCCCATTGTCCACATTTTTGTCTCTGCTGTGGTTGATCATCCTATGACCTCTTCTCCTTATTTGCATATATTCTTTTTTTTGGAGGGGGGGATTTATCCAGTTGTATTTAATAATACAAAGTTAAACATCTAAAAATCAAATAGTATAATATACAGCAATATAATTTTAGTACTTTATTTATTTTTACATTTTTGCACACTTACTTTACATACCAAAAAATTTTTGCTCATGGAAAATATGGAAACCACTCCATAGTTCTTGACAACTTTCAAAATTTCAAAATATTGAATTTTAAAGATAATGTTCAAAATATTTCTTATAATGTTGTATGATTTTGTTTACGACTCTATAACAGAGACAGTATTTGCACACATTCTTTTTTCTTTTTTTTTCCTTTTTTTGGAGAGGTTTTTTTCGCTATAGGGCGCGTGCGTTCGCCAGACAGAGAGAGAGACATGGAGACAGAAAGTGAGAAATCACCCCCCAGGGGGGATGGTCACGCCGCAATCCCTTCTCCTCCATTCTCCTCTCGGGATCTTGGGCATGCACGCACACGCACCCGGCGTGAGTTTTAAGTCACCGGGTCCGGGATGCAAACCGCCGTCGACTACGTGGGAGTCCAGCGACATAGCCATTACGCTAACTGCTGGTTCCCTTGCACACATTCTTGAGTGCGTTATAAATTTTTTCATCAAACGTCTCCACCCTTCCCCAACCAGCTCCTAGTAGCTACCACTACTATACTACATTTTCAAATCCTTCAGTTTCTGCCATGGAGTGCAGACATTAAAAGAATGTAAAATAACCTGTCACTTTTTTGTATGTTACTTAATGCATAGACTATGTCTTCAATACCCTGAGTTAAATGTAATGTCTCACTTATTAAAAAGAAAAAGAAGAAAAAAAAAATTTAACTCTCATCAATTTCTTCTAAGAAAATTAGACAAGATAGTCTGTCCGTGAAATCTGAACAATGTTTGTTTTGTTTAGAGGTTTTTGCTATATGGTGCGTGCGCTTGTCAGAAAGACAGAGAGAGACAGATTGACAGAAAACGAGAAATCACCCCTCCGGGGGGATGGCCATGCTGCAATCCCTTCTCTATTCTCCTCTTGGGATCTTGGGCATGCATGCACATCTGCCCAGGGTGAGTTTAAGCCACCGGTTCTGGGACTCGAACCGCACGTGGGAGTCCAGCGACATAGCTATTACACCAACTGCTGGTCCCTGAACAATGTTTTAAAAGAGCTGTTTCTGAGAGCAATAATGTGCTTTAAAATTGAAGTATATAGGAGAAAAAATTAAATCTCTGGAATATTTTGAAGTTAAAATTGAGGAGCTATCCCAGAAATTATAGCCAAAAATTAAAGAAGAGAAAAAATAAAATTAAAGGCTAGAATACCCGCAATGTTTAGAAGGAAAATTATTTTCCTTCTATACTAGACTTCTATACTCAGCCAACTACCAATTAAACATAACGATGGAATAAAAACATTTTCAGAGATATAAGTTCTCCAAAAATGTTGCCTCTGGGCATTATTTTTTTGTAAAGAACTATTTATTTCATTTTATTTATCATTATTGTAATTTTTAAATTTGCTGCAGGGCCCATGCACTCATGAGAGAGAGAGAGAGAGAGAGAAAGTGAGAAAGCAAGTCACTAGGTCCAGGACTCAAAGAGCAGTTGGCCATGTGGGAGTCCAGTGCCTTAACCACCACCCTGGTCCCCCTGTATTCTTTCTCTGGAAGCTATGGAGAAAGTATCCCATGGAAAGGGAGCAGTAAACAGGTTAGACGGAGACAAGGAAACCACTCTGTGATGGTGAAAGGAACTCTGGACTCTCCAGCCTCACTCTGTGCCTCTGTGGAGCGAAAGGTACCAAGTGGGGCAGATGGCCTGGAGATCACGGTCTGGTGACGTGGGGGTGTGTCGCTCAGCTGTCTCCTCGGAAGAGAACAGAAAGAGGTCAGCGTCAGCCTCAGCTTGGCAGAGGTACAAGATCTCCACCACTCTGCCCAGTGTGGGGCTCCTCTCTTGGGACTCCCAACTGGCTGCTGGGCCTTACTCAGCTGCACTGCCTTGTGGGCTGCTGCCACCCGGTCCTCCTTCCTTCCCGGGGGTCAGACGTGCTTCCTGGTATGGAAACACCCCCACCTCTTCCTGCTCTCTCACCCCCTTGTCTTTCCTAGGGGTTCCCCTAACAACTCTCTAGCCCTCCCTTGGAATTCCATCTTGGTGTCTGCTTTCTGGAGAACTCACACTGACAAATCCAAAACAGGTATGAAATCTCTACTGACAGTTTCTTCAAGAAGACGAAATGATTAGTATATCCAGTGTGTCTGATTTTATGCAACAATATTAACACAGGAGGAAGGGAATTGGGGAATAATTCATGACATATAAATATATAAAGACCACTAGACCCCTAAAACGGCAATGTTAGTTCTGTAGGAGGAAAGCCTAGCAACTCAGTTTTAAATAGCATCTTATAATGTGCATATTGAACATTGATCGAACAGAGATTACGATTTAAGTTGGAAGATTAGGAGACAGGAAGTGTCTGTAAAGGTGAGGGGGGATAGTTGTAAAAGAGAACCAAATTGCCTTCTTTCATATTCAGAAATCAACAGATAATGCCTAAAACTGGACAATAAAACATAGCAATAGAAGCATGTTATTTAGTGATAAGGTGAACAATAGCCAAAGAATCAGTTAAAACTGTTAAAAGCAGTCACTTCCTGGGGCCAGCAGGTGGCATGGTGGTTAAGGTGCTGGACTCCCATATGGCCAACCATGGTTCGAGTCCTGGACCTGAAGGCTCTCTCTCCATCTCCCTATTTCTCATCAAAGTGAAGAATAACAAATAAATAAATAAATAAATAATTCTAAATAAAAGAAAAAGAAAAGCAGTCACCTCTGGATTGCAGAAGATGAACAAGGAGGAGGAGTCTAGGAAACTGTTATTTTTTATTAAAAACTGTAAAGATGGAACCAGCAGATGGTATAATGGCTACATCACTGGACTCCCACATAGTCAACCATGGTTCGGTCCAAACCTGGAGGCTTAAAACTCACACCAGGTGAGTGGGTGTGCATGCCAAAAATCCCAGGAGGAGAGTGCAAGAGAAGGGATGGCAGTGTGGCCATCTCTCCTGAGGGGGGGTGATGTCTTGCTTTCTCTCTCTCCGGCTCTCCGGCAAGCACATGCTCCCTATAGCAAAAATCTCTCTAAACAAAACAAAGTAAAGAGGGGGCCAGATGGTGGTGCGGTAAAGCACAGTGTTCTTCGAAGCCATCTCATGTAGGAAGGTTCCTGGTTCGGGCCTGGAGACCTTTCTGAGTCCACTGGGCCACACTTGCTGTAATCCAGGGCTGGTTGGGGCTGGCAGTGGATTGTATCAGGACTCTGTTGTGGGTGCTATCTCTCTCCCTGTCTGTCTGTCTTTTTCTCTCTTGCTCATGGAAGAAATAAATAAGTAAACTTTCACAAAGTTATAACTATATTTTTCAAAAAACATAAAAACCATTTTAATTCCTACACTGTGAAATATTTGTGCAATTGATAGAAGGTAAGTGTTGCTAAAGCGTGGTGACAATGAGGAGAAAGACCCATGATGAGTCTGGACAGTGAGGTGGGTTCAACCAAGGGCACGTTATTTTGGATCTTTGGCCTAGAAGCTCCAGGAAGTGCGGGTTTGGCATGGGTGGACTGCTCAGATTAGTGCTAAAGAAGACCCCGGTTTAGCCTGCTGAGAACATGTGAGGGAGACCGAGAGCAGAGTGTGATGGTGGCTGGCAGTCTTCCTTGAGGCAGTGGGAGATGGTTATGAATCAGTTACAAAATCTATACTGAGAAGCAGCAGACTTAAGAACCAAAGAGACAAGGCCAGCCATGGTGACACAACAATAACACATCACTCTGCATGCTGATGATTGGGGTTCAATTCCCCCAGGTAGACCTGAACATGCCCAGTGCATGTGTATGCCCATGATCTTGGCTGGAGGGGTGGGCTGGGGAGAACTGTGGTATGAGACCCTACTGAGGAGGGTCTTTCTCTCTGTCACTCTTCCTCCTAGATGAAATAAAGCATGAATACATTCAGTTCTCACGAAGACGAGTTTGAACTGTCTAAGTCAGTTCGGCAAAGATGTCAAGTGAGTGGTTAGATTCCAGGGCATGGACTTAGCCCTATAAGGGCTAAGGTCTGGTACTGGGAGCCGGACCCCAGCCGGGGTGGGTGCACAGGAAGGCAACATGGGTGAACAGGAATCAGACTAAGACCTCATGCCCTTTAGCATGTTCTCAGCCGGCTACAGCCAGAGTAAACTCCAGACTGCAGCCCTGATGGCCAGGAGTCAGGCGTATTTATTATAGAAGGGGTTTTACAGGGGTAAAGGGGAAGTAAGTGAAAGATTTTACTCCAAAAGGTAAGGCATTCAAAGTATAGGAACAATAATCATAAACATGACACCTGTTTTGTTTAGGTATAAACAGTCATAATTTTTAAAACAAAAAAGTTCATTTTGGGGGTGCATCTTCTTCTTTAATTTTAATTATCAGAGAGGGTCTTTGGATGAGAGGATTTTTAGGAATTTTTAGCCCCAAACTAGTTTAATTACTTTAGTCCCAGATTGGCTTGAAAACTTGAGCCCCAGGTCAACTTTTAAAAACTTCAGCTTTAGGCTAGGGTGACAGTAATTACAAAAGCCTAAAAATAAATCTTGTCTGGTTTAGTAAAGACAAGGTTAGTATATACTAAAGTGAAATACCTATGTTATCTTTGGGGTAGTCTACAGCTAAGAGGGTGAGTCTATATAGGAAAGGAATGTGGTCTTGTGAGTAGCTAAAGGTTACAGTGTACTTGGGACCCTCTGCATGCTGCTCTATACAATGACTGTGGCTTGGGGAATGGCAATCTTCCCTTGTCCTGAGAGTAAGGGTGGCTTATGGCCTTTGGGGTAACAGCACCTCGTGGATGAGTCCCTGAGCCCCTCCTGGTTACTGAGATCCTTCGCCCATTAGTAGCTTTAACCTAAACCTTTTTAATGCTTATCTATGTAATCCCCAGTAAAAAAGTAAATGTAGCATTTTTTATTGACATTTTCCAAGAGGGTGAAATGAGTCTAATGAAAATAACTCCTGTTCACAGCCACCGCCCTACACAGCTGCTGCCTTAGTAAATCCGCATTCTTTCAGGATTATTATAAAAGTTATAATGAGGCTGGGGGTGCCTTTATGGGGTACCGGGGTATGACAATAAGACCCATAGCAGAAAAACTGAGTACAAGCCAATACAATAACACAATAAAAGTGAGGTCCAAAACTCATAAAAATTTTGACCTTACAAACAGTTCTCCTCAGCCAAGTCCTTGCTCTAAACATGAGGGGCAGCTCTTTCATACTCAGCTTGTGTTAACTACATGGTCCCAACAGTCCGGGCTAGAATGCAGCCGTCAGAGGCATGCACATGTAGACCGCTGGTCATAGACGGGTGTCTATGTCTATGACCATATGTCTCCTCATCCTGGGAGCAGGTAAGAGGATAAGGAAGAGCGAGGTACAAACACTTTGGAGCTCAGAGCAGCCAAATAAGACAGACAGGAAGAGCTGGACAGGTGGGAGAGACCAGTAGAATGCGTGTAGGAGGCCATGGGTAGGTCTGGGTGGGCTCCACTCAGATGCGTAATTCAGAAATTCAAGTGAAAATGTCTCTGGCACATGGAGAGAAGGGCCTCAAGAGTAGACAGACATAAAACAATAAACAACTCACGGACTGTAGACTGAGCACTAGGGACTACAGAAGGGGAAAGACCGCGGCCCGGCAGGGACAGGCCAACACAGTGGGATGCTGATTGAGAAGTAGAGTTATGAGGAGAAGCCTCATGATGCAGAGAAATAAAAGAAAAAAAGGAAAAATGAAACTCATTGTGACAAACAAAAGATTAGCCGAACTTCTGGGAGTGGTGAGACCTGTCTTAACACCCGAAAAATTTTAAGTACCAATGAGTTTATAGGAAACTGAAATGTAAAAAACAGAGAGTGTGGTTTCTTTGGCCTTTCACTGTTCATTCGGGAAGACTGATGCAAACCCTCCTATGGCTTCACTTTAGCCACTGAGATGTGCCATTTCTGGATAGTGTCTCCTGTCAATGGTGACCTCTGGTACGTATTGACAAAATCCCCGGTCTGCCATGGCTACTTAGCACTCTGTGAGTGAGGTCTTGTCAACTACAGAAACCACTTCCTAAATACAAGAAATGAGGTGTTTTTCTACCCAGTAAAAAAAATGCAGAATGTAAACACAAGCCCTCCTGCAAGGATAACTGAATGGATTATGCAAAATTAGAATACCAACTTTGTGTGTGTGTGTGTGTGTGTCTGTGTGTGTGTGTGGGGGTGTCGCCAAAGGGTACATGCACTTAGCAGAGAGAGACAGGGAGAAGGAAAGTGAAAAATTACCCCGTTAGGGCAATGGCCACATTGCAATCCCTTCTCTATTCTACTCCTGGGATTTGGGGCATGCATGTACATGCGGCTGGCCTGATTTTTCTCAAGCCACCAGGTCTAGGACTTGAACTGCCATGTGGGAGTCCAGTGCCTTAACCACCACACCACCTGCTGGCTCCTAAAATGCCTTCTTTAAAAGTTTGAAAATGATAACATTTTTGTTGAAATGGTCTTATCAATTCCAATTTTTCCTATATACTGTCTTAAAACGACACACACAAAAAACATGGTGGTATTACACCTTTTTACTTAAGTGAAAAAAATAAATTTAAATGAAGTTGAGGCTTAGTGTGCACAAGTTTTGGTCTTTGGAGAGGCTATTTGGTTACGTTCTGGATATATTCTGCAAATAGGTTTGAGTGCTATTGATCCTGAATAAATAGCACACACCTCAAGCAAAGAATGTTTAATCCTCATGATTGCTAGACTAGTAGACAAAGTAGGGCATTAAAAAAAAAAAATCGCACAACAGTGTTTTGACCGTAGGCTGTGGCTTTTATGGTCATCTTCTGCACTAAAAGGAAATACTACTTCTTTTATTTTTTCTGTCCCCAGAAAATGGTTGTTAAACAATGTGTTAGGCAAAAATAACTTACCAGAACTCTTTTTTCTCTTTTGGTTTGTTTCTTTATATCTTCTTTTGTACCATAATATTTTGATTGCTTAAGAATTTCAGATAAGGGGATAGATAGATCACATCCAAAGTTCAGCTCCCCAAGAAAATACATGTATTTTGGTCAGACTCCTTGGTTGCATAAAAGATAACTAAATAAAAGTGATCCCAGCAAACTCACACAAGTAAGCAATTTATTGGAAACCTATTGAATGACTCACAGCATCAGAAAGCAGGTGGGAGCCAGAGGAGCCCGAGCCCTGAACATACCACAGGGGCATGCTTGTTACAACGCTGCACTGACTTTAGCACACCAGTCACTTGCCCCCTTTGGTGGTTTTCTGCTGCTTACCCCAAAACAATCATCGTGAGTATTCTGCAACTGCCTTGAACCCCTGCTGCATTCCCTCAAGATCTGAAGTTCTAGATGAGAATATTCAATGGGCCCAGCCTCTGTTAATAGCTCACCCTTTGGACTTTAGGGCAGAGGGTGGACAGAACACTTTTCGTACTTTGGATTCTGTAGAGGCAGACAGACCCCTGCTGCCACCAACACCAACTCAACTGGGTAGTCCCCAACATCAGAAGGAGTTCTGACGCTGGACAGACTAAAAGCACCATGGCAATGCTTGTCAGACTTTCACGTGACTCCAAGTAAGAAATGCACGTCACAGCATACACACAGACACACATTCGTGTGACTCAAGGGTTCCTATAATAATACTTTAATCATTATAAATCAGAGCTACCATCTCCAGTCTTGTGGGGGATGCATGAAAAATGCTAGGAGCACTAGGCATGTAAACTACAGCGTAGACGATGTTCCCAGCATGTGTGCAGTGTGCGTGTGTGTGGTGTGCAAGACCTGCAACACCACGCTAGCAGCCCTGTGCATCGTGCATTTGACTATACTTCCTTCTGTTTACGGTTTTGTAAATGTTCATTACAAACCACTAAATTGGCTTCACTAACCCACTAATAGGTCTCAGCCTTACAGTCTGAAAGATAACCCGTGCCTGGGGCAGAGGGTTAAGAACACGTGAAGCCCTTTAGAAGGTCATTTCTTGCTGAAGAGGTCCTAGTAACACCAGGTTGTCGCCATTCTAGAGAAGAAGCCTATTTTGAAATTTCACTTCCCTTAGGGACTCCATTTCTCTCCCTGGGACTTTTTCCCCGAATTTTTCCCTTTGGCCATCTCATTAAGTTCTTGTGGGGAAAGTAAACAAATCACATTTCCTTCCTGCCTGCCGTCTCTCTTTACTTTCTTTAGCAAATAGACTGAGTCTTTGGTGGTGGTTGTTTTAGGTGTATTTATTTTATGCATGACAGTGAGAGAGGAGAGGGAGAAAGACGGACACCCTGGACAGGGTCTGGTCACACTGTAATCCCCTTCCCCATTTTCCATCAGGATTTTCGGCATCAAACACATGCACTGTATTTTTCAGGCCGACCAGGAGGCCTGAACCTACAGTTTGCCATTTGGCTTCCAGTGTTGTGGCTCAGTATGCTGCCAGCTGAGCCATGGAGGCTGGACCAGATTGAGTCTTCATGATCTCAAATCTCAGCAGCAATATCTGTTGAAAGCATTTTGATATCTGTTGAAAGCATCTTGTTGACTTAAAATATATTTCAAGTGTATGAGGATCAACATGAAGGTTTTGTTTTGGAAGATTTAAGTCTTCTATTGCATTATAAGAAAAATGATAGCTTTTGTAAATAGACAAATAGGAAGGCCATGTTTTCTGTTATTTGAAGCCAACTTTACTCCCACGTAATCCAGGCCACACAGATTAGGCATCAAAAAAAAAAAAAAAAAATGATGTGGTGTGAGTA
>NW_006159427.1:7645887-7648000 GCF_000334495.1 Tupaia belangeri chinensis
CGTAAGCCGTGCCACACAGATTAGGCAGAAAAAAAAAAAAAAAAAACTAATGTGATGTAGTTAGGGGCAGAGCCAAGACTGATTTCTAACAAAGGGAATAAGTTAAGCAAAATTTTCTTAAAAATTGTGTTCTCTTCCGTGCACCCTGATCTGTGTGCCTTAATCTCCTCTTTGCTCTTCCACTATCCTGGACCCCAAAGAAGATTCATGTTCCTTTGCCTCTTCCTTCCAATCTCTCCTTCAACTCTGTGCTTTCAAATGCTACCGCAGCAGCCTCTCTTGCATTGACTTTTATTATATGACAGTTACTGTTAGTGTAGTATTCATTTTATCATCATGCCCAGGGAGTAAATCCTCTGAACTCCACTTCGCATGTTTCAGGCAGATTAGGGTCATATGTAGATTTGTCCAGTTTCAAAGTCTGCAATTCTTGCTTCTACACAACACTGACATCCAGTTGCCTCATTTCGTTCAAATTCTCCCAGAGTCTATCTTTCATAAATTCTTTATTTGGCCATCAGCATGTCTTCAACAAGGAGAGGTACAGTGGTCTGCTGTGCCCTGGAACCTTGTAGGGGCACTGTCCCAGCTCCCTGGATGGCAGCATTTGTCTCATAGTCTCTGGCGAAACTGGCTTCCACTGCAGTATTCTGTTGAATTCTAAAGATAAATACATCCACCAGGTTAAAAGTTTTATAGGTTTCCTTTTAATGGTTGATTTGTTGTCATTAAGCTACCAGAAGCTTCTTACACTCACCAGAGACAAAAAGAGAAAAAGCACCCTCAAATGGGACAGGCTGTAATACGATCTCTTCTTCATCTCTCCACCCTGGCAGGATTTGGGACACATTTGCACATGTGCCAGTGTGCTTTCCAGGCCACCCAAGGCCAGGATTTGAATTGCAGTCTGCCATGTGAGATCGAGCTTCCTTAGCCACTAGGCGATAGAGTCAACTCTTGCCAATCAAGCTTAAATTTCTTATAGCTCACTCTCAAAAATATCTGAAATTGGAATTCATTCATTCTCATTCTCCATCCCAAATTATGGTGGAATAGGCTTTTCTTCAGCTTCTTTTAAGCCCTGTTGCAGTAGAGTAGGACTAGGCCAGCAGAGAGAAAAATCTAGGCTCTCATTCTGGTTTTAACTCTTGGTGGCCTGGGTCTTTAGACATCCGCTCACCTTCTTGCAAGACTTAACAGACTTAATCATAGGGACAAGTCTGGGGTTGAATATTATATCCCAGAATTTAATCAGGAAAATTGAACCAGAACAGAAGATAAAAGTACACGAGACTGATAGGTTCCTGCACCTACCATTTGAACAGAATCCTAACCTGTTTCCTGGCTTTAAGCAAAGTTCCTTGGTATTTCTTTGATTTAAGTTAAAACTGGTTTTCTTAATAGTAATGAGTGAAGTCATTATTGAAAGTAGTTAGATTATGTAAGAAATTGTGTGATCAATACAAGGTGGGTGGGAAAGGAATGGAAGACAATTGTAGACACCAGAGACAGTGTGAGAAGAGGGTGGGAAAGGACAGAGGGTGAGAAAGAGGGATAAAAATAATTCTAGGAACTAGAAATGGAAAACTTTTTATAATATGAATGATTAAGTCACTAGGCAGTATATACTGGACTTGTGTCCATGGAAATGTATATATCAATAGGGAATCAAGGATGGGGGAAAAAAAAGGCAAAACATACAGAAAACAAGAAATGGAAAATTATTTGCTGACAATAACCTGTTTGTTGATGTGCTTGATTGAGACAATATACAGTGTACTCTGGATGGAAAATCTCGTTTGTATGGTGTAATGATGTACAGTGAATGAATGCAAATAAATAAATTAATTATTTAAAAATTTTTTAAAAAAGAAGAAAGAAAAAAATTAAACTGTAAAAAATTTGAATAAAATGAGTGAACAGTTAATACTGAAATAAAGAAGATATTTAAAATAAAAAGAAAATTAAAAAAAAAAAAAGAAGTCTTAACAGACTTCATGACCAGCAGTTGGCGTAATGGCTGGATTGCTGGACTCCCATGTAGTTGACCACAGTTTGAGGCCTAGACCTGGTGGCTTAAACTCATGCCAGGTGCGTGTGAGTGTGCCAAAGA
>NW_006159427.1:7648128-7651726 GCF_000334495.1 Tupaia belangeri chinensis
AAAAAGACTTAACAGACTTCTACTAAGTCCTCTCTAAAGTTTCTTTCTGCTTTGCAGTCCAGCGATCTTATCACCTTATAGCATAATCTCGGTTTATTGCTCAGGGTTTTGTAGGCGCGAGTCCAAAACAAAGGTGCTAAACTGCTCTATGAAACTCCACACTGCTGTTAGCTCTACATAGCTCATTATAAATACAACAGTGTAGAATTAGCACTGTTTTTCATATTAGGACACCTCATTTCTCCAAAGGCTTAGGTGTTAATATTATAATGTTTTAAGATTGGCAGGGAAAGCAAAGGAAGGCGTGGGAAGGAAGTGGTTAGAGCAGGGTATTTGGAATACATTCAAGCAGGTGAACAGGGGTCTGTGAGGATCTGGGGGACTTTCTCTCGCCAGCCCTGCAAAGAGAGCTGCACGCTAGAGTGGTTCCCCCACACACTCATTTCAAAGGTACCCATGAGACTCTCTGATTGGGACTTGACTGTAGTCCTTTAAAGACAAAAAAAAAGTATTCATTTATTTATTTATTTCCTTCTTTTGAGGTTCATATACTTTTAATTTAATTTTTTATACATTCAATTACTATACATCACTTAGCTTGTAAAGTGAATTTACCCAACATGAACACACTTCACATCAGTCCAGTTGAGGATACAAAACACATTATCATCAACAGAGAATCATCCATTTCTGTGTCCCATAAATGTCTTGCCTCTCTATTTTTCTCCTTAATTTCTTTCCTGACCCTCACCCGTTTTATTTTTTTTTTCCATGAGAGAGAGAGAGAGACAGAGAATGAGAGACAGGCAGCCCCTACAGGGTCTTCATGTCTCAGCCAGCACCATGGGCACATGCATGTCTGGTGTGCTCAGGAGGCCCTGGTACACGAACCCAGTTCCTTTCCCATGTGGGTCCAGTTGTGTTACCACTGCGCCACCAGCTGGCCTCACCGATTATGCTCCTTAATTGACTGAATAGTTTTTGTTGAGTAGTCAGAAAGCCGCCTCACACCCTCTTCCCCCCGCCATTTGAAATGGAATTTTAATCTTTTTTTTTTTTTTTGGAGAGATTTTCACTATAGGGCGCGTGCGCTCGCCAAACAGACAGAGAGAGACAGAGAGACAGAAAGAGAGAAATCACCCCCCAGGGGGGATGGTCACGCTGCAATCCCTTCTCCTCTATTCTCCTCTCGGGATCTTGGGCACGCACGCACACGCGCCTGGCGTGAATTTTAAGCCACCGGGTCTGGGACACGAACCGCGGTCGACTACATGGGAGTCCAGCAACATAGCCATTACGCTAACTGCTGATTCCCTGAAATGGAATTTTAATCTTTCAAGCAGTAAAACTTTACATAAAATCTGGTATAAATCCCAAAACTCACCTGTCTATATGATTTTTTTTTTAAATCTGAGAATGTTTTTAATGTGTTGATCTAGAAAATAAACTGCCAAGTTCTATAAGGTCCTCTAAAAATTTACAAGAAAGACCGATGGGCAGTTCTAATCCAACTTGGATGTTATCTTCTCCTTCCCCGCCTTTTAAAAATGGCAACACAGAGACCAGCAGATGGGGTAATAGTTACATGGCTGGAGGCCCAAGTAGTCGTCCACTTTCGAGTCTGGGACCCAGCCCCTTGAAATTCACACCAAGCGCGTGTGCGTGCGGGGCCAAAATCCCATAAGGAGAATGAAGGAGAGGGGATTGCAGTGTAGCCATCTCCCCTTAGGGGTGATTTCTGGCTTTCTGTCTCTGGCCAGTGGACATGTCCTAAGACAAAAATCTTTCAAAAAAACAAACAAACAAACAAACAAAAAGGCAGCCTATACAGTCCCACAAAATACAATGTAAACATTGTTTATATCTTTACTGCCAGAGATGCTCCTTGGCCATGCCTTCTGGTAAGCAAATGGTTGGGCAAAACACACAGCTGCCTTCACTTCTTCAGGGGCTGGTACACAGAGCCATTGGGATCTAGTCCGGAGCACTGGTCTCCACAAATTTAGAATAGCTGGGGGACTCGGGGCTCAGGGGGCTGGTCTCAGATGTTAATGTCAGCTCTCTTGGCTATGCACAAAACACAACACCCAGAGAACAGCCTGAACTCAGAGCCCAGAGTCAAGCTGGACCTGTTTTCCTGGGCAATGCAGAAAGGCAGCTCGAGATTACCCAAAGACAAATCCTCCAGAAAAATCAGGGAATCAAAAACCTCCAAGAGAAGCTAGTCGAAGCCCTGGCTGTCATGCCCAGCATTGAGTACAGTGCCGCCCCCTGAGCCCTGTGAACTTTCTATATTTAAAAGTGTGCAGACATCAATCCTCCAAAGTGTCAGTTCATTGACAGGCTTGCATTTCTGGGCATAGCAGTACTTGGGACTTCCTCCACTCAGAGTTCAGAGTCCAACTATTTCAAGGACTTTTTTTTTTTTTTTTAATAATCTCGTTCATGTATTTATTTATTTTTAATTAGACCAAAGAAGGACAGAGAGAGAGAAACAGTGAGAAAGCAAGCTGACAGGTCTGGAACTCAAACTGCAGTTGGTCCCATGGGAGTCCAGCGCCCTTTACCAAACATGCTACCGGCCAGTCCCCCAAGGACCTTTTTACGTACCTTGGCTACTAGGTAAGACTATCCCTAAGGCACACCTCAGGACACACACGCTGCTGTAACAAGTTACCACACAACGGCTGGTTTAGAAACCAACGCATCTGTTTCTCTCAGTTCTAGAAGCAGGGAAGTCCAAGATGAAGATGCCGGCAGGTTTGGTATCCAATGGAGGCCTACTTCCCACTTTGGAGTTGGCTTTCTTCTCACCAAAGGAGCAAGGGAGCTCTCGAGTCTTTTGTAGAAGGGCACTAATTCCAATGAGAGGTCCACCCTTGCAACACAACCACCTCCCAAAGGCCCACCTCCAAAGAGCATCACATCAAGACTTTGGTTTCAGCTTGTGAATGTGGAGGATGGGGTGTAAATGTTCCATCTTTAGCAGCTCAAATTTAGTATTTTATCTTCAGGGTCATTTGAGAACATAGACCAGAGGGGAAAGGAAGAGAGGAGAAAGTCACAGAAGCCTGGGTAGCAGCTGAGAGCCAGCCAAGTCGCAAGCCATGAGGGAGCCTGGACATCCTCCAGCTGCCTGGACATCCTCCAGCTGCCTGGACATTCTTCGAACCAATCTGTATTAGGGCTGGCAAAGGCCTGAGATGCACAAACCCAAAGCAACATCCCTTCATTCTAGACCCACTTTGCAGGCAGGCAAAGCTAGTCACCTCCACAGTATGATTTGAGGGTGTTAATAAGAATAAGAGTTCCTCCATTCTTTGTAGAAAACACTCCTTACAAGGCCTGGAATTTTACCATCTGTCATCCTTCATCAAGCATTGCCCAGATCCAGTTTTTATTCCAATGATAAGTCTTGGGAAATAGATCCCACTCACTGTTGGCACTTTCCGTCGACTGAGTGGTACCAAGAAGCAAGAAAGCCAGGAAAGAGAGAGAGAAGACGAGAAGAGAGAGAGTATTTGAGCAGGGAACAACTGTGTCCTTCGTCAAGGACTTGCCTAGGACCAGCCCCATCCCTGTGATATGCACTGCATTC
>NW_006159427.1:7651781-7661215 GCF_000334495.1 Tupaia belangeri chinensis
CCAAGATGGCCTAAAGTGGGAAAAAAAAAAAAAAAAAAAACCTATCATGAAGGAAAGAGGTCAATGAGAAAAGCTATGCAGAGCATTCTCACACAGTGTCTGTCGGTTTGTAGCTATTCCAAAAAAATAACAATTTCAGGGACCAGCAGGTGGCATGGTGGTTAAGGTGCTGAAATTCCCACATGGCTGACCACGGTTTGAGTTCCCAGACCTGGTAGCTTGCTTTCTCACTTTTTCTCTCTATCATTCCCTCGCAAAATCCATGTGAAAATAATAAATAAATAAATAAATAAATAAATAAATAAATAAATAATAAGTCTTTTTTTAAAAAAAATTACATCCCCTTCTTTCCTGGTGCTTCAGGGTCTCTAATGTATTCATTCTTCATTTTTTAAACTTTCTTCAAGGGTGGGTTTCATGTCTGAAATGATCAGAAATTCTAAATAAAGTTCACTTAAACAATCAGCCTTCGAAGGCACCATGGCCAAGGACAGTAGCAGGGCCTGTGGCCGGTCAGCCTGACCTCGGCTGATTCCAGCTTACGGTTTAACTGCAGGTAGGAATTGGAGAAAGTTGGCAAAATGGTGAGGGTACAAAATACCCACATTTAGGCTGGCCCTGAGGCACAGTGGTGAAGGGTCTCCTGTGAAGAGGCAGCTGAATCCTACATGTAGGAGCCCACCTAGCCGACCAGGGTTCAGGTCCCAGCCCTAACAGCTTGCCATCAAGTACCTGCATACCCGGGATGCTGACAGGATAGAGAAATGGAAGAAAAGGGATTGCAGTGCAAGCAGGCCCCGCTGAGGAGTGCTCCTTCTCTGTCTGTTTCTCTCTTTTCTCTCACACACACATCATGCACGCACGTGCGCACACACACGCACACACACGCACACATATGCCTTCTAACATAAAACATTTTGATTATGTGGAAGACACCGGATGACAGCTCATATCCCTGTGTGCTATTTGCTATTGCAATGTTTCTAAGCCATTCCTTCATACGTGCCCAACCAGCACAAGACAAGCAGACAATACACCATGGAAACTGAGCCTTCATTTTACACGATGGTGTGTGCTACAGGCCTTCCCTGTTTTCTTTTCATCTTACACCATTTTGGTACATGTGGAATGAACATACCGTCTTCACTAATCCCACCCAACCAGAGTCTTCATCGGGGCCACCCAGTGGCATGGCGGTTGGGGCAGCTGATGCCTCGCGGCTGACTGTCCAGTTCGAGTCTCAGATCCAGCAGAGATCAATGAGAAAAACTATGCAGAGCATCTCACACCGTGTCTGTCGGTTTGTAGCTATTCAAAAAATAGTAATTATGGCCCCTCCTTTCCTGGTGGACTTGCCAGGCACGTGTGCATCCATGCCCAAAGTTCTGAGAACAGAAGAGAAGAGACTGGACATGGCCATTCTCCCATGAGAGTGCTTTCTCACTCTCCCTCTCTCTGGATCTGTCTCAAGCCAGTGCACACGCCCTACAGCAAAACAATAAAACAACAAACAGAAAGTCTTCACCAGCTGATTTTGCTCAAATTCCCATAATAAAACACTTCAATTTTCATTCTTTTTCCACGTTCTGTTTCTTGGGTTCTCCAGCCCAGCAGCTGGCTAGCTGTCATGGCTCAGGAGAGGCCTATTTTCAGTTCCTTTCTTCTGTCACCACTTCCTGTCTGGGAGAGGCGAAGGCGGGGGGATGGGGTCAGGGGGTCCTCTTTTTTTTTTTTTTTTTTTTTTTTTTTTAATTCTTTGCTTTACTTTTTCTCCCCATCTTGTGTTTTGCTGCATCGGTGCTACTCCCTGCATTTCTACCTGATCCTGTTGCTTTTCTCCCTTCACCTTCTGAGATGTTCATTTGTTAATTCATGGAACACACAGTACGTGCTTGGTATAGGACGAAATACAAGGGAGCCAGAAAGGAAGTCCTTCAGGGACTCATAGCTGAGGGCCACAGATGCGTAACTGACCTTTGTCACTCTGAATGTACAGCGCCACGGGAAACACTGAAGGAGTGACAAGGTGACACTTGAGCAGATCCCTGATTGATGAGGCAGAGGAGCGGGGCGGATGTTAGGAGAACATTCCAGGAAGGAAAAGCAGCCTTTGTAAAGCATGTACTATGCTGGGTGCACGAAGTATTGCAGGACTGAGCAGAGTACAGGAAAGGGCGTGGAGACTCCGGTCTGGAAGAGACAGAGGCGGGGTCATGGTGGACTGTGCGCAGGGTTAAAGTATCTGAATTGTGTGTTAAAAGAGGGCCAGCAGGTGGCACAGTGGTTAAGATGCTGGACTCCCACTTGACTGACCATGCTTCCAGCCCCAGACCCAGCCCGGAGTGCATGTGCGTGCATGTGCCCAAAATCTCAAGAGGAGAATGGAGAAGAAGGGATTGCGGCCTGAACCCTCAGGCAAGCATCCTGGGAATCCTCGGGTGTGAGAAGGGGGGCAGGAGGGCAGAGAAAGGCTGAAGCATGGTGAAGATAGACTGGGATTTGGAGAGCAAGCGGCAGGTGTAGAACAGGGGAGTCTAGAATGGGCCCCAGAATTTCAAGAAAGGGTGTGTAGTAAGGAGATTGCTGGGTCCAAAGGAGAAGTTAATTAGGAGAAAAGAAGTTGCCTTTGGACCACCAAGATTGCTGGATTAGGAGAAAAGAAGTTGCCTTTGGACCACCTGGTACATGAGGTGGGAGTGACAGGGGCTCAGGGAGGCATCTAGGAAGGAGGCGTGGCCCCGGGTCTCGTGCATGAGGTGGAGCAAGTGGAGCAGGCCAGGCAAGCCCACAGCCCTGGCCAATCGGGGACCAAACATGCCAAACCTGGTGCCTAATACTTTTGCTGCCAAGAAAATTTACCTTTGGTTTTCACCTCCTCATCCTGTAGGTCTCAGTGTGAGTAGCACCTCTTCAGAGAGGCCTTCCCAGCTGGGTAGGGGCACTGACAGGTGTAGAACTTCCTTCCTGATTTAAGGCATGTGGCCTCAGTGCTGCTTCATTCGGATTTTCTGTCTCCCTCACAAAGCTTCATGATGGCCGGACTCCATCTGTTCTGCTCACATTTATCCCGTGCCCGGTGCCAATCCCTGACGCACGTAGGCACTTCATCAATCGTTGCTATAACAGGTGGCCTGGTGGGTAAGGCAGCTGAACCCAACATGGCCAACTGTGTGGTTCAAGTCCTGGATCCAGAGGCTTGAAAGACCTGCTGGTCTTGGGTGTGTGTGTACCTAAAATCCTGAGAGGAGAATGGAGAAGGGACTACAGCTGGCCATCCCCCTTGGGAAGGTGATTCCCCACTTCCCTCTTTCTGTTTTTCTCCAGCAAGCACAGGCAAATTTAAAACTACATGTCAGTATATACATCTGCTGTAACAGTGAAAGAATAATGAATTCGGAGTCCTCTCCACCAAGGGAGACTGTGTCAGCGAGGTCCCAGCAGGAAGAAGTGGCAAACGCATGTGGAGGAGAGTTAATGGTGGTCTTCCGGGCAGGCTTGGCGGCCCAGCAGTGACGCACTGTCCAAGCGATGCTGGGTCCGTGTGGAAGATCCTGGAGCCAGTTCCTGGGTGCCCCGTACGTGCTGGGTGTGTGCTCCCATGACCCTGACTGGCTGGGAGGAAAGATGGCATGAGACCTTATGAGGGGCACTTCTCTCTGTCTCTCCCTCTTTCTTACCATCTGTCTCTGTCTCTCATGAAATAAATAACTTAATAAAATTACTTTTTTAGATGTAAGTGAATAAATAAGTGATCTGCGTATGAAAGTGTGGGCGGTCTGCAGAGAAAGCACAGGCCCAGCGCTGGACCTCCGGGGGAACGGCAGTGCTCGTTTGTACCTGAAGGCCCCAGAGTCATGGGAGAGTGATCTCTGGGGTCTGGAGAGAGAGCAAGCGACAGTCCAGGGCCACGTAGCAGCACGCGGTGTCTCGGCTGGAGGGAAGGGACCAGGAGCCAGATGCTCTGATCCCAGGCTTCTCTCTGGCCCTGCTGGCTCCATTTACCCCATTACCACTCCCAGCCATGGAGGATGACAGAAGACCCTGAGCCCAGTAACATGGCCCAGGCAGGTCAGCCAGGTGAGGACGGTGGAGAGTCCCGCTGGAGTGAGCAGTGGAGAAGTAGGGCTGAATGGCCCAACAGGTCCATCACACCCTGCGTGTCTTAGCTGAGACTTTTTTTTATTTTTTAATTTTTTAATTTTTTTTTTTTTTTTTTGCTACAGGGCACATGCACTTGTCAGAAAGACAGACAGAGACAGAGAGACAGAAAGCGAGAAATCACCATGCAGGGGGATGGCCACGCCACAATCCCTTCTCCTCCATTCTCCTCTCGGGATCTTGGGCACACACGCACATGCACCCGGTGTGAGTTTAAACCACCAGGTCCGGGACTCGAACCATGGTCGACTACGTGGGAGTCCAACGACATAGCCATTATGCTAACTGCTGGTACCCTTAGCTGAGACTCTTAACCAGAAACACATGATTGGATGCCCAGGCCATTTTGCAGAGGGTCCCGGAAGACAAGTTCCCAGGGAAACTGAGTCTGTTCTAAACAACCAAAGACCGTATGGGTTTCATTTCCAAGTTGTGTTCTTAGATGTGTCTCTCAGAAAGAAGTTCCAGAGGACAGCTGACCGAGCGGTGCATGCTGCTCTGTGACTGACCACTGAGGGGTGGCTCCCGGTGTGCATGGGACCTCCCCAAACACATGGTGTGCCTGTGACCTGGAGCTGGGCTGGAAAATAGCATGGGGACGACGTTGGTGGTGCCTCTCTCTGTGTCTCATGGAAGAAATACATGGGTAAACATTAAAAAGAAAAAAATTGGTATTACTTTAAAAAAAAAATGGGTACTGGGGCCAGCAGGGGGCATGGTGGTTAGAGGCACTGGATTCCCATGTGGCCGACCGCAGCTCGATTCCTGGACCCGGCGGCTTACTTTCTCTCTTTCTTTCTCTCTCTCGCCAAATTATAAAATAATAATAACAAATGGAATTAAATAAATAATTCTTTTTTAAAAAAAAGGGGGTACTAATGTCAAGTTCAGAAACTCCTAGGTGTGTCTGGTTTTCCACTGTAAGTTCTCAAGACTCTCCTGTGCTAATGTTGATGGTTAATTTCCAGAGGGAGCATTCACCGTGGCACCTTGGTAAGTCGGAGACCTGCCTGCAGAACAAGCCGCCACAACTGCAGCCCCGGGTGTGTCGTGGCTGATTGCAGCGATGCCGTAAGCCCCTGGACTCCCTTGAGTCTCCTGTTCCTGTCTGCTTAAGCTAAGGGACTGACCTCAGATGGTCATGGTTTTACGATTCAGTGTCTATCTCAGAGTCCAGGTTGACCAATGACCTTGAATTTCTTAAGGTAAAAAGCATAAAACCCTGGGACCAGCAGTTAGCGTAATGGCTATGTCGCGGGACTCCCATGTAGTCGACCGCAGTTCGAGTCTCAGACCCAGTGGCTTAAAACTCACGCAGGGCATGTGTGCATGCAGGCTCAAGATCCCGAGAGGAGATTGGAGGCGAAGGGATTGCGGCATGGCCATCCCCCCTGGGGGTTGATTTCTCACTTTCTGTGTCTCTGTCCCTCTCTGTCTTTCTGGCAAGCGCACGCGCCCTATAGCAAAAACTTCTTAAAAAAAAAAATGCAATCTTAAGAGACCCTCAGGGGAACAGCTTCTCCCTGTCTCGACCCAGACCTTGCTGGCCTGCACTCACTTGGCATGGGTTCTGCACGGCCCTGCTCCCTGGTGGTGATACACACTGACCTCATAGCCTGCAAGGAATGACTCAGGCCCTGCATTCTGCCCAGGCTAGCTCTGCCTGCATGACTCACTCTGTCTCCATCTGAGACACTCCGTACCCTCCGGGTCTCTCCGCACGGGGACACGGGAGCCTATGGTTCTGAGCTCACCAGACCTCACTGGCATGTCCACCCATTCTGTCTTCAGCAGTTTTCCTCCAGCCTTGGATATTCTTTCAGGGAATTTTGTTCATCCTCCATAACTTAGTTTTTTTTTTTTTTTTTTTTTTTTTCCTGACCAACACCGACAGCAGTTTCATTTTCCTCCATTCCCAAAACTGCCACTCCCCTCCCCTCTCCTCTCACTGTCCTTGCAGCTTCCCCTTTACTGTTTGCAGCAGAACTTATAAGACATTGCCCTTCCTTTGTTCTCTTTCACGTTTTTCCATAGGGCATGTGGCACTGGCAGGAGAGGGGCAGAGAGCAGGAAAGTAAGAAATCACCTGAAAGGCCACATTGTGATCCCTTCTCCATCTTCCTCTCAGGATTTGGGGCATGCATGCATACACATGTGCCCAGTGTGATTTTCAAACCACCGGGTCCGGGTCTTGAACTGCAGTTGACTGTTAAAATCCAGCGCCTTAACCACTAGGCCACCTGCTGGCCCCACATTGCCTTTGTATGGTGGGACCCTGCAACTCTCCTTTCAACTCTGACACACATCCAGCTTCACCAGGCTGACCACAGATTTACTATTCAAACCGGAGTATTTTTGAGTGTGAAAGTGAACGCTATTAATAATTAGGTCAAAATAGAAGTTGTAAACCAACCCTGTCCCAAAAGGGGAGTTATGGTCACCCTGTTGTTTGCAGACACGACCTCCCACAGTGCTGAAATTTCATACAATTTGCTTGGGTGTGATGCATTTATGCCCTAATTCTGCAGAACTGACACACTCACTGTGCTGTATTTCCCACTCAGACATGTTTGCGTGTTTCTGACTGTCCCATACATTGAGTAAGTCCTCTAAATGACAAGGTCTAAACCCACGGCCGCAGGTCACAGTCCCTAGAGCTGCGATTCTGACAACAGTGGCATCTGCGGCCTTGACCTGTCCCCTCTCCCTGCCTGAGCCTCTCTGCTACCTCCTTACCCACCCCACCCAACTTTCTGGCTCCATGTCCATGTCCAAACCCTCCCACTGGCACTGCCATGACATTTTCCAGGCCATTCCTGAGGCTCAGAGCAAGAGCTCACAGGTCATAAATGCCCAGATCCTTACTAGGCAGCCTCTGCAGAGGGCGTGTGCCCCTCTTTTTCAGCCAGCTGGATTCCCTGTGGCAAATGCCAGCTGCCATTTCGCCAGCCCGTGGATGTGGACTTGCTGATAAGAGGCAAAGCCCCACGTAAGCTAGATTAGTCCTCAAGAGGAATTCATTGACTCACAGATCCAAGAAAATTTGGGACAATGACAGGAACAGGAATGCGGCTGGACCTACGGGAAGGCTGGAGGCTTAGGGCTCCGTGCCACCAGATATTGCCTACATCTGTCCTGTTTCTGGGGATCAGCTCAAGTCCTCCTCCATGAGGTCCAGCTTTCCAAGTGGCAGAAAACGTGGTTCCTGAGTTGTCAAGTCAATAATTGTGTGCGTGTGTGTGTGTGTACTCTCACAGTAGTGTGTGTGTGCAGTCAAGGATATATTTCTGCCATTTCCTAGATGTGACACGGAGCCATGAGAACTGGGAGTCCCTGAGGTCATTCTTGGCCGTGAGGGCACAGCAGGTCTTGGCTTACAGTTGTCTGTGCAAGCGATGAGATCACTGCTGGGATCCAGTGGGCAGATCTAACTGCGTGGGGAGTGGGGCCTCTGCTCTGCAGGAAACAGGTCTGTTGGGACCAGCATAGGCCGGTGGTTTCTGCTGCATTCTCCACTCATAGTCTTCTGTCAGTTATTGCTGAGGGCTGGGCAAGGAAGAACTTATTGTTTCCTTCACATGCTGGGTGACTGGCACAGCCTAGTGTTTGACACAGATATCACTGACTTCATGGCACTGGGTCTCCCAAACTCCAAAGTCCCAGACTCTGATCAAGAACCGGCCAGGAGGCCAGCCCCATGACTGGGTGGATAAGGGAGCCAGATCCCACATGGCTGACCATGCAGTTCAAATCCATGGTCCAGATGCTTGAAAGACATGCTGGCATGTCTTGTGCATGCCCCCAAATCCTGGCAGAATGGAGAGTGGGGGGAAAGAGATGGAGTGTGGTGTGAGCACAGCCCACTGAGGGGTACTTTCTCCATTTCCCTCTCTGGGTCTCTTTGTCTCTGTCAGGCAAGCAGCCACACACTCTGGCAATTAAAAAAAAAGATTCTGTGAGGATTCTCTCTCTCTCTCAGTCTCTCTTTGAATGTCTGACTGAATGAATGAATTAATTAATAAGTAAATTTTAAGGAAAAGAACTGACCAGGATCTTTTTCCCCTCATATTCCTAAGCTAATCGCTGGAGCAGACAAAGACGTTTCCGAGAATGGAGTTGCTGGACTGAAGTCCGTACGTCCCTCCACGCCGAGACTCCTGCACCCCCTGACCTGCCCACCTAAGTCAGTGCCTCTAGTGGTCCTCCTGCCCGCCATGTGACGTGCTACCAGTAATCACACGCCACTCTCCTCTCGTAACTGTTATACTTGCTGTTGTAAGAAGGTCCTCGTGAGCTGTCATTGCACAATGGCCCAGCCTACCACAACAAACCAGTCCGACGGCCACCTCCACGCAGTATCTTCAGCACAACAAACACCTCGGCCACACCCCTCCAACCCTCTCGGCCTGTTTCTCCAGTTCTCTCCTAGGCCTGGCTTGTCCCCTGCTCGCTGCGTCAGTCCTGTGCGTGTGGACTCGACTGAGTTTCGCCATGTGGGTAGATTGAGTCATCGTGCTGGACTCCCAAGTTTTCTTCACCTTTGACACCTTTCTTTCTGCCATCTCCAGCTTTTTTTCAGATGAAGGCTGATGCTCCCTTCTCCCAAGCTGCATGTGTCCGTCTGTGAATTTCTCTTGGGGCCTCTTTCTAGAGTCCTGTGGCCAGTGCACTCTGGGATCCACACCCCCGCAGGTGCACACCCCACCATTCCAAATCCCTTCCGGCTGCCTCCCTCTTTTACCTTTGGGATCTAAACCTGATGGGCCTCGTCCCAGTGGGAGTTTCTGCACCTGACTGTCCTTTGCTGCCTCTCAGGGCTGCCCCCAGCTACTTCCTCAGCATTCCCTCCCTTCTCTTCATCCATGACTGTGCCTTCTCCCCCCACCCCCAAAACCTCCCTCATAGTCCGCACTTCTTCCCAGGGCAGCAGGCCACCTGCCCCGCAGCCATCACCCACCCTGTTCTCATTTCCCTCTCGCCCTGAGCGCACCTCCTCTGCCTGAGCGCACCTCCTCTGCCACGGCCGACATCAGGTGGTTTATAGAACTGTGAATTCCCTCCCCCCAAAGACTATGTTAACCTTTTTTATTTTTCTCTAAACTCAACACACTGTTACAGGCATTATGGTTGAAGCGCTATTCACAATGGTAATGCTGAATTCAGACCATTTCTTCTTTTTGGTTGCATTTTTAAAATAACAAAGTAATTTTTTTTTTTTAGAGGTTTTTGCTATAGGGTGTGTGTGCTCATCAGAAAGACAAAGAGAGATAGAGAGA
>NW_006159427.1:7661336-7673159 GCF_000334495.1 Tupaia belangeri chinensis
GACTCGAACTGCAGTCGACTACATGGGAGTCCAGTGACATAGCCATTACACCAACTGCTGGTCCCAATAACAAAGTAATTCTAGTTGTAAAAATAATACATGATTGCAATAGAAATCTAAAAATTGAAATACTAATGTTTTACTAAAACAATAAAACATTGGTGTAACCAGCAGATGCCGCTGAACTCCCATATGGCTGACTGCAGTTCGAGTCCCAGACCTGGAGGTTTGAAACACACTTGGCACATGTGCATGTCCAAAATCCTGAGAGGGGAATGGAAGAGAAAGGATGGTGGCATGGCCATTGCCTCTGGGTGGTGATTTCTCGCTTTCTCTTTCTCTGTCTCTTTGGCAAGTACATACAACCTATAGCAAAAATCTCTAAAAAATAGACAAAAAAATTAATATTTTAATTACGATTAAGGGTATTCACAATTAAAGGTACTTTTTAAAGAATTATTTTATTTAACTTTATTTATTATTATTATCATTATTATTTTCCAGTTTGATCAGAGAGAGACAGAGAGAGAGAGAGAGGAAGTGAGAAAGCAAGCCACCAGGTCCAAGACTTGAACCATGGTCAGCTATGTGGGAGTCCAGCGCCTTTAACCACCATGCCACTTGCCAGCCCTTAAAGGTATTTTTAATACTGCATTATAGTACACTTATAGTGGGGCCAGCAGGTGGCATGGTGGTTAAGGGCACTGGACTCCCACATGGCTAACCATAGTTCAAGTCCTGGACCTGGTGGCTTGCTTTCTCTCTTTTCCTCTCTCTCTCTTATTCTGTCCCTCTCTGGTCAAATTAAAATAAATAAATGAAGTTTTTTAAAAAAAATAGTGCACTTACAGTTGTCAATCCTTCAGATCTTACTTCGTGTTAAAACCCACTCCTCAAATATCCATCAATCATTTTTGTACATGACAGACTGAACTATACACTGATGACATGACACGGCCCACCCTGACTGAACTTATGGGTTAGTGTCAGAAGTGACAGGGCAGGTCATACAATGTTATGTGAAAAGTTCAAAGAACTGTAGCTCCTGTCTGGTCTTGAAGAGGGATGGTCAAGAATGACTTCCCCTAGAAAAGTGAGGTCCAAGCCAAGAGTTAGCAGCACACAATAAGGAAGGACTGTCTGGGCTGGCCCTGTAGCCTAGTGGTTAAGGAATCAGACCCTGCAGAGCCAACCATGGTTCAAGTCCCTGCAACTTGAAAAACATGCCACGTGCAAATGTGAGCATGCTTGAAATCCCTACAGGATGGAGAAACGGAGAAGGGAGTGCATTTTAACCATGTCCACATAGCAGGTGCTTTCTCCCGCTCTCCCTCTCTGTCTCTCCATCTCTCTCTGGTGAGAACAGACACCCTCTGGCAACAAAATAAAATAATAAAGAAAGAGGAAACAACTTGTGTGCAGCATAAAAGGAATGAGTGTAAGGGAAGTTTAGGAAGTTCAGTCTGGAAAGGCAATAAAAGACAAGGTAAGCCAGATATTGAGTTTGAATTTTATCCTCAGAGCAAGCTATAGAGTGTGTGTGCTTGCTGGAGAGACAGAGAGACACAGAAAGCGAGAAATCACTCCCCAGCAGGGATGGCCACAATCCACAATCCCTTCTCCTCCATTTTCCTCTTGGGATCTTGGGCATGCACGCATACACATTCAGCATGATTTTTTTGTTTGTTTTGAGAGATTTTGCTATAGGGCGCGTGTGCTCACTGGAGAGACAGAGACAGAGAGACAGAAAGCAAGAAATCACCCCCAGGGGGATGGCCACATCACAATCCCTTCTCCTCCATTCCCTTCTCAGGATCGTGGGCACACACACACGCCCAGTATGAGTTTTAAGCTGTTAGATCTGGGACTTGAATTGCGGTCAACTACGTGGGAGTACTGCGACATAACCTTTACGCTATCTGCTGGTTCCCCAAACGTTTTCTTTTGAGCATTATCAGGTTTGCTGAGCAGATGGTTCTAGTATCACTAATGGAGCAAGTGTTAATGCCCTTGTATAATTATTAACTCCTCACAGTAGAATTTTTTGGGTTGATAACATAAAATCCATAAGTGAATATACCGTGATTTACTTAATCATTTCCTGCTGTTACTAATATTTCAAAATTAGAAATAATGTCACAGTAATCATCATTCTCTTTGTCTCTCTTCTGGGCAAACTGAAATTCCTTTCTAGGTGCTAAGAGAAGAGCTTCTTCATTGTCACCAACCCTATCTTTTTTTGTTCTGATTCTAGTTCCCATTTTAGGCCTCTAATTCTAGTCCTAAACTGACTTTTTAGCTGGGCCTGTTAGGAATTGCATCAAAATACCAGGCCTCATCTGCCTGTAACCACTGATGTTTGCCTGTGTACATTCACTACAAATCTTGTGTAGCATAAGAAACACACAGACATAGCCTCTCACGCCGGAAGGAGAGTGCCACAGGTTGGATTGCACGTGCTTCTGTAAGCAGTCAGGTGTCCTAGTGGGAGAAACCCTACTGAGAAACTGAACATGCACACACTTACTGAAAATGCACTGGAACTCACACCAAGCATTTTCAACCACTTCCTTTTTTTATTTTTTTTCAGTTATCCTAGCATAGCTCTTAATTACCATCAGTGAATGTAGAAGAGGAAGGAAGTGAATACCACCCTTCTCAAGTAGTTGGACTATTTTAGGTCAGAAGTGATGGACCCACAACTGAAACATTGCACTCACTAAAGTCTAATTAACCATTGTCATAAATCACCAAGCTTCATTCCTCCACTATGGAAGACTAAGAGCCAAAACATGTGTTGGATGCACTAGAAGACATTGGTTAAGGAGTTCTCTCTCTTTTTTTCTGTTATTTTCTACCCAGTGTGACTCTTCTTGGTATTTTGTCACGTGGTTGACAACTTAACTTCCTCTCAAGTTAAATTTTACTAAGGAAACACCCTGTTTTCATGGTTCATAATTTCTTGCTAACTAGGCTATGTGTAGACAAAGATATTAAAACCCATGCCAAAGTCTATAAATGTTCCAAAGAATCTTGCAGTAATAATTCTGTCTCATCTTTGATAAATTTTTAGTGTATTTTAAATCCTTTCTGAGTCCTGTGAAGAATCTACATGTCTTTTTAGGCAGAAAGAGGATTTTCAGATAGTACTACACTCTGTTTACTTACATATCCACTTATTTATTCAAAGAAATATTCATTAAAACACCCATTATGCATAAGCTTTGTGGTACAGACTAATCTACCAGATGTGGGCAAAATGAAATAGGAGATCATTCCTGATCCTAGACTCAAACCCCAATCAAGAGTTAAAAAATTATTCCTTATACAATTAGTGAACTATTTGAAAAAGAAATCCAGAGGGACCAGCAGTTAGTGTAATGGCTATGTTGCTGAACTCCCACGTAGTTGACTGTGGTTCAAGTTCCAGACCCAGTGGCTTAAACTCATGCTGTGCGTGCGTGCACAAGATCCCGAGAGGAGAATGGAGGAGAAGGGATTGTGGTGTGGTCATCGGGGGGGATGATTTCTTGCTTTCTGTCTCTCTGTCTCTCTCTCTTTCTGGAGAGCGCACACACCCTAAAGCAAAAACCTCTCTAAAAAAAGAAAAAAAGAAAAAAGAAATCAAGAAAACAGTTCAATTTACACCAACTACAAAAATTTAAAAATACTTAGGAATAAATTTAGCCAAGGAGATGAAAAGTCAATCTCTATACTGAAAACCATATGTCATTGCTGAAAAAAAAAATCGAAGAAGAAATGAATAAATAGAAAGATATTCCATGCCCATAAATTAAAAGATTAATGTTCTTAAAATGTGTAGGCTATCCAAAACAGTCTACAGATTCAATTAAATCAAATCCTGTCAAGATACTGATGCATTCATTCCTTACCAAAAGGGGAAAAAAGCAATTCTAAAAATGATATAGAACTAGAAAAGACCCTGAATACTCAAAGCAATCTTGAGCAAAAAGAGCAAAACTGGAGACTTCACCCTACTTGACTTCAAAGTATGCACAGGGATTTCAAAAGGTTTGTAAAAGAATGGAATTAAAGTATGAGTTAATTTTGGTTAAAAAAAATTTGAAACCTGTGTGTAGTTGATTTTTTTTCACAATATGCATTTTATAGAACTTTTTGAAGTATTTTTAAAACCTTCATGATATAAAGCCTAGTAACCAAAAAAGCACAGTACTGGCATAGAAACAAACACATAAACCAATGGAATAAAATAGAAACTACAGAAATAAATCCATGCACTTAGAGCCAACTGATATTTAACAAAAGTGCTAAGAATAAAGTAGAAAGGACAGTTTCAGTAAATGGTGCTGGGAAAGCTAGATACACAAATGCAAAAGAATGAAGCTAGATCCCTCTCTCTCACTACATAGAAAAATACTCAAAGAAACCAGCAGTTAGCATAATGGCTATGTCGCTGGACTCCCATGTAGTCAACCGCGGTTCGCATCCCGGACCCGGTGGCTTAAAACTCACGCCAGGCACGTGTGTGTGCATGCTCAAGATCCTGAGAGGAGAATGGAGGAGAAGGGATTGCGGCATGGCCATCCCCCCTGGGGGGTGATTTCTCGCTTTCTGTCTCTCTGTCTCTCTCTGTGTGTCTGGCGAGCGCACGCGCCCTATAGCGAAAACCTCTCGAATAAAAAAAAGAAAAAGAAAAATACTCAAAGAGAATTAAAGACTTAAGTGTAAGACCTAAAGCATCAAAATTACCAGAAGAAAACATAACAAAAACTGTCCATGACATTGATCTTTTCAATAAGATCCCCAAAGCATAGGCAACAAAAACAAAAGTAGACAGATGGGGTTACTAAAAAGCTTCTGCACAGCAAAGGAAGCAATCAACAAAGTGAAGAAATAACCTACAGAATTGGAAAACTATGAATCTGACAAGGGATTAACATCCAGAATATAGGAACTCAACAAATCAATGACAAAAACAAAATGAAACAAAAAATCAATTTAATAACTGGGCCAAAAACCTGAGTAGGAGTAGACATTTCTCAAAAGAAAATATACAATGGTCAACAGATATATGGAAAGATACTCAACACCACTAATTATGAGAAAAATGCAAAAGAACCACAATGAGATATCACCTTACCCCAACTAGAGTGGCTATTATTATTTTTTTTATTTTTATTTTTTGGGAAAGGTTTTTGCTATAGGGCACGTACACTCGCCAGAGAGACAGAGAGAGACAGAGAGACAGAAAGCGAGAAATCACCCCCGAGGGGGGATGGCCATGCCACAATCCCTTCTCCTCCATTCTCCTCTCGGGATCTTGGGCATGCACGCACACGCACCCGGTGTGAGTTTAAGCCACCGAGTCCAGGACTCAAACCGCAGTCAACTACATGGGAGTCCAATGACATAGCCATTACACTAACTGCTGATCCCTAGAGTGGCTATTATTAAAAAGATAAGAAATAACAAATTCTGGCATGGATATGGATTAAAGATAATTCATATACACTGATAATAAGAATATAAATTAGTATCACCAATATGGAGACAGTATATAGGTTCTACAATAAAGTTAAAGTAGACTACCCTATGATCCAGCAATCTGATCACTGGGGACATATCTAAAGGAGATGGATGGTCAATTTCTCAAGATATATCTGCATTTCCCTGTTTACTCCAGCATGGTTTACAATAGCCAAAATATGGAATGAACCCAAATGTTCATCGACAGACAACTGGATAAAGAAAATATGGTATTATCTACATGATGTAATATTACTCAACCATAAGAAAGAATGAAATCCTGTCATCTGTAGCAATATGGACAAGTGAAATAAGCCAGACACAGAAGAATAAACAATGCATATCTCTCTCTCTCTCTTTTTTTTTTTTTTGAGAGGTTTTCACTATAGGGCGCGTGCGCTCGCCAGACAGAGAGAGACAGAGAGACAGAAAGTGAGAAATCACCCCCCAGGGGGGATGGTCACGCCGCAATCCCTTCTCCTCCATTCTCCTCTTGGGATCTTGGGCACACACGCACACGCACCCAGCGTGAGTTTTAAGCCACCGGGTCCGGGACACAAACCATGGTCGACTACGTGGGAGTCCAGCGACATAGCCATTACGCTAACTGCTGGTTCCCCATATCTCTCTCTTATGTGGAATCTAAAGAAGGTGGTCCCAGGACCAGCAAATGATGTAATGGTTATGTCACTGGACTCCCATGTAGTCAACAGCAATTCGAGTTCCAGACTAAGTGGCTTAAAACTCATGCCGGGCGCATGTGCATGCATGGCCAAAAGCCAAAGAAGAGAATGGAGGAGAAGAGATTGCAGCATGACCATATCCCTTGAAGGGTGATTTCTCAGTTTTTATCTCTGTCTCTCTGGCAAGCCCACATGCCCTATAGCAAAAATCTCTCTTACAAAATAAATAAATAAATAAATAAATAAAAGTGATCCCATAGAAGTAGAGAATGGAACAGTGGTTACCAGAAGCTGGGAGGGAAGAAAGGAGGGGGTATTGGGAGAAATTAGTCTATTGAGAACAAAGTTACAGTTAGATAAAAGAAATAAGTTCTATGTTCTTTTACACAGTAGAGTGATTATAGATATTACTGCTGAATTGTATGTTTCAAAATAGCTACCAGAGAGGATTTTTAATGTTCTCACCAAAAAGAAATGATAAATGTATGAGGTGACAGGTGTGATAAATGCCCTGATTTGATTATCACACAATGTATACAAACATCACATTGTATCAAAACAGCATGCTGGACCCATAGATATGCACAATTAATATGTATCAATGACAAATTTTTTAAAGGTTAGAAAAACAAGATATTTTATAATTAGACTTAAAAAATTTATTTGATCTTCTTAAGAATTTTTAACAAGACCTTTCTGCCTCAATTACAAAGAACAATCTACTATAGTAGCACACCTAACGTAATTAGCCCTTGGAACAGACCATTGTTTAATAATACCTTCCTCTACATGACAAAATTAGTTTTAGTCATAATCATGGAATGAAATTAATTATAGTATAGGCCCAGCCTTGGTGATTCAGGTGGTAATATATTGTTCTGCAGTGCTGGAAGCCACATGCCAACTGTGGGTTCAGATCCCTAGTTGACCTGAAACACACCAGCTGCAGATCTGACTAGTTACAGGACTGGGGAAAGGGTCTACAGTGTGGTGAGATCATGACAAGGATTCCTTTTTGTCTCTTTCTTTCTCTCATGCTCTCACTCTCTCTCACAGACACTCTCATGTACTCTCATGAAAGAATAAAAATAAAGTTTAAAAAATAATTATGGAGATCAGCAGATGGAGTAACGGTTACGTTGCTGAACTCCCATGTAGTTGAATACGGTTTGAGTCCCAGATTTGGTGGCTTGAAACTCACACTGGGAGCATGGTCATGTGTGCTTAAAATTCCTAGAGGAGAATGGAGAAGAAGAAATACAAAGAATCCCCAAATGGAATCAACCCAAGAAGATCCTCTCCATGGCACATCATAGCCAGAATGATCAAAATCACATAAAGACAAGATACTAAAATTGGCAAGAGAGAAACATCAAAATACTTACAAAGGTTATCTCATCAGGCTATCATTGGACCTCTCAGGGGAAACAATGCAAGCAAGGGAAGAACGGGAAGATATATTTAAACTGTTAAATGAAAAATAACTTCAACCAAGATTACTATACCTGGCAAGATTAACCTTTAAATGGGAGGAAAAGATAAAAAATATTCTTAGATAAACAAAACCTGAAAGTACTTACCAACACCAGACCAGCTCTTCACGAAGTTCTGGAGGGAGTGCTATTATACCGGGAAAACTACAGAGAGACAGTTAGAAAAAAAAAAAAAAAAAAAAAAAAAAAAAGAAAAGAAAAGAAAAGAAAAGAAAAAAGAAAAGAAAAGAGTTAACATAATTGTAGGGGCAGGAGGTCTGGAAATACTGATAATAACATTGAATGTTAATGGACTAAATTCTCCAATCAAAAGACACAGACTGGCTGAATGCATTAAAAAACAGAAATCATCTATCCGTTGCCTATAGGAAACACACTTCATGAATAAAGACATACATAGATTAAAAGTGAAGGGCTGGAAAAATGTATTCCATGTAAATGAAAACCAAAAAAGGGCTGCAGTTGAAATATTGATTTCAGGCAAAATAAACTTTAAGACAAAAACTGTAAAAAGAGACAAAGAAGGGCATTATATAGTAGTAAAAGGGCTTATTAGTTAAGGAGATATAGCGCTTATAAATATCTATGCACCCAAAACAGTAGTAACCAAATACATGAAGGAAAGACTGCTAAATCTGAAGAGAGAGAAAGACTTCAGCACACTAATCATTGGCAAGTTATATAGGAAAGATTGTCAAATATGAAATGAGGTGTATAGAAATTTATGTATAGAAATTTGTGCCAATGGGTGTCCCAACATTGTATGAGATTCTTAAACATCTGCTATGTAAGAGTATGTTTTTAGTCATACTTGTAATGTTAAATAGTTCTGATCTAGTTTGTCACAGAAATGTCAGATATGTCAATTTCGAGTTATAGTAAAATCAGATCTCGAACCACGGCCACTTTAAGTTTTGTTGTCCATAGTTAATTGCTTTATTTCAATGCTCTTTCTAAAACATTTTGTAATAAGCTACAACCCAAAAATTGCCTCTTCTGAGGAAATTAATGAAAAAGCCCCTGATAAGTACTCTTGAATATAGGTTTTTGATAACTTTGCAATCATATTTCTGAAGTTCCAGGATTTAAACAGAAAGATTGGACCATGGTGACACTGCAAACTCAGCAGAAGAGAGATGAATTACATGAGGCTGAACTGGTGAAATAGAACTTTATGACTTTTGACTAAAACATTACCGATTTTCTACTGTGCTTTGTTTTCCAGATTTAAGGATTTTTCTTTTCTTTTAAGCTTCAGCAATTTGTTTACATTTTTTTGTTTTGTTTTGAAAATAGAATTGAAACAAACTTTTCTCTCTTCCTGAGCCCTCTGGAATTGGAAAGTATTTGTGAATACTCTTATTTTGTGGCAGTATGGTTATTTGTGTGAGTGTAATAACACCTGTTGCCTTGCATCAGAAATTGGAAACACTGGTTATCGCCAGGGCTTTGACTGGAATGTCCTACCTGCAGATATGACCAGAAAGCTAAGGAACTACAGTTGTTCTCAAGAAGCTCTTGGAAAGGTTCCCTGGTACCATAAGCAGTTCTGCTTGGCAGGTAAGTAAAGAATGCCACTTCCTGACAGGCTCCAAAACTCCCAACTACAGGTACTTAAAGGCACAGTCAGATGGTGAATTCCTGGCTTGGCTCAGTAGCCTTGGAGCTTTTTAAAGAGTTTAATCTAAAGTTCCTTATAAAAGGTTCCAGCAAAGTCAAACTAAATCGATTAGTATTCTTACTGGACTTTGTGCAACTAACAGATCAAATTGAGACTAAATTTATTATTATTATTATTACTATTTGCAAATAAGTTAGCTTGTGCTTCTCTTTGGTAAAAGGAGGAATAGAGAGAAAAAAATATATTTCAGAAGAAAACGATGGTGCAATTGTTACTAGATTTTAGCTCTGTCCACATTTTGTTTTTTTGAGTTTTTAGTATCTACCTATTGTTTGAACAGAATCCCGACCTTTTTCCTGGCTTTAAGTATTCAGCAAATTTTTCTTAACATTTTAAAATTTTGATTCATTAAATTTAAAACTATTTTTCTTGAAATTAAAATAATAATAATAGCAAACTAAAGACAGTGCAAGAGAAGGGTGGGCAATGGGGAGTTGGGAAGGAAGTCAAGGGACAAAATGACAGCAAAACATTGAATGGACACAAAAACAGAAAATCGCCTGCTTATAATAATGTGTATAATATCTTTTTAAAAATTTTTCCCATTTATTTATTTATTTGTATATTTTTCCACAAACGTTTACTTTACATATCAAAAAAAATTTTGCTCAGGGACCAGCAGTTGGTGTAATGGTTATGTCGCTGGACTCCCACGTAGTCGACCTCAGTTCATGTCCTGGACCCGGTGGCTTAAACTCATGCCAGGCATGTGTGCATGCGTGCCCAAGATCCTGAGAGGAGAATGGAGGAGAAGGGATTGTGGCATGGCCATCTCCACTGGGGGGTGATTTCGCGCTTTCTGTCCCTCTGTCTCTGTCTTTCTAGCGAGCGCACGTGCCATATAACCAAAACCTCTCTAAAAAAAGAAAATTTGCTCATATTCTATAGTTCTTGACAGTTAATAAACAACTTTCAAAATTTCAGAATACTGAATTTTAAAGATAATGCTCAAAATATTTCTTATAATTATGTATAATCTTGTCTGTGACTCTATAACAACAGAGACAGTATGGTTTCAAATATTTTTGAGAAAATATTTACATGTCATCTACTCAAATTATTGAAAAGCAAATGCCCAGCACACTAGTCACACATAAACCTTCTCAATTCAGCCCTGCCTACCAAGTACTCTGTGATATACCATCTAATAACAAAGGTCAGTCTCTTTTTCTTCCTTCAAAGTCTTTCTTAAAATAACCCTCTGGTGTGGTTGCTCTTTTGCAATCTCTACTGATTACAATGAAGGGTTGGAAAACTCCAGGTTATTTTGTGTTATAAATTCTTTCATATATCTTCTCCAATCCTCTCTGCCAGGCAGAACTATTTACGGTGCCAGGCCATCTTTCCAAAAACTTCTGTTGGTTTACTTGAGATCCACCTTAGTTCCACAGTTTCTGATTAATCTTCAGGTGTGACATTCCCTGTCCAACAATGAGTACTTCCAATTTCTGATTCAATGCAACAAGCATTATTGAATTTATACAAATAATCCTTCTGCCACAAATAAGAATACTCCCAAATATTTCCAATTCAAGAGGGGTCAGGAAGGAAGACAAGTTTATGTTTCCATTTAAAGAAACAAACCAGACAAATATTTTAACAAATTGCTGAACCTATCAACAACTCAAAAGAAAGTAAAATGTTTGTATGATAATATATTTGACTGACCCAATATGCAGTGTATTCTAGGTGGCAAAATTCACTTTGTAAAGACGTACAGTGATTAAATGTAAAAAAAAAAAAAAAAAAAAAGAAGAAGAAAGAAAGAATACAGTTGAACAGAGATGCACATAAATTCCATTTTACAATAAATTCCAGAAATTGCAATACTGCCCATATTTTTGTTTCCTTGAAAGTAATCCCAGCAGCTTTCAAAAGTCTTCACATTCAAAATCTTCTATTACCTTCCAAATATCTTCTCCAGGAAATTCATAACATATTTTTCTGTGTTTGATAAAAACTTTCCAATTTTTTCTTTTTTTCTTCTGCAAAAATCAGGTAAAACTATGACTAAGAGTCAACACTGATATTATTTGGTCTCTTCTTTTAGATCAAAGTCTGTCCCCAGTTGTTCGGAGAAATGAGCAGGGCATTCAAACACTATCCTTCAAGTTTCTTCTACAATCAACATCTTTTGTCGTTCCTCCTCATGTGACTCCAGAGTTTAGTTTAATTTCTATGTAAATGTCACTTGTTTCTATTTTGCCATTGCAGAGTTAAAAGGTCTTTGTAGTTTCTGTGAGCTAGTCTTCCAGGAGCAATCCCAAAGCTCCGTGCTTACTATGTATTGCTAATCTAATTCCAGCCCCTTGCAGATAGTTTGTGACTCATTAAGCTCATCTAAGACTTCATCCAAGAAAAATCTAAGTTAGAGGAACCAGCAGTTAGTGTAATGGCTATGTCACTGGACTCCCACGTAGTCGACCGTGGTTCATGTCCCGGACCCGGTGGCTTAAAA
>NW_006159427.1:7673799-7693070 GCF_000334495.1 Tupaia belangeri chinensis
GCAAAAAACCTCTCAAAAAAAAAAAAAAAAAAAAAAAAGAACAGAAAAGAAAAATCTAAGTTAGAAAATAAATAAAATAAAATAGTTGGGCTTGCCCTGAGGCCTGGTAGTTAAGAGAACTAGATTCCGCATGTCTGACTGCAGTTCAAATCTCAGCCCTAGTGCCTTGAAAAATATACCGGGCACATGTGTATGTGTGCCCCAAATCCCAAAAAGACAGGAAAATGGAGGAGAAGGGATGGTGGCATGACCATGTCTCATCAGAGCTTTCTCCCTCTCCCTCTAAATTTCTCTGTCTTTCCCTGGCAAAGGGGTGCACCCTCTGGCAAATTAAAAAAGAAAGAAAGAAAGAGAGAAAGAAAGAAAGAAAGAAAGAAAGAAAGAAAGAAAGAAAGAAAGAAAGGAAGGAAAAGAAAAGAAAAATAATATGGAGTGGAAATCAAAATCTAAATTGATCCTCTAAGTTTAAAAATTTGGGCTAGGAACCAGCAGTTAGCGTAATGGCTATGTCGCTGGACTCCCACGTAGTCGACCGCGGTTCACGTCCCGGACCCAGTGGCTTAAAACTCACGCCGGGTGAGTGTGCGTGCATGCCCAAGATCCCGAGAGGAGAATGGAGAAGGGATTGCGGCGTGACCATCCCCCCTGGGGGTTGATTTCTCGCTTTCTGTCTCTATGTCTCTCTCTGTCTGCCTGGCGAGCGCACACGCCCTATAGTGAAAAACCTCTCAAAAAAAAAAAAAAATTGGGGCTAAGTTGGTGGCATGTTGGTAAAGGTGGCTGGATCCCACATAGCCAACAGTGAAGTTCAAGTCCACACCTGGAGGCTTGAAAATCATCCCGGTTGCATGTGTGTGTGTGTGACAGAGCAATAGGGAAGGGATTGAGGCATAACCATCCCCCGTGGAGAGTGCTTTCTCACCACTGCCCTCCAACCCATCTCTCTCCGATGGCACAAGTCCATTTGAAAAAAAAAAAAAAAAAACGGGGCTAATTTTTCATACTGGTTCATGATTTTATCCATACTGGGCACTTCATGTGCTCTGGGAATGCTTTCTGTTTGTTGCCTACACTCTGAAGCATCTTCCACTAGTGAAGTGAGACTACAGAGAAGGAATAACATTTTCCCATAGTTTCAAAAATACCACCCATGAAGAAGCACATCAAAAACAGAGTAAAGTATACAAAAATTCTGAGAGTGGCTCGCAGAAAGCACCAAAAGGACTTTGATCCATTGCTCTGATCTCTGTTAAACATCACTGGGAACACCAGTCCTAGCTGACCATGGCAGAGGGCGATCTACATCCACAGGTTCAATCTATCCGTGCCCGGTTATTTCAATGGATGTTTGGTGCATGCAACAACACGCTTGCTGGACTGAGAGAGATACCCAAAATGATTATTCTATTTTATCTCTATCATCTTCAAGATGGACACATCTGATAAATTTGAATATTTAATAATTGTATAAAATATTGGGAACCAGCAGTTAGCGTAATGGCTATGTCGCTGGAATCCCACATAGTTGACCGCGGTTCACGTCCCTGACCCGGTGGCTTAAAACTCACACCGGGCGCATGTGCGTGTGTGCCCAAGATCCCGAGAGGAGAATGGAGGAGAAGGGATTGCGGCGTGACCATCCCTCCTGGGGGGTGATTTCTCACTTTCTGTCTCTATGTCTCTCTCTGTCTGTCTGACGAGTGCACGCGCCCTATAGTGAAAAACCTCTCCAATGTATATATATATATATATCCCAGTGGCTTAAACTCACACCGGGTGCGTGTACATGCGTGCCCAAGATCCTGAGAGGAGAATGGAGGAGAAGGGATTGTGGCGTGGCCATCCCCCCTCAGGGGTGATTTCTCGCTTTCTGTCTCTGTCTCTCTCTGTCTTTCTGACAAGTGCATGCACCCTATAGCAAAAGCCTTTCAAAAAAAAAAACAATCTTTTTTTTTAAAAAAAGATTATTTTATGAGTGAAATAAAACTGACCTCAATCACTAAAGCAAATGAAGATGAAGACCATCACTTCTAACTCATGAGCCAACCCCAAGGTTAGCGTTAGTCTGGATGAGTTTTGCTCTTAGAATATTTGGCATCACTTTGCTGAATCCACAAGCCCTGGGAATCTATTCATCCTAACAGAAATAATGAGGCTAGCACTATGATTTCACTTTAGTTCAAATGAAAAAGAGTTCGAGTCTCATAGAGCTGGCTCACTGGCACTGACCTGGTATCCATCCACGGTTGTACCAACACCCCTTGAGCACACGGCTAGCATAGCAGCATTCTTTGTACTGCTAACTTCATGAGCAGATCATGACTTCATTTTCTCGCACCAAACACCATCAATGCTTTAATATCACCTTGATTTTGCCTCCATGTGTAGAATCTCTTTTCTCCCCCATCGTTCACCGCACAGTCTTTTTTTTTAGTTTACTTATGCCTTCCAAGAGTGAGTGAGACAGCATTGCACTCCCAGCTTCAGCCAGCTTCAGATCACAGGCCCGTGCATGCCTGGCGTCCGGAGGGAGGGCTCCACAGGGGACCAGCAGCCTTCCCTGCGGGTCAGCCTCACAGGCATCTTGTTTCACCACGGCACCACCATCTGCTCCCGCCTCCCCAGGCTATTCTTATCCAACGACATCACATCTCATGACAACTTGAGGCAAAACCCAGTCACTAGCCATCAAGAGAAGGGAAACTTGATTAGTCTAGCCAATTTTCAATTTCCCACACCCAAAAGCAAACATAAATATGAATTGCTATTCTGCTTCTGCTCCAGGGTTTCCCAGGCCATAGACACCGGAAGGAAGCAGTGAGCAGCAAATAGCACCACAACCCAGTGCCAAGATCTCACTGTTAGCAGTCAAGGGCTGGGATACTATCTGCAGAGAGTGTAATGTTTACATCGCTGGACTCCCAAGTAGTTGACCACAGTCTGAGTCCCAGACCTGGAGGCTTAAAGTTCACACGGTGTGTGTGTGTTTGTGTGTGTGTGTGTGTGTGTCTGAAATCCCTAGAGGAGAATGGAGGAGAAGGGATCACGGCATGGCCATACGTCCAGGGCTGGAGGGCGGGTGATTTCTTGCTTTCTATCTCTCTGTCTCTCTGTCTCTCTGGTGAGCACACAAGCACTACAACAAACTCTCTCTCAAAAAAAGAAGTCAAGGGCTTTGGTTCCCATCCCTGCTCCATGAGCAATTGAATTTTGACCCGAAGTAGATGGATACATTTGTGGCCAGTTTCCTACCCTACAAAATTATGTCAGTGTCCGGAAGCAACGTGAAAGGTCATCTTGTTCCATCCCTCAGTCTTAGAGGAGGAAAGACAATCCCAAGGAGAGATGAATTAGACCTCTTCACTCAAAGCAGAACGGCTGGGGAAAGGCTTTGCTGTGAAGTAAGATTTGTATTAAAGGACTACTTTCAGGGACCAGCAGGTGGCATGGTAGTTAAGGCGCTGGACACTCCCACATGACTGACCACAGTTTGAGACTTAGGTCCGGCAGCTTGCTTTTTTGCTTTCCTCTCTCTCTGTGTCTCTCACTCTCTGGTCAAATTAAAATAAATAAATGAATGAATAATTTTTTTTTAAAAAAGGACTGCTTTCATTGAAACTCTTCCTTCTGTAATCTTTGGGAAATATCTTGTGAAAGAACAAGATGTAAGACCAGTCAGTAGGCACAGTCCGTGGTGAGCAGAACTGCAGGGCTGGACGCCATGGGGGCTGCAACAGTGTGCACCCTGGTTAGCTTGAGGCCACGCCGGTCATGGGAAAGTGTGATTGGATCCTGAGGAGCTGGAGGTCTGGGGATGGGTGACCCTGCAGTGGCAAGACCCTGTCCAGGGTGCTTTCTTCTCTCTCTCTCTCTCTCTCTCTCTCATGTGCATGCCTGTATGTACTCTCTACTGTAAATAAAACAAACTTTTTCAAAACGATGTAAAACTGCATATAAATGTTGCTCCCTGATGAGTTTGTTGTTACTGTTTACAAAGTAGGGTGTTTCATAATCACACACATTTGTATAGCCTAGACTGAACTGCTAGCAGCAACTGCTTCTGGGTGTGGGGAGTGGGAAGGGAACACTGCTTCCTCTGCAGGTGGTAGCACCGTGGTAGAGCAACAGTCTGCAGGACCCACATGGGGAGGTCCTGGGCCATGTCCCAGGTCTCTCTGTACATGCTGGGTGCATGTCATGTAGCCATGATCCAGGGCTGCCTGAGGCTGGGGAGGACCATGATGGGAAGATCTGTTGGTGGGGAGGGAGTGCCTTGCTCGGTATGTCCGTCTCTCCTCAAAGAAGCAATCAATAAACTTTAAAAAAATAATAGAAAGCGTGGGAGGTGTTGACTGAAGAGGCAAATGAGGAAGGAGTGTGCCAAACCCGACCATGCTCCTGGCCTGCTGGCCAGACCAAAAAAGGAACTTCCTCTTTCTGTCCTAAGTATCTTCATTAAGAACGAAATTAGCAGGGTTTTGCTCTCAGGTCTTGGCATGGACTCACGGACCAGCCCACAGAGGGAAGTCATGAGCGGCCCAAGGGCCCTCATAGGCCCTGAGCCACCTCTCAGCCCTCCATCCTAATGGGAGCAAAGCTGGCAAAACCTACATTGTGATCAGAAAAACACCTGGGCAGACAGAGAGACACTGTGTGTGTGGGGAGGCTGTGCCGTGTCCTTTTCACACAGCTGAGAAGTTGGCAGGAGCCCTTCCTGGCACCAGCCAGGAAGACATTCTCGTATCTTTTCTCCATGTCGTCTGTCCTGTGGGCTCATCGTCACCAAAGCATTTGTGAGAAGCAAGATGGAAACAGAAGTCACCTCCACTCCTGGTTTTAAGCCTCCAGAAGTGCCATTAATTCTCTTTTCTTTTTTTCCTGAAAATACTGTTCTTCATCTCCCTTGATGCCTTAGAAGAATACGAATGAGGCTCAAAAAGAGTTGAGCCGACAGGCGGTGTAGCAGTTAAGGCTCTGGACTCCCCCCACAGGGCCGATAATTGTTTTAGTCCTAGGTCTGGCGGCTTGAGAATCACATCGGGTACCTGTGTGTGCATGCCCACAATCCCAGGAGGAGACTGGAGGAGAAGGGAATGCAGCGTGGTCATGCCTCTGATGGGTGATTTCTCACTTTCCCTTTGGCAAATGCACATGCCCTATGTCAAAATCCTTAAAAAAAAAAAAAAAAAAAGTGGAGCCTTTAGAATTTGTAATGGACTAGGAACCAGCAGTTAGCGTAATGGCTATGTCACTGGACTCCCACGTAGATGACCGCAGTTCGTGTCCCGGACCCGGTGGCTTAAAACTCACACCAGGCACGTGTGCATGTGTGCCCAAGATCCCGAGAGGAGAATGGAGGAGAAGGGATTGCGGTGTGACCATCCCCCCTGGGGGGTAATTTCTCGCTTTCTGTCTCTATGTCTCTCTCTGTCTGTCTGGCGAGCGCAAGCGCCCTATAGTGAAAACCTTTCCAAAAAAAAAAAAAAAAGAATTTGTAATGAACCAACCATCGTGGAGATATGCCCCAATACAATATTCTCTGAAATTCCATTCCTATGGGTAAGGTAAAGCCGAAAGACAGTAAGCCTCATGGAGAGAGAACTTTCAGCACTAATGAATTAAAGAAAATAATAATAGCCAATATTTGTAGAGTGATTCCAAATGTCTTTTATTTTTAGTGTATTCCTACAATGACACCTTTACTAGACTGACTCTGGGGACCTTCTCCTACAGCTCTGATGAGCCCCTGCGCTCTGAACTGGTCACTCACTGATTTGGATTTCCAGCTGGCCTCCCTCACAGGGTCAGCAGAATGAGCAGGAGTGCATTAAATCCGCCGTGGTCCTCCGGGCAGCCTGTGGCCTGCTATTATCACCGCTAGCCCTGTAACACGTGGACGCAGACGTCTGAATTCGTTGAGCCCCAGCACTGAAAATAGATGGGACACGCTCTGGTTGTATGTGAGAATGCTTGAGTGGCCGTCTTCCACTTTGATTTCAAAGTGAGACACATTTCCCACGTCTGTTTAACACTGGTAATGTGGGAAGAAATCTGTCACCACTGCCAGTCATTGAAGGAGCACTCACTGTTGCTCTGGGGACTGCGGGCCTCTGCCCAGCAGAGTGGGAACACAATTCTCTCTCCCCTTTTCACTCTGCCACCTGCACACCCTCCCCACAGAGAGCCATGCACAGAGCCTGGAAAGTGTGCTCAGAGTGCTACCACAGTGCCTGATGGACGGCTCTGCTGCTTCTGTCCTCTCCGACAGAGTCAGCTTCTGAAACCTGTTGTGGGAGCCCAAACCACATTATTGCAATCATAATTTTCTTATTCATTTAAGATAAAATTGACATTTAAAAGGCCTGCGTCGGGGGGCTCCATAGCCTGGTGGTTAAGGCAGCCAGTTTTGGAACAGGAGGCTTGAGAAATACACCAGGCCCGTGTGCATGCATGCCCAAAATCCCAAAAGGAAAAGATAGAGAAGGGATTGCAGTGTGACCATTTCCCAGGGGGAGCGTTTTGTGCTTTCTTCTCTCCCTCTCTCTCTCTGTCTCTGTCAAGAGCAGGCACTCTTGGGACCAGCAGTTAGCGTCATGGCCATGTCGCTGAACTCCCATGTAGTAGACCATGGTTCGAGTCCCAGAGCTAGTGCCTTAAACTCATGCCAGGCATGTGTGCGTGCGTGCCCAAGATCCCGAGAGGCCGAGAGGAGAATGGAGGAGAAGGGATTGCGGCGTGGCCATCACCCTGGGAAATGATTTCTCACTTTCTATCTCTCTGTCTTTCTGGCAAGCACACACACCCTATAGCAAAAACTTCTTAAAAAAAAAAAAAAAAAAACAGGCACTCTGTAGAAAAGAAAAAAGAAAAAAAGAAAAGTCATTTCTCAGACAAAATGTAAAATTATAATTGTAAATGCTTGGCTAACAAAGTCATTTCACAAACATATGAGGATACAAATTAAAACAAAGACTCTTAACAATTCCAAAATGGAATGTGCTCCCTCTTGGCAGGGCCTAGCTAAGTAAGAGGGGCTAGGATCCCTTCTTACTTGCTTCACCTGCAAGGCCAGCACACTGCCTTTGCCCAGGGTGCTTCTCCATAGACTTCAACTCTCCATTAATAGGCCTGCTCTCTTGCTGGGCATGTTCTCTCCCAGCTGCCCTTGGTGACTGATGTTACGCCATCTTACTCCCTGTCACATTGCAGAGCTCTGCAGTGAAGAGGCTGACTTTTATATTGAATTCTGTCACAGAAATGTGCTATCAATAGAAGACCCAAACTGCTGGTGTCTTTCAAACAATGCGCACGCACCAGGAGAGAGCCTAGGAAAAAGAAAATCCCTTTCAGGTCCCACCGTGGTGCTTGGGGACATGGCAGACATCCGTGAAAACTTGCCTTGAGGGACCTAGATGCACTGGCTGATCCTGGGATGGGCCCACATCTCCAAGGTTGGGCAGATTTCGCCTGGATCAGTTTCTAGCATATTCCTTATAGGCAGGCTTCGTCCTCTGTTCCCGGTTATTTTATAGGTCTCAAGGCAAACACAGAGTGAGTGAAGGTCATAAGATGAGGCTCTAGCTCTGGCCATGTAACCTCCAGAAAGCATGTTCATCTACCAATCTACCTTACAAGGGCTTGGATAGCGTGACTTTGTCATCTTCCATTTCAAGGCCCGAGTGAGAAGACCCTCGCCTACCTTCCCTAACGCATCCTACCACCACCACCACAGAGTCAGGAGCTTGCTGCTTGAAGAGGGATTTCCCAGGGTAGCTAGTTGGCTTTCAGATGTGGTTATTCTGCCTGAAGAGGGATTTCCCAAGGTAGCTAGCTGGCTTCAGGATGTGGTTGTTCTGTTCTAGCTACACACAAGACCAATGGTCCTTCTGCTCATCTTCCAAGTGGAAGCAGGGAATGGATTCCCTTCTCTTGGCTGATTCTGTCTGCGGACCCACCCCAGGCTGCAATTCTTGGCCTCCCAAGTGACCAGCTCTGCAAGTCCTTGATTCCCTGGTCTCAACCCCCAGCTTCCTCTTGGAATCTATTCTCATGACCTTTTCCTCAGCCGCCATCACTGCTGACCAACTTTCATAAAGCATCCCCAGATGGCTCCATGGGAGCTCCAATGTGTTTCTAAGAAATGGATTTCTCCAAATAAAATGTGTTAATTAGAACTCATATCGACTAAAGTTTTTTCATGAACTGCATCTCAGTTATAGACATTCACCCAAGAGTAGGTCCCAGTTATGTTGGGCCTGGTTTTTGGTGATACAAATTAGGCACAGGGCCATGGAGGGGCCTTTGGAAGTGACGAGCCTTCAGGCTGAACCTTCATTACTTTCTTAGTTTCCTAGGTAAAAACCACCTTTGCTTTTACCTAGGGAACCAAGTCCTTGAGGGAATGCTGCTTCCTCTGCAAGGTGTCGTCTCCTTTATGATCACTCCTCCTATGAGCAGAAGAGCACGAGTAGTGAAGTCAGAAAAGGTGGGGTATAAATGCCAGCTCTGTCGCTTTACTGGTATCGTGATCTTGAGTGTAAAGTGCCCACCCTCACCTTCTTCAATTTCCCTCTCTTAAAAAATGAAAAGTAACAAAGTGTATTATTATATTATTTTTGTGTGGTAAGAATTACAAGTGATGGTGTATTTTACCTAAAATGGGTTTTTCTCTAGAATCACATACACATGTGATTTAAATCTACCTTACAGAAAGGCAAGTTTGTTAATTTTTTTTTTTTTTTTTTTTGGAGAGGTTATTGCTATAGGGCGCATGCACTCGCCAGACAGAGAGAGAGACAGAGACAGAAAGCGAGAAATCACCCCCCAGAGGGGATGGCCACACCACAATCCCTTCTCCTCCATTCTCCTCTCGGGATCTTGGGCACGCACGCACACATGCCCGGCGTGAGTTTTAAGCCACTGGGTCCGGGACACGAACCATGATCAACTACGTGGGAGTCCAGCGACATAGCCATTACGCCAACTGCTGGTCCCAAGGCAAGTTAGTTTTTAATTTGTCAAGTAGAAAAGGGCAGAGAATATGCAAAGGTATATTCAAGGGTAGTACAAATGTATAAAAACAAGATGCAAAATAGAACCACATTTACCCTAAATCAATGACTCACAATTATTTTTCTACTTCAATTTATCAGAGGAATCTAACACATTCCAGTTGACAATAATGGCCTCATAGAAAAGGAGCATACAATTCGCAAAGCACCCAAATGTATTTGCCTTCTTGTGATATGCATTCTCCTCCAATCTATAGCCCAAGAACCCATTCCCAGTCCCATTTGGTTATCACACTCTTTGCAATAATTAAGGCAAAATATTAAATTTATTCACTGATTTGACCAATCACATTAAACAAAAGTATTGAGTTGCATTTGTATAATGTAAAAACATACTCTAAGTAGGAATATTCACATATTTTACAATGTTAAATACATATACATATATATAAAAGATTCATGAAGGCATTTGATATAAAACATACACAGTATGCTATTTTAATATACAAATGCATAAAAGAAAATAGAATCGTAAGAATTACAAAAGTAGCATCATCAAGAATTTACAAATTTCCATTTTTCTGAAAGGTCACATTCTCATCCTTTGGGATGTACAGAAATTATGTGGTTTACACAATTTTACTCACATTCAAAACATCGTGTTTTAAATGTCTTAAGCATAGCATGTACTGTATAAAATGTTTCCATAGGAACATAACAAAAACTGTCACTAGTGGCCTGCTGTCAGATGACTCCTAACTGACCAGTTCGCCATTGTGAAGACACTAGTTCAGCTTATTGCTACAGTTTTCAAGTTGTTCTATTCATCCAAAATATAATGAATTCAAGTTATACTAGAGTCTACTGGCAAAGGCTCCAAGAGTTATCATGGAATATATACCAATATACACAAAACAACTATTCTGAATTAAGTGAAGATCCCATACTGAAATAAGAACCAAGAATAGTAATTTGAGGCCATAACATTATCCTCATGATTGTTATTTTTAAAATGTTGAGCAAAGTGCACAGTGAGTAGAATCAGTCACCAGAAATGACCCTTCGAGGAACTCTCAACCTCTTTCCTTTGAGTCACAACACCTGAGAAATGAGAACCTTTAGACCTGGTGTAGACCAGGGTAGCTTCATAAATGAAATACACAGAGGCGGCTGGAGTCACATTCATGAGTCGTGGAAGTCACACTGCCCCCTACAATAACAGTAAATGGCACCAGTCCCTATACAGAGCCACTGTGTAGAGTCCATAGAACCAACTTCCGGGAGATAAAACGCTGTCTTAATTTAGAGTAGACTCGCATCCATCAGCCATATTCTAGTGTTGGCGGGCCCCGGACAAGGTTGAAATAGCCAGCCAGGGCACCGAGATCTATGTAGAGAGAGCGCTGTCTTTTTAGCATCTCAGACTCCTCAGTGCTTCCCGTGCAAGAAGAATCTGAAAAAGGGAGACATGAAAAACACAAAATTAATAACAACGGAACGTGTCACATAGTAAACACCTGCTCCCTCTGCAAAGACATGATTCTTCGGGGCCTAATGAACAGCGTCTGAGCTCTGGTTTTATAAAAGATTGGTCTCTGAACACCATGGCTGAGTTTATGTAATATGACACAGACCAAAGAGTTCAGAAAGGAATCGATGAAGATAAAGAAATTTTTGGGTCACTGGAAAAGTCACGACAGATTTTGGCATAGAAAAACCCGTCATGACTTTTCCGACAACCCAATAGTTAGAAATCCTGGCATATTTTCCAGTAGCCCACATGGTTCTCTTTAGCTATAGAAGAAAGAAGCAGAGAAACACAAACAAGTTTCCAGGCTTGACATCTGGGTTTGGATCTAAGTGGATTAAGAATGCCACAGATTTTTAATAAAAATGGAAGCCTTTCTCCATGCATATCCAGTGCTCCTGGAAGGCATGCTGACTTGCCCAGGGGGAAAGGTTCAGAGCTGGCAAGGACATTTTAAGCAGAGGAAGACAGAGAAGCAGGGCAACTTCCAGCTCAGTATTTTCCCTGTGCAGAGCAGGACCACGAAGTCTCCCGCCGGGGACTACAGGAGCTGAGCAGAACTGAATTAAAGCAGACCCCACATACTTGACCAAGAGCAAAACTGTCATGCTTGTTTATTTTTTAAGCCGCATGAGATCCTCTGTTGCAATAATGCAAGACGGAGGCAGTTCCAGTGACTATGTTCCCTACCTGAAACCTCTTATAATTGGGCGGTAAATTAGCCAATTAAAAAAAAAAAAGACACTTCTGTTAATGTTGTTGCTGAAATATCCCAAACAACATATGGTACTCAGGAAGTCACTTCCTTTTTTCCCAAATGCTTGCAATAAACCACTTGAGAGGTGTGTGATGCAGACAGAAAAAGAAGGCAAGTACAGAGCCCAGCACACAGCAGGGGCCTTACCAGCAATGTTCTCGGGAAGTTCCAGCTCCTTCCGACTCAGTAGCCTCTTTCGCTCAAAGAGGGCCGAGTCCAGACTCTGACAACGAGGCTGGTCCTCTCTGGGGGGGTTCAGGGCTTCATGTTTAAGCAGGTCTGCGGCTCTGGGGCGATGATTGGGGTTCCTCTCTAGGGCTGCCTCTATCAGCTCCCGCATGGCGGGACTGCAGTCATCTGCAATGTCTTCTAATGGCGGGGCTTGCTTGTGGATCTATTGACAAACCAGCTCTCTTAGTTTCAACACACGGATACAGACCCGCCAGGGACAAGCCCGCAAGTACCAAGATGTGAAGGGTAATTTGTTTCCCACCCCTTGCCCTGCAGCAAATACAATTTATACCCTCAAGCAAGCTTCCCTTTAATTTCCTGAGGACATAGAGGTAAGCCCTCTTTTTATTTAATGTATAAAAGACATACTTAGTAAGTCTGAGTAAGCCACGACAGCCGCTTCCCCTCAGTGGCCCAAAGGTCACTGTGTAGTCATGGAGATGTCTGTCCCTGAATCTCAACAGTAAAATGGGAATTGTAGGGACCAGCAGATGGTGTAATGGTTATGTCACTGGACTCCCACATAGTTGACCCTGGTTTCAGTCCTGGACCCGGTGGCTTAAAATTCACACCTGGCTCGTGTGTATGCAAGCCCAAAATCCAGAGAGCAGAATGGAGAAGGGGGAAAGGGGTGATTGCTCACTTTCTGTCTCTCTGTCTCTCCAGTGAGCACACGTGCCCTATAGCAAAAATCTCTCTCTAAAAAATAAATGGTAAATACATGATCCACTGCAAACCAGACTGGTAGAGAGATCAACAGTCTAATATCTTTTTTTTTTAAGTCCTCAAACGACACATAAAACTTTCTTCAGTAGGGTCAGTCCCATGGCCTAGTGGTTAAGGGAGACAGATTCCACGTGGCTGACCACAGTTCAAATCCCAGCCCCGGCAGTTTGAGAAACATGCTGGGCATCTGTGTGTGCATGCCTCAGATCCCAACAGGATGGAGAAATGGATGAGAAGGGATTGCGGAGTGACCACACCCCACTGGGGTGGGGGGTGCTTTCTCCCCATCCCTCTCTGTTTGTCTCTCTCTGACGAGTGCACACTCCCTCTAACAATTAAAAGGAAAAAAATCCTGGGTTGAAAGATTTCAGCTACTCTGATGCTACTAAGCAGTTCTTTATTATTCTGTGTATGATGGGATAGCACAGAACGGAAGTGCTCACTAACATAGTGGGTTTTCTTTGCAAGAGTGGAGCTTCCCTCCACATGGGAAAGACCTGCGATTACTTCTCACGGGTCCCTGTTTCACCCTCACCCCATTCAGATGTGGATGCTCCTGGAGGGAAAGCAGCGCCCCAGCCCAGCAGGCAAGGGGCCCCGCCCCAGCCCAGCTGAGCACACTTACAATGTACAGGTAGGAGGGGTAGGCTGAGCGAGGGTAGCGCTTCACCCAGGGTGGGGAACCCGTCTGCATGTGGATGAGTGTGGCCCCCAGGCTGTAGATGTCTGCTTTGGTGGAATGGCCCCGGCACAGGATCACCTCTGGGCTCATGTAGATCTGGAAAAGAGGTGGGAACGTCAGCCTGCTTCACCTCATCTGTCTGGGTTTCCATTGCCCTTGGCAGCTCTGGAAAGAGGCTCATTCGTCTTGATCGCATTTATTGCATGCTCCCTCCCTTCAGAAGAGAATGCGGTGGCTGTGTTCCCATAAGCTACAGAGCACAGGGCCCAAGGCGCACATTCTCCGGGCACTCAGCAGCTTTGGGTGGAGGTGTCTCTAAGGCTGGCAAAGAACACCTTCTTCTACAGACGGAACGCAAGGTTGACCCGGCACCAAAAACCCACCCGCCACTCTCCCTCATCAAAGTTCTGCAAAGCACTGAATGGGCAGAGTTAATTTTTCTACTAAAGACCGATTCTTTTTATATTTAAGTGGATGCTATAAAGATACTTTTCACTTGTTTGTCATTAAATTTTGCCAAACCTCTAATTATCTATAGTGATAAAATGTGGCATAAGTCTCCATGGTAAGAACACTCACAGCTTGGCAGGAAACAACTTAAAAAATAAAATGGAATGATGTACAAAGTGAGTCTAGTAAGTCGTTTTTATGAACGACCTCCAATTTCTCCCTACCATGCAGCCCCATGACTAAACAGTAAATTCCTGCCATAGTAACATAGCATAAGTTGTTTCGTTTTTTTTTTTTGGCCGGATGCTATGTGCACTCAGCAGAGAGTGGGGAGAAGAAGAAAGCATGTATATTTTTTCATCTTGTTGGGCACAGATGCACATGTACCTGGTGTGTTTTTCAAGCTGCCAGGGCTGGGATTCAAGTTGTACAGTCAGCCATGCGGGATCTGACTCCTTTAACCACTCGGTCAGGAGGCCACCCCGACTTGTATAGGTTCTATTTAGTTTCATGAATCGATGAATAATTGAGCTAGTTTATAGTTTCTCTGATAAGAATTTGTTTAAAACTTAAAAGAGAAAGCGATCAGGACAGCAAACATGACCAAGGCTCTGTATTTCTGGCTGGTACTGAAATACAGTAAATATTCTAGTCATTAATATTTAGCTTTAAAAAGTGTATATGGACCAGCCAGCGACATGGTGGTTAAGGCAGCTGGATCCCACATGGTTGATTACACAGTTTGAGTCCCTGACTGGGAGGCTTAAAAATGCATCGGGGACATGCGTACATAGACCCAAAATTCCGAAAGAAGGGAGAGACAGAGGAGACGGGGCTGCAGCGTGGCCATCCCCATGGAGGGCGCTTCTCACTTTCTCTCTCAATCTCTGTCTCTTTCTGGAGGTGAATGCTCACACCCTCTGGCAAATTAAGAAAAGTTTTATACTGTCTGTTATTGAATATGGGGAAGACGGTGTAACTGTTCAAGTAAGTAGAAAACTAATTTATACGAACTGGGGTAATGGCCCAGTGTCTCTCCTAACCAATGCAGTAAGGTATCTCCACCTTGAAGACCTTCCTCACTAAATAGAGTGGGAAAGTTAAAAAGCAAGTGCGTAGCATCCTACCTATAGTCAGCGATTATGTGTTGAGTACTTAAACATTTGTCAAGTGAGTAGATCGCATGTTACATGTTCTTTCCCCAATCAAATAAAAAAGAAAGAGGAGGGGGAAAGCGAGAGAAATGCAGCAAAAGAAATGAACTGTCATTAGAGGATGCCTGTCCCCTCCCCCAGCGCTAGTAAAGCCAGGCTTAGGCAGCACTGACCACTGAAATGCTGATCACTTTCTCAGTAAATTTCTGCCATGTTAACATAGCATAAGTTTGGTTTTTTTTTGTTTGTTTTTAGTTTAGTTTTTTTTTTTTTTTTTTTTTTTGACTAGTTGGTGTCCCCACAGCAGAGGTGCACGGTGGCACCCCCCACTCCAGGACAACACACACCAGTCCCTGTGGGGATGGCAGGTCCTTCCAGCCTCAGGCAGGTACCCCAGTGCTGCTTGGCTCAAAGCTCCTGCTTTTTCAAGTTCTTGAAAGGCCAGAACAGGCAGCTCAGGAACAGCAGGACGTGATGTTCAAGCACTTGTCAGGCTGGCTGACTGGGAGGCTTGCCCCAGGCCTGGTGGGACCAAGCCGAGGCAGGAGCACTGGACCAAAGAAATCCTGAGGTCAGGTCAGACTCTTCACTTCTCAACATGTTTATTAGAAGGGGAGAGAGACTGTGCATGTATCTCTGTGCGTGTGATTATACAAGGAGGCTTTAAGACGTTCATGGAAAATGCTTATTTCAAAAAAACTATGTATGGACCTCAATATATTTGTTGCACAAAATAAACTCATACTTTAATTGCATTTTTTCCACAAACTTTAAAAAAAATTATTTAACTTTTTAAATTTATTTTTAATTTGATCAGAGAGGGACAGAGTGTGAGAGAGAGAGAGAGAGAGAGAGAAAGCAAGTCGCCAGGTCCAGGACTCAAACCACAGTCAGCCATGTGGGAGTGTCCAGCATCCTTAACTACCACGCCACCTGCCAACTCCCACAAATTTTTGAAGTCCTCGTCTATGCTAACTTACAGAAGGTAAGACTAAACCAACTCGGAAGAAGATAGAAACCTTTTAAAAGACCACGTTCTAATAGGAATTCTACTTCAACACTTACATTCACTATTCTTTCTCTATACTATGTAACTAAAAACAAGCTAGATCAAATATATACCAGATTAACCCTATAAAAACATTGGGTCGTCAGAAAAGTCATGACGCATTTATGCACAGAAAAACAGAAAAATACGCCATGACTTTTCCGGTGGCCCAATACTACACGTTTACCATATAACGCTCTGGCTATGAAAGGTGAGCGAGAGCGCGTGCTTGGGCACAGGCGACCAGAGTTTGTATCTGTGCGATCAGAAACCACCTGTGGCTACTCGGCCCTGCGGTCAGGTTCTAAGGGAAAGCACATCTGCTCGGCTGACCTGCTCATGACATCACACTGGCTCTTACGTGTGAGGAGGAAAAGCGAGTGTGTCAGAAAGTGTCACGGGTAACTAACTTCACCACCTTGCTCACTATCAACCTCAGGTCATATGTACTGTACAGACAATAAGTGAAGCTGATTAGAGACAAGTTTATAACTATCAACCCTAAGGCGAGTTTTACACTTCGTAAAAAGCAATTTGCAGGGACTGGCAGCTGGCGTAATGGCTATGTCACTAGACTCCCATGTAGTCGACTGCGGTTTGAGTCCCAGACCCAGCAGCTTAAACTCCCATCAAGCACGTGTGCGTGCGTGCCCAAGATCCCAAGAGGAGAACAGAGGGGAAGGGACTGCGGCATGGCCATCCCCCTCTGGGGGTTGATTTCTTACTTTCTGTCTCTCTTTCTCTCTCTTGTCTTTCTGGCAAGCCCATGCGCCCTATAGCAAAAACCTCTCCAAAAAAAAGCAATTTGCAGATCTGCCCTGCAACCTACTGGTTAAGAAACCTGGATCTCGGGACCAACAGTTAGCATAATGGCTATGTCGTTGGACTCCTACGTAGTCGACCGTGGTTCGCGTCCCGAACCCGGTGGCTTGCAATTCACGCCAGGCACAGGTGCGTGCCTGCCCAAGATCCCAAGAGCAGAATGGAGGAGAAGGGATTGTGGCATGGCCATCCCCCTGGGGGGTGATTTCTCGCTTTCTGTCTGTCTCCCTCTGTCTGTCTGGCGAGCGCATGCGCCCTATAGCAAAAACCTCTAAAAAAAAAAAAAGAAAGAAACTTGGACCTCACAAACACCATGGTTTTCATGCTAGCTCCAGCAGCTTGAAAAACATGCCAGGCATGCGTGCATATGTGCCTGAAATCCTGACAGGATGGTAGTATGGAGGAAAAGGGACTGTGGTGTGACCACGCCTCACTGGAGGGGCGATGCTTTCTCTTTCTCTCTTGGGCAAGTGCACACAGCTTTTAGCAATAAAAATAAAAAAGTTAAAAAGCAATTTGCATTTGCTGACAATGAGTTCATCCAAATATACTCAGGACTGAAATATGTTATTATTTCATATCCAAGCATGCTGCTAGAGAATCCCAGAAAGGACATGTCTTTCTCCAGCATTGCAAAATGTTCAATTTGACCGTACTGCCAGGAAGCAAAAGGTATTTTCCATCTTTAATGCCATAAATAGTTTGTTTCTCAAACTGGCTCCAAGAAAAAGGGTGAAATATCACGTATCTGAACTCTCGACTAATGCCAAAATATGCTGAGACATTTTCCAAAGAAAACATGTCATAAGCACTGAGTCTTAACAAGTCATGTGCTTCGGTGAAGTATTTGCTGTGGGAGAGTTAGGAAATCTGGGTCCAGTCATGGTGGCAAGCTCTGCTAAGACACTGCTCTGCAGGCTGGGACCACATGTGAGGCTGGGGTTCAGGTCCCAGTGCACATGGTGGTGTGCACCTCTTAGATCATCAGGAAATTCATGACGCATTTTTCTATGCAAAAATGCATCATGGCTTTCCCGACAACCCCGTGACAAGGGGGGCTGAGGCAGGAGGACCAGAAGCTTGAGGCTGGCCTGGGCAACAGAGTTAAGACTATATAACACAGCCGGGCAGGGTAGCAAGCACATATAGTCCCAGCCTGGGAGGCTGAGACAAGAAGATTACAATAGTGAGACTATCATTAAAAAAAAAGTAAAAGAAATCTAGCAAAATCTTAATTCAAAAAGAAAACCACTTATTTTCACTGCAATTCAGTGTAGTGGAGCACGCAGACTGGCTGGACTAAGAGCTGCCATCTGGCCGAACACCAAGACTGACCCGGTAACCCAGGGGTCCAAGTGCAGCTGAAGACCCTCTCTTCATTTCTCGCGGCACTTCTACAATGAGGAGGGCACGGCTGAGAGGCTGGCACGAGGCTTCCACAGCAGTGGAGACGCGGGAGGCAGCTTTTCCACCCAGTGACATCGTTCTTCCTAACAACTGTGACTTAAACTGTTGACCTTTTAGCACTTCTGGTAAATTTAAAATAGGTCCTTCCACTGAAGAACTGGAAGCCCTGAAGTATCACCAAGGGCCTGGCTCTTGTTAGCTTATTTTTTTTAAGGTTTTTGCCATAGGGCACATGTGCTCACCAAAGAGATACAGAGACAGAGAGAGGGAAAGCGAGAAATCACCCCCTAGGGGGATGGCCACCCCGCAATCCCTTCTCCAGTCTCCTCTCAGGATTTTGGGCACACATGCACATGCACCTGGCAAGATTTTCAAGCTGCCAGGTCCGGGATTTGAAATACTCAGTCAGCCATGTGGGATCCAAGGTCTTGACCACCATGCCACCCACTGGCCCTGTTCTGCTTATTCTAATACTTCATCCCTCCTGCCCACAACTGTCTGCCACACAGCGGATGCTCAGGACACGCCTGGGACATGAATCAACCCTTCAGCCTAATGAGACAGATCCTGAAGTAAGTAGATGATTTCAAAGACCATGAATGTGTTTCTCAGAACCTCATTTCAATTCAAGAAAGACGTTTATTGTTTGTTTGTTTGTGTCACAGGTGGATTCAATGGTATGGCTATTTTCTACCTTCGAATGAGACTGAGTTGTGTTCACTACCTAAGGTTCATTCTAGGATTCCTAGGATTAAAGGTACGCTTTTGTTATTCATCCTCACTGAATATTAAGAACTACCGTAATTAAGACTGTACTTGAACCAAAACTTAGTGGTGTCAGTTACTGCTGTGCTTAGTCCTTCACAAGTTCATGTGCTGGAAGCTGGCTCCACAATCCAGTGCCGCTGGATTGGGACCTTCAGGAGGTGGGGCCTAGTGGGCAGCGTTTGGATCATGGGCTAACAGATGAATGCCAGGCCAGCCGGTGGCCTCGTGGTTAAGGCAGATGGATTCCACAAGGACAACTGTGCAGCTCGAGTTCCAGACCTAGCAGCTTAAAAAGCACACTGGCCACGTGTGCATACATGCCTCAAATCCCCAGAGGAGTGGAGAGATGGAGAAGAAGAGATTATGGCATGACCATTCCCCATGGGGAGTACTTTCATTTTTCTTTTTTATAAATTTTGCTACAGGGCATATGTACTCACTAGAGAGACAGACAGTGAGGAAAAGTGAAAAATCACCTGAAAGGGGGATGGCCATGCCTCATTCCTTTTCTTCCATTCTTATCTTGGGGTTTTGGACACAAACACATGTGTATCTGGTGTGTTTTTCAAGCTGCAGAGTCTGGGACTTGAACCACACTATTGGCCATGTGAGATCCAGTCACCTCTAGGCCACTGGCTGGCCGCCACCTTCTCCTCTGTCTCTCTCTTTTCCTCTGTCTCTTTCTTT
>NW_006159427.1:7693513-7706620 GCF_000334495.1 Tupaia belangeri chinensis
TAGATGTACATGATTGATCCACTCTGCGTGTTCTCTGTAAATTCTCCTCACAGAATGGCTTCTTCCCCATCACCATCTTTCTCCTCTCTGTCTCCTTGATTTTGCCATGACTTCATCTGTCTTTGATTTCACAAAAGTGATGGGAGGAGAAAGTAGTCACAATATAACCTTAACATAACTTAGAATGAACACAATTAAGGTGGACAAAATATTGGAATAAATGGTAGAATATTCTAATGTCAGAATGAGCATTTGGGGAGCATCTGAGCAGTTGTGTTCTTTCACTGGCATGGATGACATTCAGGTGCCTACAATTATTTATTGTGTCTGTCTTAATCATAAAATAATTCATTTTATTTTTTCTTACACTGTGTTCAATAATCATGGAAGAAGGAACAGTGATCCTGTATTAAAACATAGAACCGCTTTTGATGCATATAGTCTCAGGATATTCTACTTGGTTTATAAATCAGTTTATATTTTAAATAAACAATAAATCATAAAACCAGCATTTGGTATCATGGTCAAGGCACTGGACTCACATGGTTGACGGTGTTTTGAATTTTGGGCCTGGTGACTTGTTTTCTCATTTTCCCTCTCTCTTGCTCTCTGTCTCTCTCTGGTAAGCACACATGATCTCTGGCAAATTTGTTTTTAAAAGGAAATAATAGTATCTCTCCACAATAATAGTATTTACCAACAGTAGGGTTTTTTGAGGATGAAATAACGTACTTTGTCTGAAAATGCTAAATTAAGTACACAGTTAACTATAATTGCACAATTTTATTTTTAAAGCTGAACTACAGATATAATCTATTTTGACATTATTTCTAAATGTTTTATACTACACATCATAATATATATTACAAAGATTATTATTGTGCATTATAAATAGCAGCAAAAACATGAAAAATGAAGTGCCAAAATTAACATTGGCACAAATCAAATGTTCATTAAATTTGTTCTAGTGGTGATAACAATTTAACACTGGTTTTCCTCCTCTTCCTCTTTCTTTCCCACAGTAATCCTGTTAGGTTTTTTCTTTTCGCTACGAATCAGGTAGTTAACAATTTTTATGTGAGTAGAATTACCTCTGTTCCTCGGAGGTCCTTAGGGAAGTAGACATCTTCAGTCATTTGAACACTTAGGCCAAAATCCACCAAAACCGCTTTTGTGGACATGAAGACAATGTTGCTGGCTATCAAGAGAGAGAAATGTTTCACGTAAAATTGTCTATATACCCATAAATAAAATGAACACTTGCCTACAATGAGTCCCAACTTAGAAGAGATAAGAATGCTTTCTCTAATGACGGAGGTATAGGCCAAACAGGAGGCCAAATCTCAGTGAGTGAAGGTAACAATCATTTCAGATGTATCAAGAATTCAACCGGTGTGGCTATAAATTATTGGAGCCATGCATAATGCTCAAGAGCTTAAATTTCAAATTCTAAAATAGGAGCACTCTATGGTCAAGCCACTTTTCTAAAGCAAACAAGTGAAATTCCTATTTTTCCCTAGGAAATGTTGTGCCAGTCCGACTAGCTCTTAGGGAGTAAAGGTTCTCTCTCGCCTACTCCCCCATCCTTCCTTCCTCTAAGACGTGGTCAGTGAAGACTTCTTTAGCAGATTGTTGTCAAGAAGATGTGCAAGATCCAAAAGCTATCTGTGCTCAGAAATCCATGTTTTAAGTAAATTACTAGTTTAAAAGCTCTGGGGACCAGCCGTTAGCGTAATGGCTATGTCACTGGACTCCCATGTTGTCGACAGCGGTTGGAGTCCCGGACCTGGTGGCTTAAACTCACGCCAGGCACGTGTGCGTGCGTGCCCAAGATCCCAAGAGGAGAATGGAGGAGAAGGGACTGCAGCGTGGCCATCCCCCCTGGGGGGTGATTTCTCGCTTTCTATCTCTCTGTCTCTCTCTGTGTTTCTGGCAAGTGCATGCGCCCTGTAGCAAAAATCTCTCAAGACAAAAAAAAAAAAAAAGCTCTGCCAATGCAGGCACAAGCAGTACCTAACCTAACATATGTGTGACTGTAACCCTCTTTGACAGCTAGCTGTGGGCTAATCATCCTTCCTAGAGACTCTGAAAGCATGGGCAACCCATCCGATTCTAAGACCTGTCTCAGGAGCATAGAGAAGGGTGGACCGTGCTCTGAGGGTGCTGTCCTCCCTGCTATTGGGGGTCTTCTAGTCTCTAAGCCAAAAAGGTATACCTCTAGAGGTACTCACGTTTAATATCATGGTGAATCACTTTCTTAGAGTGTAGAAAATCAAGTCCCTTGAGAACATGCTTCGTCACCCAAATAATTTCAAATTCTCTCATTGGTCCACAGCTCTCCAGCTTCTCCAGAACAGACCCTCCTTCGCCTGCCTCCATAAACAGGTGGACAGTCTCACCCCACAGGACTGCACCATACAACTCTGCAATGTTCTCGTGCCGGAAGCAGGCCTGGATTTCCACGTCAGATGGCTTAAACTGATCTACTGGGATCTAGAACACAACAAATACAAGGTTCTGAATAACCCTAGGATAACTTTAAAGTTATCTATCCACAAACCAGCAGGCAAGTAAATACCTTTCAGAATATTTTGACCTTGGACTGGCCACATGGCTTAGCAGTTCCGGAAGCTAGATCCCTCACAGCTGATCACAGTTTGAATTCTGACCTTGGTGGCTTGAAAATACATCAAGTGCACATGTATGCGTGGCCATGATCCTGGCATAGAGACTTGGAGGAGAAAGAATTGTGGCTTGACCATGCCCCATAAGGGGCTCCATTCCCCTCTCTGGCAAGTGAACCCACCCTCTGGCAAAAAAAAAAATTATAATAATAATACTCTAGTAAATAAATTTTTATAAAGGGACAAATAAAGCCAACATATTATTGGTCTTTTAATAATAGTAAGGGATACTGAGACATGATATTAACAACTACTTTCATTTTTACTAAATTAAAACTGAGTGTATTTTATTGCACTTGGTTAATTAAAGGAAAATAGATATACATAGCCGTGTAAAAATGGTGTCAAATTCAGCGAGTTATCAGCTGAACACACAAATTAGTCCTCAGATAAATAGAACAGAACTCGACCAGCAGGGAAGACACTCCCTCTTGACCCCTCCCACTCCCTGCTCCCCACAAGCACCTGCTATCCTGACCTCCAGAAGCAAGGATTTGACCTGCCTGGCTTAATCCTTTACATAAGTAGAATCTCACACCAATCTTATTTTGTATTTGGTTGTTTGGGCTCAACATTGGCTATAAGGTTCATTTACATCATGATAGTTTATGTGATTCATTTACATTACAACAAAATCCTATGTCCTCTTTGGTGCCCCGTATTCCACTGTGTAACTATATCACATCTCAGTACCTAGGAAGTTTTCAGGTTGGGACTCTCAGAAATGGGATTGATATAAACATGTCAGTACAGAGCTCTTCGCTTTCTGTGACAGTGGCCACACCTCTGCTGGGTGTAACCACAAATGCACTCCACAGTTGTTGGGTCACGGCATGTATGAACGCTCAGCCTAGGTAGATATTGTCAAAGAGTTTTCCAAAGTGGCAGGAACTTAAAAGTTATTATTTAATAAGAGAAGGGCATCTTTTCTTCCTTCCTTCCTTCCTTCTCCCCGCTCCCCTCTTCTATTCTTCCTTTCTGATTTTAAATTGTCACTGGGCTTGTGTACTTGCCAAAGAAAGAGACAGAGATAAAGGCATCCCCCCACCACGGGGCACTGTCATGCCACGATCCTTTCTCCTTCATGTCCCCATCCTCCACGCCAACACACGTGCACCTAGTAGGTTTTTCAAGTTGCTGGTGCTGGGATTTGAACCACGGTCGACCATGTGGGATCTGGTTCCCTTACCCACTAGGCTACAGGGTCATCCTGAGAAGGGGTCTTTTCAGTAATGCATGTAATTCAATTCAGACCTTTCTCCAGTGGGCAGGATGAATGGAATGAGTTGATGAACGGAGTGAGTTCATATGAGGGCGCTCCAAAAAAGGTCATGGAAAAATGGGATTACAGTACAAGTTTGTTTTGGTGCAAAAATGTTTTGAAATCCATGCATAGTTTTTTCAGAGTACACAATTTCCGTGAATTTACTAAAGACCACCCCCTCATATACCTGCTCTGGCACTGCAAGATAGCACCCCTGCTCCTCCTCCAGAAGTACAGTGCTATCCAAACGATGATAAATAAGCCAGCACCTTTAACTATCAATCAAATAGATTAAACTGTCAACGGGAGGGTACATTTGGCTAGCACAAATAAACAAACAAAAGCCAGAATGCCAAACACGTAGGGTGCGTTGTCTGATGAGAAAGTACATACCAATTTACACGCCATTCTTTTCTTTGTCTTTATATCCTGTGCTAAGTACACTTTTCCAAAGGCCCCCCGAGGAATGAAATCGGAGCCAATATTTCTGTACGTGAGCTTCCAAGGGATGAGGAGGACATCAGAGTCTATCTGATAGCGTCCATTCTGGGGGGTGATTAGCTGCAACAAAATGAAAATGAGGGATGGTGAGAATTTCAGCAAGGCTGGCCTTCTCAAAAACTCACCCACTTGAAACCAGCTATTTTTGAAACATGCAAAGTCTTTGAAATTAATGTTACTCTATGTCCTCCTAACACTGTACAGTGACTATATTTAGAGCTTGAGCAAGACAGAGAAAGCATGTAACAGGCACCCAGCCCTGGTCAGATCTACCTACTTGTGAGTAATTGCCACATAGAAAAAAATTACTTCGCTAAGGGAGCACTGATTACTGTGATCAAGAGGCTGAAAATAAAGATTGTATAAACAAACCATCCCTGCAAGTTGACTTGTTTCTATTGAAATGTGCTAACCTGTTAGTCTGCATAGTGATTACTCACACATGACACACACACAGAGCAGGGGAAGGAGCTGATGATTGTGGAGGACTTTGGAAAACAGCACGCTATGCCAAAGCTCTGAGCTGACAACGCTACATAAATAAAGTAAGGGCAGACTTAATTTCTCAGTCACTTACTCATTTAATATTTATTGTGTGCATCACATGGGCCAGGTTCAGTGTCTGAGGCCGAAAAGGCAGCCATGAACAAGAGATCGATGACCCTTTGACCTCCAAGAACCCATGAGCAGACACTGAGAACTGTGGGTTTCAAGACTAGTCAGCTCGAAAACCAAAAGACACCCTGCTAGCAAGGTGGGCTGCAAGGGGACGTGTATTTGTCAAAATGCGTAGAATTGCACATTTCAGATCTGTGTATTTTAAGACATAAATTATATCCAAGGGCCATGGGGTGGCACAGGGGTGGCACAGCTGGGCCCAAATGGAAAAGGTCCTGGGTTCATGTCTTGGTACTGCCGTGAGCATGCCGGGTCTGAGCGTTCATGTCTGTGGTCTGAGCCCGCTGAGACTGGAGAATCGAGGCAAACGGATCTGCTGTGTACGCCTGTCTCTCCTTCTCTCTCTCTCTCTTTCTGTCTCTTTCTCTTTATGTGGAAGACATAAATACGTAAGCTTAAAAGAGAAAATGAAAGTGTGTCTTGGGCCAGTCCCGTAGCACAGGGGCTAAGCTCTGCACATTAGGAGTCAAATCCACGTGGCTGACGCAGCTGGAATCCTATACCTGGCTGCTTGAAAAACACACGAGGCACAAGTGTGTGTGCCCCAAATTCAGCAACAGCAGGATGGAGACCTTGCCGAAATGGAGGAAAAGAACTGTGATGTGACCGTGCACCATTGGGCGTGCTTGTTCTCCCTCTCTCGAGTACCCATACCTTTTGGCTACACGTATAAAAGAGAATCTCAACTTTTAAAGAAGAAACAAACTAAAAGGGGAAATAATTATAAGTAAGCATTTTTAAAGTGAATATGGTAGTCCATGAGAAATACAGCTTGAAGCACACACTTAGAAATGTCTGAAATTTTCTTTCAAGGGATCCATAGTCTTAAAAACACCACTTTTTCCTAAATGTAATTAATAATTGAGTATGGCTTCAGATTAAGTATTTGGGAATTATGAAACTGTCAATAGACATGACATTATGTCAACTACAGGAGGCCAAGGAGAAGAACGTGGCAAAATCCCCAAATCCACCACACGGGAGAAGAATGAACAGCTGATTCATCTGCAGATGCCTGGAGGGACGCCTCACTCAGGTCTCAGCCACAGGAAGAGCTAGCTCTGGGACCCAGCCGTAAGGGTTATTCACTGGCCTTCCATCACTGCTAATTTTAGCTGCACATCCCAGAAACAGATGTGTTCACTCTTAGTCAGGGATTGAAGCAGAGAAGAACTCTCATTATCTAGAGATGCAAAGTCACGAACTGTAAAGACGAAATGTTTACTGAGTGCTTCTGTTTTCAGGTGGGGACCCTATGCAGGGCCCGAGAGGGACTTTGACAAGATGGAGAAACGGAGGAAACGCCATGGGCCAACGCCAACCACAACCAGGGGCCTGCCTTGTTTGAAATACAAGCTCTTTCAAGAAGTGCGACTGTGTTCATCGCGGGAGGCCTCTCTTTGCAGCAGACTGAGAAGCTGGTAAATCGAGTGTCTTCCCACAGCAAACAGAACCATGTTTGTAGCACCCAACTATACGTGCCTGATGCCCTGTTCGTTATTAAATATTTACAGATCCAATTTGATGACACTCTCCACTTAACCATTTCAGTGTTTAACTCGCCCTTGTGAAATATATATATATATATATATATAGTTTGGACTTTTCTGAACACCCAATATTTGCAGTTATATACTTACACTATTAATATATTATTTGGACTTTATTATTTTTTTACTTAGACATAAGTTGTTAATGAAGAAATTATATATATATATATATATATATAGTTTGTGTGTGTGTGTTCTCTGGAGAGAGGCAGTGTGTAAGCTTGCTAGAGAGAGTTAGAGAGGGTGACCAGCAGTTGGCATAATGGCTACATATCTGGGCTCCCCAGGAGGGCTACATCTCTGGACTCCCATGTAGTCGACTGCGGTTCGAGGTCTGGACCCGGTGGCTTTAACTCATGCTGGGTGTGAGTGCGTGCGTGCCCAAGATCCCGGGGAGAAAATGAAAGAGAAGGGATTGTGGCATGGCCATCCCCCAAGGGGTGATTCCTTGCTTTCTGTCTCTCTGTCTCTGTCTTTCTGGAGAGCATGCATATCCTATAGCAAAAAACTCTCCAAAAAAAAGCATTAAAAAAAAGAGAGAGATATTAGAGAGAGACAGAGAAGGGAAAGTGAGCAATCATTCCCCAGGGGGATGGCTCTCCTCCTCCATTCTCCTCTTGGGATTTTTGAACATGCATGCACACATGCCTGCCATGATTTTCAAGCCGTTGGGTCTGGGATTCCAACCAGGGTCGGCCATGTGGGATCCAGCAACTTAACTTCCACACCACCTGCTGGCTCCTATTGAGTTTTTCTTTTATCCAACCTCAATCTGTAAGAAGCCAATTTGACCCAGTGACCTCTTAGTCTGTCAAGAAGATGAAGGATAATAATATTTTGCTAATTATGGGCCAGTCACTGGGCTCAGTACTTTAATACATTATCTAAGACTGCCCAATGTGAGGTAAGTCCTATTTTTATCTCCATTTCACAGATGAGGAAACTGACTTCAAAAGGTTAAGTAACTTGCTAATCAGTGCCAGAGTTAGGATTAGAACTCAGGTCTGTCTGATCCTAAGGCCATAGATCTCCTAGACTTTGGATAAGAGCCTTTTATCTTCCAGAGGTGCTAATTAAAGCTGGGCTGTGATGAAACCCAGTCATTAAAAGCCTACATTTACATGTCACTGAGCACACCTTTGTCTTCTCCTCCTTGGATCAATACTGTAAGTCCCTTTGCCCAGTTTCCTTCACCTCCCACATTCTGGGCACTCGGCTCTGGTTATCCCAGGAGGTTTCCATGGTTACTTTGAGGGTAGACCCTGAACTTAGAGCTTGCAATTCTGCAAAGTCCCTTTTTCTTTCCCCTAGAACTTCACTATTTGGATTTGAGATGTTTGGTTGATTTACTTTGTTTTTCCTTTTTCTTTTTTTCTTTCTTAGGGCCCTAGCAAAAGATCTTATGAAACCCTAGGCTGTTTACCTCTGCCAGTTCAACTTACCAAGTCATCTTCAAGTGCAGGCATTACAAGCACACTTTCTATTTCCTTACCCAGATCACTGTCATCTATACTAAGTAACACTGGGTCTAGAAGCAGCACTTTGGGGAAATTCTTAGGGACTTTAATAAGTTCCACAAGTGGCCTGTGTGGTATGGCTGCTATGACACTGGGCTGCATTAACACGAGCATATTACGTAGAGCAAAGGTCAAGCTAGCTCTGTCCTCCTCTGCTGGTCACACAACAGACCCCCAGATTCAAGGTCAGGGGCACAGACTTGACCAGAGGGCACTACCCAGATGATAAGAAAAGTCAGTGTTACAGTCCACGAGAAGTAGTGGACACAGTTAGAAATGTTTGTGCAAGAAGAGAGAAGATCTGGGAACCTGTCATTTTGTAAATAGTGGAAGACTGTCAAAAGGAAGGGGAGGGGACCAGCAGTTAGCATAATGGCTATGTCGCTGGACTCCCACATAGTCAACCGTGGTGCATGTCCCAGACCTGGTGGCTTAAAACTCCTGCTGGGTGCATGTGCATGTGTGCCCAAGATCCCAAGAGGAGAATGGAGAAGGGATTGTGGCATGGCCATCCCCCAAGGGGTGATTCCTTGCTTTCTGTCTCTCTCTGTCTGCCTGGTGAGCACACGCACCCTATAGCAAAAATCTCTCAAAAAAAAAAAAAAAGGAAGGGGAGGGGACCAGCAGTTAGCATAATGGCTATGTCGCTGGACTCCCACATAGTCAACCGTGGTGCATGTCCCAGACCTGGTGGCTTAAAACTCCTGCTGGGTGCATGTGCATGTGTGCCCAAGATCCCAAGAGGAGAATGGAGAAGGGATTGTGGCATGGCCATCCCCCAAGGGGTGATTCCTTGCTTTCTGTCTCTCTCTGTCTGCCTGGTGAGCACACGCACCCTATAGCAAAAATCTCTCAAAAAAAAAAAAAAAGGAAGGGGAGGGGACCAGCAGTTAGCATAATGGCTATGTCGCTGGACTCCCACATAGTCAACCGTGGTGCATGTCCCAGACCTGGTGGCTTAAAACTCCTGCTGGGTGCATGTGCATGTGTGCCCAAGATCCCAAGAGGAGAATGGAGAAGGGATTGTGGCATGGCCATCCCCCAAGGGGTGATTCCTTGCTTTCTGTCTCTCTCTGTCTGCCTGGTGAGCACACGCACCCTATAGCAAAAATCTCTCAAAAAAAAAAAAAAAGGAAGGGGAGGGGACCAGCAGTTAGCATAATGGCTATGTCGCTGGACTCCCACATAGTCAACCGTGGTGCATGTCCCAGACCTGGTGGCTTAAAACTCCTGCTGGGTGCATGTGCATGTGTGCCCAAGATCCCAAGAGGAGAATGGAGAAGGGATTGTGGCATGGCCATCCCCCAAGGGGTGATTCCTTGCTTTCTGTCTCTCTCTGTCTGCCTGGTGAGCACACGCACCCTATAGCAAAAATCTCTCAAAAAAAAAAAAAAAGGAAGGGGAGGGGACCAGCAGTTAGCATAATGGCTATGTCGCTGGACTCCCACATAGTCAACCGTGGTGCATGTCCCAGACCTGGTGGCTTAAAACTCCTGCTGGGTGCATGTGCATGTGTGCCCAAGATCCCAAGAGGAGAATGGAGAAGGGATTGTGGCATGGCCATCCCCCAAGGGGTGATTCCTTGCTTTCTGTCTCTCTCTGTCTGCCTGGTGAGCACACGCACCCTATAGCAAAAATCTCTCAAAAAAAAAAAAAAAGGAAGGGGAGGGGACCAGCAGTTAGCATAATGGCTATGTCGCTGGACTCCCACATAGTCAACCGTGGTGCATGTCCCAGACCTGGTGGCTTAAAACTCCTGCTGGGTGCATGTGCATGTGTGCCCAAGATCCCAAGAGGAGAATGGAGAAGGGATTGTGGCATGGCCATCCCCCAAGGGGTGATTCCTTGCTTTCTGTCTCTCTCTGTCTGCCTGGTGAGCACACGCACCCTATAGCAAAAATCTCTCAAAAAAAAAAAAAAAGGAAGGGGAGTAACCACTGCGCACAATGACCTGCATTCATTACACACACACACACTATGTGGAGCAGGTCACATGTACTTATTGTTTGTTCCAAACAACAGCCCTGTGGGATAAGTGCTGTTACCATTTTACTGATGCATAATCTGAGGAGTAGAGAGGTGTCTTAGACTGTTCTTGCACTGCTAGCAAAATACTTGAGACTGAGTATTTATAGAAATGGGGAGTTAACTCACAAATCTGTCAGCTGGAAAGTTCAAAGGCATAGGCCTGGCAATAGGCCAGCCCATGGCATGGCTGACAGCAGCCATGGCTGGCAGGTGTGTGCAGAGAGAGCACAAGCTGCGAGCAGCCAGCCGTTTTATAGAACAACCAGCTCTCGCGAGAACTAACCCCTTCTCAGGAGAGCTAGAACTCATTGGGTCTCCAGAGACATCGTTAATCTATTCACCACAGTGCTGCCTCCATGATGCAATGACTGTGATCCCAATCACCATCCACTAGGTCTCACCACCCCTCAACATCAAATTTCAAAACACGAAACTTTGGGGGACAAACCATCACATGCAATGAGAGGACCAACCCAAGGTCACACCCAGCTAGTCCATTTCAGAGCCGGGGTATGTACTCAGGCGATTCCCTTCAGGCGTGTAGTCTCCACTACCTACTCACCATATACACCATCTGTTTGGCCACAAAGTAGGACTAGAACTGTCTTACAGTCAGAATGGAAACCAAATGCCCAGATTTTCAAGCACAAACCAAAATCCTCAACCGATTTTCGGAGGTGATGAAATGATTCGAGCATCAGCCAGAGGGTAGGACTCAAGTGTCTGTAAAGGTTTTTCAACCCTGAAAAGCCAAAACTCCATAACTAACTCCTGAAGAACATCCTGCAGCCTCTGGTAGCCCTATCGATGAGCCCTTCAGCTCCCCATACAATGGGCCACCAAAGAACTGAGTGTTCAGAACCCATGCTAGATTATTCGTCTCCAGATAAGATTATTCATCAGTCTCCATCGCAAACAACTTGTAGCACTCTTACACAAGCAACTGCCACATTAGCCTCCTGGAGTTTCTTTTCCAGGTCTGGCTGGATGTTGGTGGAGTTTTTAACAAATATTATTTTTAGGAACTATCACACATAGACCCCACCATTCAACATGCCTATGCTTCAGGATATTTCTGTCATTGCGGGTTCTCTACCCTGCCCAGTTAACTCGATGGCACTGTGGTTCTGGCTGCCTAAACACAGGTCTCTGTGCCTCCAGGCCTACTTCAGCTGGCAGATTCCAGCTCCACAGTTAGACCTAGGCTTAGGCGTCACTCTTTCTTGGAAGTGGGTGCTAGCCACCTTCCTTCCCACACTCCTGTCTGTGCCAGGAGTCCTGCTGAGCATCCCGGAGCAAGCAGGGGTGGTCACCATGGGAGCAGTCCATGGGAGCAGCACCCTGAATTCTAGTTGCCTGTTCTCTGGCCGCCCGCATGCACCAAGCAGTCGGCTCCCAGCAGACACCAGCTGCTCCCCACTCTCTGTCTGGTACCTAGCAAAAACCTAATAGACTGCAGACAGTCCAGCTCTCTCTCACAAACGAACGAGTGACTCTCCGGAAGTTTTCTGTCTCTATGTGGAGACACTTGATAGATACCTTGCACCTTGAATTCAATCTGCATGGTAGATAATTAGCTGTCCTTTCCTACAGCAGAGAGAGAGTTGCAAATAAGCACAGAAAAGCTGTGATAGGGTAGTGGGTGAGAGTGATGGGGAGAGAAAGGTCTTGAACCTAGGATGATTTCAAGGAGTGCACCAGGTGACGATGAATGTGTCCTCCTCCTGTGTCCCCGTGTCTCACTCATGTAATCAGAGGAAATCAGTTCCAACTCCAGGGCCATTCTTTATGACGTGTGAAGCTGTGACAGGTTAAGCAGCCCGTCATAGGGATGTATCTGATCTTTAACGTCAGACCGGAAAGTCTAATGTGGCCCCCAAGCCTGCACCCACTGGGTTGATTTGCCCACCAAGGCCAGGTCTGCATTCTTGGGGATCTTAAGGTCCTCTTCTTTGGAACTGTTTTAAATTTTATACCCTTTATCATCTGTCAGGTAAAACTCATTTTTAAAGTTTTCAAGACCCTTCCCTTTATAATGTGCCTTCATTTTAGAATTTTCTCCTTCCTACACACAGAAATGAACCCACAGGCTCTCTCTCTGGCAAGGAATGACATTGTACTTTTACTCTTTCCTGATATATTTTTCACTTCCCTTTCTTTTTTAAAGAATTATTTATTTAATTTTATTTATCATCATTTTTTTTTAATCTGCTACAGGGCGTGTGTGCTCACCAGAGAGAGACAGAGAGACAGAGAGAGAGAGAGAGAGAGAGAGGAAAAGTGAGAAAGCAGGTCTGGAACTCAACCAGTGGTCGGCCATGTGGGGGTCCAGCACCTTGACAACTGTCCCACTTGCTGGCCCCTCATTGCCTTTTAATATCTTTGTTTATCTCCTTTTCTACATTAGCGTTTCTAGTCTCACTCCTAAAATACTCCAGGAGGATATTTCTTTGTTATATTTTCTTATATTTTTCCTGAATCCCCTTCTGTGCATCTCCTGTGAAACTCTATGGCCCGTCTCTCATCAGTCAAAGGGTCAAACAGCTCTACGTCTCTCCATATTTACTACAAAACACAATTTATTTGTCCAGCATGTTTTCACTTAAAATACCCATATAATTTAAAAAAAGAGAAAAAGAGAAGTATTGGGTTCTTGGAAAGTCGTGACATATATTTTTCTGGTTTTCTATGCCAAAATGTGCCGTGACTTTTCCGACAACCCAATACATCATTACAGACATATATATTATTTTCAATCAGAGTTCTCCAGCTATGCTTTACCTAAGAAAATCAGTCGTTGCTTCCACTTCAAATTATCGCTTCCCATTTATATATAAAAAAAAAAAAAAAAAAAAAAAAACAATCTTCTGAACTCCTCAACAAAG
>NW_006159427.1:7706668-7708529 GCF_000334495.1 Tupaia belangeri chinensis
TGCCTCCCACTAAAAATTATCCCTCCCCTTTTAAAAAAAAAAAAAAAAAAAAAAAAAAAAAGCAGTATTCTGACATACTCAGTCAAGTACTGAATGCAGTCTGGTATAATCAGACTCGATGCAAGTCACAGAACGATGCAAAATGCCCTCTTGCTCCATACTGAACACGACTGGCTTCTAACAAAGCAATTCACTACATAGCTGACCTAAATTACTGCATTGTTTTTAATTAAATGAATGCAGTATGCAAAAAAAAAAAAAGAATAATTAAGTGCTTTGTGTAAGCTCTGAACTCTTTCAGCATGATTTCCCCCCAACATCAGCCATTTTGCCATTTCGATCTGCCAATGGGAAGGGAGTCCGTTTCATGAACAAGCACGTTTTGCAAGATACCACCTACTCGTTTGCAAACTGTGCTTTTTAAAAAATTAGATCACCTTTATCCATTACCTATGCTCACCTCTGACCTACTGAGGGCCTGGCAGACTCCCAGGCACACCTAAACACATCACCTGTTCTGCTGTTGTGGCGACAAGTGTGACCACAATATTTTGGATTATTTGCATACTTGGAGTGACTAAGCAAACATATCCTCTGTCATTCATCCTTTGCCAATGAAAGAGAGTGAATCTGCAGATAGCTATTTGCAATTACATTTTTGAAAGAACCGAATCCAGCCAGTATTCATGTTACATTTCTAGATGGAACAAGTAAAGAACAAGTAAGTTGCCCTAGCAAAATATTAATTAGAGAGACTGTGTATTTGCTTGAAGTGAAGGGGTCTCATTAAACTTTTCTGTATAAATAACGAATGGAGTTCTAGTAAATTGCTAAATTAAAACACATTTTCCCTAATTACCTATCTGTAGAACTATTACTAAAACAAAGTCAAGATTCTTTAACTTTTAATAAAACCTGTTTTTTGCACCTGTAGCATCAGAGGTGAGTCTTACCAATAACTACATTTTAAAAGTCATGCCGAGCAGCCAGTCAAAACCAAGTTCCAACATCGCTCTGCATTAATTGAAGCTGCAGTTATAAAGCTGAACACACAGCACTCAACTGACCAGAAGCAAACATACCATATTTAATAAAATTCCAGACTCTTGTGGTCGATGTCCATAAAAACGCTTTGTGGTATTGGATATATGGTTTGCAAAAGCAAGCAAATCCTCCACAGTTCCATATCTGACGGACGACAGCCAAGGGACCTCTTGGCCACTGAGCAACAGAGATTCAGAACGCTCCTCATTTTGGTTACTGTCCTGACACATAGTCATCAGACTGGGTTTGTAAACAGCTGGCTCTTGGCTTGCATACAGATTTTCCATAATGTCTATTACATCCGACACATTTAACTGCTGAATTAAGAGGTCAATTTCTTCTTTATTGTCGCTTCCGGTGCTCATGTACTCCATCACTGTTGCACTTTCTCGAGAGTCTGAAAGAAAACACAAAGACTCACTTTACCGTATTTGTATTTGTATTGGAGACCAGTGGAAACCAACGAAAGGGAGCTAGAAATAGGCTTCTACATGCCTTCGTTTATAAAACGAGGGCTCTGTGTCAACAGTGTGTGTGAATTCACGTTGACAGACAGTGCGGGGGTTGAAAGGGACCTTAGATAACCTTGGGCACAGCTCACTTTGCAGAGGGGAAACTTGAGACCCAGGGAGTGTACTAGTTACTCACAGAGTCAGGGCATCTGCTATAGCCACGGCAGACAAACTTCCACTAGACAGAAACACGAATAAAGGGCAGCAGCAGCTTTCAACCTCTCATAACCCAGCTGCCCCACCCCCACCCCAAGTAGCAACCTTCCTGCAAGATTCTCTAATGCAAGGCATTACTGTTTTATACC
>NW_006159427.1:7709004-7730366 GCF_000334495.1 Tupaia belangeri chinensis
CATTCCTGTTTTATACCTCAGAGGACTTACTAGGCTACATTCAGGAAGTAACTTGACAGATAGAATTCAGGCACAGAATGTCAGATGCACATGAAGAGGATTTGTAATCTAAGCAAATCTGAAGATGGTGGCTCAAGTTTCAGGAATAATTCTTATGCAAAGGAGTTAGACCCTGGGAAGAGGGCATCTCAGTTCTGCCAAGGAGGAGTACAGGGAAGGGGAAAAGAGACAATTGATGTAAACTGGGATTCAGCTGTCCCCTCCTTAGATCAGAATTCTTTAACACTACAAAGCAAACATCCTATGGTGCCCAGAAGGTGAATCTAGTATCTAGAAGCCATGGGAGAAGAAAGAGGCCTGGAAGGCCATATCTCTCATAGGAAGGCAGGAGTAAGATCAGATGACTCTGTTAGTCAAAACTGCCTCTCAATCCTTATATGCAGATCAAGGATCACGCTTGGAGCTCTGCAGATGAGAAAAAGGTTGTAACACCGAGGTAAAAAGTGATGCCTTTACTCAGAATTTCAGAACCACTCTACTCCAAAGGAGAAAACAAGAAAAGATCTAGGCGTTTCAAAGCATGTCTGCCTACTTAGATCTCCCAGCTCACAAAAGCACAATCTCTAAAGATATTTCCGCTTCTTCGATGCACAAGCTTTTAGAACATATTTCATGCTCAAGCCACACACCTCCTTATCAGCCTGGAGCTTGACTTCAATCTCCGGTGTACTCCACCAGGGGCCACCTGCAGGCACGGCAGGAGGCAGAACCCAGCTGTCTGCCTCTAAGCGAATTTCCTTTTTCTCTTTTCTTTCAGTTTTTGCTAGAGGGTGCACACACTTGTCAGAGAGACAGTGAGTGAGAGAGGGTAAATGAGAAATCACCCTGCAAAGGAGAGGACCACGCTTCTCCATCTTCCTCTCAGGATTTTGGGCATACACGCACACATACCGGGCACGTCAAGCTGTCGGGTCAAGGACTCAAGCCACGAAGTGAGCCATGTGGGATCCAGCCTCCTTAACCACTGTGCCACCAGCAATCCATACAATGTAGTGTCCTCATTGACTTATTTAGCAGTCATTTTCCCAGTAGGCAAACTTAAAGAAGATTCTCGCATACACTGACAAGACATTTTCTCTAGACTCAGACTGCACGAGATCTCTGCCCCATTTACTGCCTGCATAGCTCTGGGCAAGTACCTGAACCTGTTTGTACCTCAGTATCCCCCATCTGTAAAGCGGCCATTGTAACAGCACCTACCTCATCAGGGGGTCGTGAGGATTAAATGAGTTCCTGTGCTGGCGGGGCTCAGTGCGAGTCTGGAGCTTAGTAAATAAGCTGTGTCACTTGGAGCTACTTTTCGTGCACACAGAAGCCAGGTACTGAGTCACTCCTTCGCATGCACTGCAGAAACCTCCTTGCTTATCTGCAAATGGGATGTGGCTACCTATTCTCCCCCAGGTTCTCCACAGTAAGCTTTTGAAGATTGTATCTAAACCAGAGACAGAAAAAAAAAAAAAAAAGGCAGAAGCCTATGAAATGCTTTGATGACAGTTATCACCAAAATCAAATCTAGAGAGAAGGCAGCCTTTGCTGGCTAGCTTGGGTCCCTTTGAAGGAACTGATGCACGTTCTTGGAGTCTGTGGGGTTCTGAAAGGAACTGCTTAGGTGAATGGAGGAACATTGGACTTCGGTTTCATCAAGCCTTTTAGTTGTTATTTCTGCTTGTAGAATTTACTGGAAAAACAGAAGTTAAAAGAAAGCCAGCCTACTTTAGGGCCTCATTGGCTGAAAAGATCCAAGGCTCCTTCATGGCCTATAATGAAACGGATGACTTGAGAGAAAAAACTCCTGATAGTGCCAACAGGACTTTTAAAAAGAGGGGGGAAGCCCCTGTAGTTCAAATTTACTACAATTTTCAAATTCTTCAGGGTGTACAAAGTCTCAAGCATCTATATTTAAAACCCAAAAGGGTAAACACACACACAAACCCAGGATCTTGGAGCTCAGGGGTAGAGGAGAGGGGGGGAAGCCAATGGGGAACTGGGGGAGTACTGCACACTGCCACTTTCTTCAGCCCTGGGCTAATTCCCTAGCAACACAGGGCTCCTGTCAGGCAAAGCTGTGCTCCTAGCAACCCTAATGACCCAAGGCCTCCTAAATGCCCCTGCAAAAGCCTCAGCCCTTCAGGCCTTAATTATACAGGCAATAGGTTAATGGTTCCGGAGTTATTCAAGATCCAAGCCCATCCAGAAAAAGTGTGCTGCTTGAAAGTATTCCGGTTTAAAAACAAAGACACCAAGCATCAGATGGTGGTCCCCAGACAGAGTTCACAATAAAAATCCGCATGACAGTCCTACTTCCTAACAGAACAGAAAATGATGCCGGTTTTAGAAATGGATTAGCAACTACAATCAAAATTATTTACTTCGAATGACTGGAGGGATCAGCAATAAAATCAAGAGGAATTTCTTATTCCTAAACAGGAACCTAATACCCTTGGCTACTTTCACTGACCATCAAAGCTTGAATGTTTGCTGGCAAGTGGGAATGAACAGGGCCAGGGCACAAACAGGCTCTTCACTTCACCTAACAAAGGTGGGTAATGCTTTCTGTTACTTCCCATTTAAAAGATTTTCCTTCTAAAATAGCACATTTCTCCTCAGGGCAAAATCTCTCTGTCTCAAAAAGCCCCTAAATGATGCATTTCAGCAGTGCAGAAGTACAACGACTGCTCCTTACCCTCTACATGCCTGGACTACTGGATTTCCCTGCAGACCAAGGCCACAGGTCCCTCTGCCGGAATGTCCTGCACTCAAACTTCTGTCCATCAGCTGGAATCGGATTACCCTACTCGGAGAAGACTCACGCAACAGGTATGTAAAGCAACTGCCTTAACATTTCATTCCCTGTTGCTATCAAAAGCACCCTTTTATTCAGGACCAAAATATGGGTTTCCACAAGCGAAACAAAGTCGCAACGTTTTCCTGAAAGACAGCCCTGGCCTCCTGTTAACTTTGGGGACTAGCCCAGTGTGCATGCACCAGCGTCCTCCGGTGCGGTCCCCCGCCCCGCACTAGAAACTTTTCGGAGTTTGAGTCCTGATATCACATTACAACCGGGAAACAACTGTGAAATAACTTTTTCTTTTTTTTTTCTCCTAGTAGTCTCTCTTAGACCTTAAACCCAGCATTCGTGTTCTGCTAGGACCATCCTTTAGTGATGGTCTGAGTATAAACATGGAATCAAATTTGAGATATTGAAAGGTTCTCCGCCTCGCCACGCCACCCCACCCCCACGCCCTTCCTCCCAGCCCTGAAAGCGAAGGGAGTTTTACAGTTTGTATATTTAAAAAGCACCCTTCATCTGAGGAGGTGGCAGGTGGCAGCCGCGTCCTCCGGCCACCGAGGGGCACTCACCGAGTCTCGGCAGAGTGCAGCCGTGCAGGAGGCGTCCGTGGTGGCAGTGGCAGTGACAGCCGGACCTTGCTTCCCGGCTCACCCGCCAGATCTGCACTGCCCCGGCGCTGCGGATCCGGGAAGGAGGAGGAAGGGGGAGGAGTCGCGAGTCTGCGCCCCGTGAGACCCTTGCGCAAGGTGCTTTCCAGCCGTGCGGGGCTGTAGCCGGCTACCGGCGCAAAGGACACGCGCGCAGCTGCGCCGGCTGCGGGCACACGCCCACCTCTTTTGCCCCGGAGTACGCCCCTCTACTTGGAGGTACCCTCGGTGGAATCCCCAGGGCACCCAGAAACTGAGCGACCCGAAAAACACCCCGAATCCCCGAACTCTGTTACCTGCGGCCGCCGCGCGTCCCCGCAGGGGGAGGACCCCCGCTTTGGCGCGCAGCTGCTGGCTGGCCCTCCAGAGTTAGGCACGCCGGCGCATCGAGGTCCGGCGACGGCAGTAGCGGGAGCCAGGGCGACAGGCCCCAGGGTGCGGCGCGCCGTCCGGAGCCCAGCGGACGAGTGAGGCCGGCGCCGACTGCGCGCTCAGGCCGCCCGGGTGAGCCCCTGACTCACCGCGTCTGAGCCGGCCCAGGGGCGGCGCATCCGACGCCTCCAGCCGCCGCCTCCGCGCCTTTTCCATTTCCCCTTTCTCTATGTAAACAGAAAGAGATCGCCCGATTGCAGGGAAGCCTGAGCCCCCGCGCTGGGAAATTCCGTCCTCCCCCTGCTTGCCCTCGGGTGCCGAGGCGAGGAGGAAGGCGGGACCGGGGAGGAGCAGAGCGCCGCTTGTGAAGGGGCGCCCAGCCAAGCGCTGGACTCGGGGATCGCCTATTCGCTCCGGCCGAGGACAGAAGCGGCGGACCCAGTTGGGGACCTGGGACACTGCTCAGTTTTGCCCCGGACGTGGTGCGGAGTTGGAAAGGGCGGCCGTGCGCTGTATCGATCCGGAATGAAGCTGGCATATCCTAGCGTGTTCGCGTTCTTGGCAGGACCCAAGTGTCCCAGGCTCCGGCGGGGAGGGCGCTTGCCCAGGGGGCCACCCAGGCCTGTTTCTTACGTCCTACCCCCTAGCGGGTACAGAGGCGCCGCGTGGCGTCCCTACGGATCTGCGTGATCTCCCGGAGGCTTCTATTTGCCTGACTGCTGGGAGCGCAAAACCATCCGCCTAGATTTCGGTTCAGGTCTACACATGCAGGCGATGACAGTGACTGCACGCGCGGACTCGGGCTTAAAGGCTCGGGAGAGGCTGCCTCAGGGAGGGCCGAAAACCTGGGGGTAGAGCACCTGAAGGGGTTCGCTTTGTTCAGTCTTTATTGGAACCGGTGCGCCACTTCACCGTCACCAAGTGTCCCTGCACCGACCGCTCCGTAACCCTCAGCCCCTGCCAATCTGGGGTTTTCCTTCTTCAATGGAAAGCGTTTGTTCTAGGTGAAGCAGGAAGCGAATTCTAGGGAAACAGGGCCTCTCTCCACGTACTCCACTCTACCGGGCATTCCCAACACCTGTGCGGTTGCCCGGCACCCCGCCACCCCTCCCCCCCCATTTCCCGGCTAGCCAGCGCCCCCTGTGAGCCAGGCGTTCTGCGAGGCTGCACAGAGACCGAGACCAGACGCAGGAGTGGCATCCTCGCCCGCCTTCTGAGCTGGACGTTAGGTTTCCGAGGCAGAGCCCAGAGGCAAATGCAGTGGGCCTTCCTCGGCTTGCACTCCCTCTGCAGTTGTAACACCGCGTCCGACCCGCTCTAGAGCGCTCCGAGTTTCTCCGTGGAAAGGGAATTGCTCTTCGGACCCCAGGAACTCCCAAGAGACTTGCTGCCGGACAAAGGCTAGCTGAGGTGGAAAGCAAGTCCTCCTTGTAGGACCTGAACTCGCCAGCGAGTGAGCCCAATAGCGAATAAGACAGGGCCTATGGACTGACTCAGCGCTGTGTGGTCCCCAAGCTTATTTTAAATTCCCGAGCTAGGTGAGTGCTGTGACGTGAACGACGCGGGACGTTTGCCTTTCATCTGAAATCGCCAAGTGGCCCCACGCACTAGTGAAGCCCTGCATCTTGGGGTGGTCTTGGAGGGAGGGACGGAGCTTCCAGAGCCCTGCCGCACTGACAGGGCAAAAACAGGCTGAGCCCAGTCTGGACAGCAGAGCCCCGCTGGCCTGAACGCCAAAGCGCAGAATTTGGCCCAGGCTCAAGCGGATTATTCCAGTCTCGGTTGAAACTGAAGTACGGACGTCGCCCTTTTTAACGCTGGGCACTAGGTCAGCGCAGGTTGTGACTTCGGATTGCAACGTGAGAGACAGCTCTCCCTCCTCTGTCCTGTTTAGACAACAAAGGATGATCTATATAAGCACTTTAAAAATAGAACCGCGGAACCACTCCCTTCCCCACCCCCCTGGAGTGAGCTCATTAAAACCACGCCCAATCTGCTGAGAATTGAGGATTAGCTGACTTCCTACAGAGAGGGCTCCCCAAAATAGCCCTGTTTTAGAAAGCTGGTGAAGCGGCTGGTCTGGTGTGGTTCTTCCCTGGCTTCTCCTGGTTTATGCAATAGGGGGTTGCATTTGCTGGGGTGAGTTAGGAGGCGTTTCTTCAAAAACATTGTTCAAGTCTAACAAAGATTAAATGCGGCAACCCGGCAGAGAGTGAAGGGAGAGAGCAACTGCTGAAAAAAAAAAACTTCGTGGACTTCATTTTTCTTGGTCAGGTCCTTTTTGCACAGATTTACAAAAAACCGTCATACTGCTTTATAATCGTGTTAACAAAGTGAGCTTTTTAAAAATTTTTTCTGTAGGGCACATCAGGTGTCTGGGGAGAGACACAGAAAGAGAGAAAAAGACAGAGAGAAGTCACCCTTCAGAAGTAACAGCCACTGCCACAATCCCTTCTTCTTCCTCTAGGGATTTTGGGCATACACACAAGTGTCTGGTGTGTTTCTGTTGGGTCCAGGACTTGAACCCACCAGTGAGCCATGTGGGATCCCCGTATCTTAACTGTCACGGCACTGCTTGAAACGTTAAGGTTTGTTGTTGTTGTTGGAGAGGTTTTTACTATAGGGCGCTTGCGCCCGCCAGAAAGACAGAGAGAGACAGAGAGATAGAAAGAGAAATCACCCCCCCCGGGGGGATGACCATGCTGCAATCCCTTCTCCTCCATTCTCCTCTCGGGATCTTGGGCACGCACCCAGGAACCTTTAAGTTTTTATCTTTGCCAATGAGAAGACATGGAGCCAGGGAACCAGCAGTTAGCGTAATGGCTATGTTGCTGGACTCCCACGTAGTCAACCGTGGTTCGCATCCCAGATCCGGTGGCTTAAAACTCACGCTGGGTGCGTGTGCGTGCGTGCCCAAGATCCCAAGAGGAGAATGGAGGAGAAGGGATTGCGGCGTGGCCATCCCCCCTGGGGGGTGATTTCCTACTTTCTGTCTCTCTGTCTCTCCGTCTGGCGAGGGCACGCGCACTATAGCGAAAAACCTCTCTCTCCAAAAAAAAAAGACATGGAGCCAGGGTGCACACAAGCATTATTCTAAAAGTCATCCTAAAGCATGTTCCCAAACTGCCTTTTTTTTTTTTTTTTTTTTTTTTGAGAGGTTCTTGCCTTAGAGTACATGTGCTTGAAGAGACAGAAACGCAGGCACAGTAAGAGGGAAAGTGAGAAATCACCCCCGAGGGGGATGGCCACACTGAAATCCCTTCTCCTCCATTCTCTTCCCTGGGATCTAGAGCCCATGAGCAGGCATGCCAGGCATAATTTTGAAGACACTGGGGCTGGGACTCGAACCGTAATTGGCCACATGGGAGTCCAGCAACGTAACCACTATGCCATCTGCTGGTCCTTCAAACGACTTCTTAAAAGTTGTTTGTTGCCAACAAAATGCATGAGGAAAGGGGATTGCAACCTGCTGTGGTTTACCTGGAGAGACTTTCTCACTCAGGAGCTGGGCAATACAGGGTTTGCACTTCTGTTTGGAAATCTGAATTCACAAACTCACAGAAACAAAATGATCAACTATGGACATGTTACTGGATGCACCACTAACCTACCTAACTGTAAACGAAAATCTCTACTAATAGACCATTGGATACTCTTTTCCATATTTATGAAATATGGGATCTTATGAATAAAATAAACTAGAATAACTTGGGGATACTTACATGTGGCTTGGTGGAAAAAATATATATTTAATTATATTGAGTCATTGGAAAAGTCATGACATATTTTTGCACAAAAAAACATAGAAAAAATTGTCATGACTTTTTTGATGACCCAGTAATAAGGACCAGTGGTATTGGCACGGGTGGGAGGGTGCTGCTGTGCAGTGCTGGGTGTCTGTGGGTGGATCGTAGTCCTGACTGCTGAATGGTCCCTGGTGTGGGAGCCCCAGTTGAGGCCACCTGTCTTTCTCCCTCTCAAGAAATAAACTTTTTAAAAAAATATTTTTATTTAATTTATTATTATTATTTTAAATTTGAACAGAGAAAGACGGAGAGAAACAGAGAGAAAGTGAAAAGGAAGCTTCCAAGTCCAGGACTCAAACAGCAGTCAGCCACATGGGAGTTTAGTGCCTTAACCACCACGCCACCTGCCAATCCCAAGACATAAATTTTTAAAAAGGATAACAATAATGTAATAAAGCATTAAGTAGCAAAGGAAATAAATACTGAATTTGCTTTGTTTTTATTTTTAATTTTTTATTTGCCGTAGGCATGTGTAATTACCAGAGAGAGACAGAGAGAGGCTGTAGCATCCTCTCACCCCAAAGGTTCATGGTCACACCACAATCTCCTCTCCTCCATTCCTCTATCCTGTTGGGATGTGGGAGGTGCACACATGCCCTGTATGTTTTTCAGAATTTGAATAAAATTTGGGACCAGTAGTTAGCGTAATGGCTGTGTTGCTGGACTCCCACCTAGTCGACCGTGGTTCGCGACCCAGACCCAGTGGCTTAAAACTCACGCCAGGCACATGTGCGTGCGTGCCCAAGATCCTGAAAGGAGAATGGAGGAGAAGGGATTGCGGCGTGGCCATCCACCCTGGGAACTGATTTCTCGCTTTCTGTCTCTATGTCTCTCTCTGTCTGGCTAGCGCACGTGCCCTATAGCAAAAACCTCTCAAAATTTCCGACATGCAAGCACACGCGCCTGGCATGAGGTTTAAGCCACCAGTTCTGGGACCCAAACCACAGTCGACTATGTGGGAGTCCAGCAATGTAACCATTACACCATCTGCGGGTCCCTATTTAGAATTTAGATATTTTTAGATATTTTAGATTATTATTTAAACTTTTTTAAGTAAAGAGGAATTTAAATCTGATTTCATGACCATAACATTTTTCTATATGGTTTTATGCTGAAATGGCTATACATACTTACTAATGAGGATGTTTGAATAATGACCTCTTCATTTCTGAAAAATAACCTTCAGATGAGATATGTAGATAATAAATTTAAAACTATCAGGCCATAAAAATCATGACACATTCTTGCATAGAAAAATACATCATGACTTTCTCTCTCTCTGTCCCTCTCTGGTCAAATTAAAATAAATAACTAAATAAAGTTAAATAAAATAATTCTTTAAAAAATCTAATAGCTCTTCTTTTTCTTTTATTGATACTTGTTTCTTTTTCTTTTTCTTTTTTTTTTTTTTTGGAGAGGCTTTTGCTATAGGGCACGTGCGCTTGCCAGACAGAGAGAGAGAGACAGAGAGACAGAAAGCGAGAAATCACCCCCCAGGGGAGATGACCACACCGCAATCCCTTCTCCTCTGTTCTCCTCTTGGGATCTTGGGCACACACGCACACGCGCCCAGCGTGAGTTTCAAGCCAGCGGGTCCGGGACTGGAATCACGGTCAACTACATGGGAGTCCAGTGACATAGCCATTACGCTAACTGCTGGTCCCGATACTTGTTTCTTATATGAGTGGATTTCATACAAAATTGATCTTTTTCTTATTAAATGTTTCAAAATGACAAAACTTTATATTCTTTTTTATTTAATTTTGCCAAAGAATGCATGCACTGCCAGAGGGACAGAGGGGGAGAAAGAACATACCCCCCCAATGGGGGATTGTGGTCAAACCACAATCTACCACAATCCTTTTTTCTTCATTTCTCCATCCTGTTGAGTTTTGGGACATGTACATAGATGTGCCTCGCATGGTTTTCAAGCCACTGTGGCTGAGCTATGAACCACGTGGTTGGCTATGTGAGCTCCAGTTCCCTTACCCAGTAAGCCATGGGGCCAGCCTGAGAAAGCCTTACTACGCAGGACATGCGTGCCCTCGCGTGGATGCCACTCAGAAGGCCCACCCGCCTGAAGGGCCTGGCGGATGTGTAGTCAGGGCTGCTCCTGGGGTGGGAGTCAGCGGCTCCACCTCATACCGCGACCCGGCCACTTCCTGGGCTTTGGCCTTGCTCAGGTACTTGAAGCACAATCTCCCGGTGAGATTGCGAGTGGGAACTGGCCCCCTGTCTGTGTCCAGCAGAGCATGTTCTGCAGCTGGTGGCTGACTGGGGACCTGCTCAGCCTCACATAGCATCTGAAGGTAGAGCAGAGATGTCCATCAGACCCATGGGGACCATGGGACGCATCAGTAGATCTGCTCTGCTTCCAGGAGCCTCCTGGAACGCCCCAGGTGAGAGAGCTCGCCATGGCACCAGGCCCTGGCGCCTCTGGCCCCACCTGCCTTCCTTCAGGAGGAAGGGGTATCTATCTAGAATGCCGTCATGTCACAGCAGGCGAAGCTACGCCCTCAGCTCCTATGACCTTCTCCCTTCAGAGCTTCCCTAAGACGATGGGGGAAAGCGCAGACAAGGATGAGGACAGTCTTCTTTGCTTTTCCTCCTTCCTTTTGCCTTCTCTACTTGCAGAGAAGCACTGTCCTCACCAACTTTCGGTGTACAAATGGAAATAGCAACAGAACCAGGGAAAAGGGTCCAAGCAGAGATGCGGCCCTCGTTAATGGGAGGGCGGCGAGAAGTCCCTGGCAGCCTCTGGGAGGGAAAGGGAGTTCCTAAGTGTACTCAGCCTTGGCTGCTGTTGATACAGGAGGGCCCTGTGTGCACTGGGCCTGTATGGGAGTCAAGGCCCTCTGTTCTCATGTGCAGTAAACTAAAACTTAGATCTCTCAAAGTGCCTACATTGCACTCATCTGTATGTTGTTTTATTTTTAAATGACTTGCTTAGGTTTGTGACTTCCTCAAATGTGAGGTCCTTGAACCACACTTTAAAACAGAAACCATGGCTGCTGTGTGCTTCTCTGTCCACCCCCCAGATGGAAACTCCTTGCACAGCGTTTCTTAATCGTGGCCTTCCGAAATGACCACATAGCTCAGGGCTGCTCTCAGGAACCCAGCAAGCTCTGCCCTGTGTCCTATGCAGTGGCTTTTATCTGTCACACTTGGAGAGAGGAGAAAAGGCTCAGCAAGATGCTCCCTCCCAAGCTGCCTGAGCCCAATGATAAGGAGTATTTCCAGTGGGATTTGTGGGGGTTGCCCGTGTGCAATCTGAGGTGCTTCACTTACTCACCTCATTGTGCCCTCTCCCTGCAGTACCACACAGTCCTTGCAAACGCTGGGTAGCCAGGGCACTGGCTTTGGAGGGAGGGAGAGGACCACTTATTGTCTGGGTAGGGGAGGACCTGATTTGGAAAACATGTGCAGTCTAATCCCCACTCCAGCCAGTGTAAATGCATACATTAAAAAACAAAACCAACACAAAACAGAATATCATGCTCTTTGAAAACAATAATTAGCTTCCTTGCAACCATATTCTTCATATGCAACACGTTAGGAAACTGATGAGATGATTTCAACAGACTTACAAAGGAGTGGCATTCCTTTGTTTTTCTGGCCAGAGAGCATGTGTGCTCACCAGAGAGAGACAGAGAGGGTGAGACAGAGAGAGAAGAAAAGACCTCACCATGGGGAATGGTCATGCTCCAATCCTTTCTCCATTTTGGCCGCACACGCACATGCATGTACAGAGCATGTTTTTCAAGTCACCAGGTCCAAGGCTCATCCTGCACCGCTGTCAGTGTGGGAGCCAGCTGCCTTAACCCCTAGGCCACAGGCTGGCCCAGGAGTGGTGTCTTCATATATGCTACTTTGTCTTAAGCAAAATTAGGTAAACGAAGTTTGGTTTTTGTCCTTTCCTTTCATTTCTTTTCTTTTCTTTTTTTTGGAGAGGTTTTTGCTATAGGGCACGTGCACTCGCCAGACAGACAGAGAGAGACAGAGAGACAGAAAGCGAGAAATCACCCCCCAGGGGGGATGGCCACGCCGCAATCCCTTCTCCTCCATTCAGTCTTCTCTTGGGATCTTGGGCACGCATGCCCACGCGCCCGGTGTGAGTTTTAAGCCAACGGGCCTGGGACTCGAACCACGATCGACTACAGGGGGAGTCCAGCGACATAGCCATTATGCTAACTGCTGGTCTCTCCTTTCCTTTCTTACTGTGCTGCTAAAACAAAATGCCTGAGAGTGGGTAATTTATAAAGAACAGAAGTTTATTTCCACTTTAAAGGTTGAGAAGTCTGTGGTCAAGGCACTGGCAGGCTTGGTTGTCTAATGGGGGCTGCTCTCCGCTTCTAAGATGACACCCTGGGATGGCACTCTTTGAGGGGAGGACCAGAGCAAGGCTGAGGCCTCACCAGCAGGAAGGTGGAAGGACAAGTCAGCCAACCTGCACTGAGCCTCTTTTGAAAGAGCCTTAATCCTACTCTGCAGGGAGGAGCCCTCTGGCCTAAGCACCTTTTAAAGGCCCCACCTCTTAATGCTATCACAGTGGCAACCTCTGAATTTTGGAGGGGGCACAGTCAAGCCATAGCAATTACGTTACAGTATACTAAAGGCGACTGCCAACAGCCATCTCTTTACTGTGGGTAGGGAAGACTTCTTGGTTTTTCTTTTTCTTTTCTTTTCTTTTCTTTCTTTCTTTCTTTTTTTTTTGAGAGATTTTTGCTATAGGGTGCATGCTTTCACCAGAGAGACAGAAAGCGAGAAATCACTCCCCAGGGAGGACGGTCACACCACAATCCCTTCTCCTCCATTCTTGGGATTTGGGGCACACACTCACACATGCCCAGCTTGAGTTTCAAGCTACTGAGGCTGGAGCCACAGTCAGCCATGTGGGAATCCAGCAATGAAACCATCATGCCATCCATCCACTGGTCCCAACTTCTTTGCTTTCTTAAATCTGTGGAACACTATTCATCAGAAGTTTTCTTAGTATGGAGAGGCTTTGATGGATCAACTTCATAATAACGAAGCCTCGTACACACTCCTGCCCTGCTGCAGATAACATTAACAGAGCACCAACTGTGCCCCATGCACTCTGCCAAGCCCTTTAGATGGATTATCTCTTTGACTCTCACAGCAATCTGCTATTGACACGTGGGATGCACGTGAGCTTAAAGAGGTTAAATGCCCAAGAAAACCAGATTCGAATTCATGTCTGACCCCAAACTCAAACAACTTCCAGCATCTACAGGCACCACCTCACCTCCCACAGCAAAGCCCCTCAGTGCACACCAGTACTGTGGGTGCCTGCTGGAGGAGGGTCGCACTGTCCCAGGCAGTTGTGAAATGCCTGGGGTCATTGGGAACATTTTCCCACCCCAGCCTCTCCTCTGGAAGTTGACTTTCCTGCTCAGGCTCTAACGAGACATGAATGAGTTTCAGGCAATTTTCAAATGGTTTATTTTTAATCTTTGATCTCTAACCTTAAGAGAAAGGTTGGGAACCAGCAGTTAGCGTAATGGCTATGTCGCTGGGCTCCCACATAGTCGACCGCGGTTCGCGTCCCGGACCCGGTGGCTTAGAACTCACACCGTGCGTGTGTGCGTGCGTGCCCAAGATCCTGAGAGGAGAATGGAGGAGAAGGGATTGCAGCGTGACCATTCCCCCTGGGGGGTGCTTTCTCGCTTTCTGTCTCTGTGTCTCTCTGTCTGTCCGGTGAGCGCACATACCCTATAGTGAAAACCTCTCCAAAAAAAAAAAAAAAGAGAGAGAGGAAGGCTCTGAAGGAATTTCAGCTAACTGGGAAGTTGTGATGTGGGGGAGGGCTGAGCCCAAAACACTGGTTTTGCTTAACCTTAAGGGAAACCTGCTTTGTGGCCTCAGGGTCTGCAAGAACCCAACATGCTGAGACTCTGAGGAGGTTCTGGGTGGGAGACGGAGGGTGTGGGAGGCCAACGCTGGGGCTTGAGGCCTATTCCTAAGGTGTTTGCATGAGTGCTAGTTGGGGAGGAAGCTTTCCCCAGAGGGCCGTCCTGAGATTTAGCATTCCGGTTTGAACACTGAGACTTTGTCCATGGGGCAGCGGGAGAAGCCCTTTCACTCACAATCTTTTTTTTTTTTAAGTAAGTATTTATTATTATTATTATTATTAAACATGATACAGGAACTTGCCAGAGAGAGAGAGAGCGCGAGAGAGAAAGACCGAGAGAGAAAGGCGCCAGGTCCAGGATTCAAACCACAGATGACCATGTGGAAGTCCAGCACCTTAACCACCATGCCACCTGCTAGTCCCATATTTCACAATCTTAACTCCAGGCTGAAGTCAGTCTGGTTTTAGGGTCAGTGGGATTCCCACTTGCCTCATTATAATCACCTGGGAGGGGCCAGAAGGTGGCGTAGTGGTTAAGGCACTAGACTTCCACGTGGTAGGCTGCGGTTCAAGTCCAGGACCTAATGGCTTGAAAGTCATGCCAGGAGCATGTGGGTGTGTACCCAAAATCCCAGGACAAGGAGGAGGAGGGATTGTGGCATGGCCATCCCCTTTGGGGATGATTTCTCACTTTCCCCTCTATGGTAAAAACCTTAAAAAAGAAAAAGAAAAATCACCTGGGAAATTCTCATTCAGTAGGTGCAGGCTTGGGCCCTGAAGATGTAAACTTCAGAACGCTGAGGGGACCGTTCCTAGGAAATACTGTCCGAGTCAGAAATATGGCCAGTCGCCTTGCCATTTTCTGCCCATGTGACACGGTCAAGCCACTTAAACACACAGAGCCTTCTTTTATTTCTTTATAGAAGAGGAAAAAGAAAAGCAACTTGGTTTCACTTAATTAATTTTTTTTTGAGACAGAATTTTGCTAAAGGGCGCATGCTCTTGCTGGAGAGACAGAGACAGAAAGCAAGAAATCACCACCAGGTGGGATGGCCATGCTGCAATCCCTTCTCCTCCATTCTGCTCTTGGGATCTTGGGCACACATGCACATGTACCCGGTGTGAGTTTCAAGTCACCAGGTCTGCGACTTGAACTGTGGTTGGCCATGTGAGAGTCCAGCAATGTAACCACTATGCTATCTAATGGCTCCCTTTTTTTTTTTTTTGAGAGGTTTTTGTGATAGGGCGCGAGCGCTCACCAGACAGACAGAGACAGAGAGAGAGAAAGTGAGAAATCACCCCCCAGGGGAGGATGGCCACGCCACAATCCCTTCTCCTCCATTCTCCTCTCGGGATCTTAGGCACGCATGCACACGCGCCCATTGTGAGTTTTAAGCCACAGGATCCGGGATATGAACCACGGTCGACTACATGGGAGTCCGACATAGCCATTACACTAACTGCTGGTCCCCCCATTTTATTTTTTATAATAACAAAAGCTCTTAAAACCTACAACTCTGAGAATAGAAGAAAAGTGAAAACAATTATGCATATATTTATGCTGTACTAAAAAAAACTACCTTTGAAAAACAATTTCTTTTCTCACTTTCCTTCTCTCTTTCACTCTCTGTTTCACTCCAGCAAGTGCATGCACCCTCCTGCAAATTAAAAAGAAAAAAGAAACATAATACTTTCATTTACTTGCTAGTTATTTTTTTATTAATATAGTAACTTGGAAAATAGCCCTGTTTTATATTTGAGAAGTCTGAAATTTATAGATAAGTTACCTGTCCAGGATCACTCAGAAAATACACAAAACCAAACAGGGGCAATCCACGTTTATTGCTTTCAAAATGATGTAGCCATTGGACCATTATATTCTTGGATTTGGCAGGTGCTAAGTTACTCACTCCCTTGAGACATCTATGCATCTCAGGCTCTCCAGGGGTTGCTGTGGGCCACTCAGCCACTACTGTTGATCACGAAGCCACCGATCAGCCCTCTACACTTCTGCCTTCAGCCCTGCTCTGGAGTGCACACCAGGTTGTCCCCTGTATCCTTGCCTGCTCCAAAGCCACCACCATGGGTGGTTCTAGCAAAGCGAACTGCTTCGTCAGCTGCCTCAGTTTCACCGCTCAGATCCAAGATCCACAGCGCATGGTCTGGGAGCACAGATGTCCTGAGAAGGGGCAGCTGGGATGAGAAGCATCTTGACTCCTCATAATTAAGGGGGAAGCTGCAGATGCCCTCCCACCCCAGCCCTCGCCGGTGCACCGGTCTCAGAAGAATACCGAATTAGAGAGCATGCCAAAAGCTTATACTTCTTTGAGACTTAAGTGTGATTTCAGAACAGTTCACGTCCAGTGAAGTCATTCTGGAGAATAGAGAGAATGAAGTTTCCCCTAGTCCTGACACTCTGATCAGTGATACCTGCTGTCACCATGTCAGTGGCCGTCCTTCAGATTTTCCTTATGCCACACTTTACCATTTTATCACCTTTATCTCTGGCACTTGCTTCCAAAATTAACTATGCATGCAAGAAGAAAAGAACAATCATACTATTTCAAAGATAATTTGGGGCTGTAGATCCCCCCTGGGGGGTGATTTCTCGCTTTCTGTCTCTCTGTCTCTCTCTGTGTGTCTGGCAAGCCCATGCGCCCTATGGCAAAAACCTCTCCAAAAAAAAAAAAAAAATTAAGATAATTTGGGGCTGTTCCTTAGCCTGGTGGCTAAGAGAGTTGGACCCCATCTGGCTAACTGAATCCTGCCCAGCAGCTAGAAAAATGCCCCAGGGGGACCAGCAGTTAGCGTAATGGCTATGTGGCTGAACTCCCATGTAGTTGACTGTGGTTCGAGTCCCGGACCCGGTGGCTTAAACTCACCCCAGGCACGTGTGCGTGCATGCCCAAGATCCTAAGAGGAGAATGAAGGAGAAGGGATTGCGGTGTGGCCATCTCCCCTGGGGGGTGATTTCTTATTTTCTGTCTCTCTGTCTCTCCCTGTCTTTCTGGCAAGTGCACGCACCCTATAGCAAAATCCTCTCCAAAACAAACAAACAAACAAACAAAACACTGCAGGCAAGCATGTGCACATGTACCAAATCCCAACGAGATGGAGAGATGGAGGAGAAGGGATTGCAGTGTGACCACGTTCCACTGGGGGAGGTGCTTTCTCCCTCTCTCTCTCTCTCTCTCACTGGTGAGCACACATTCCAGCTGGCAACTTAAAAAAAAAAGCTAGTTTGCTTACTCAGTCACTCATTCGGCAAATATTTGGATGTGTACTGACTGTCAGCTGCAGCGCTGGGTCCCGGGGAGCACAGCACACAGACTCGATGGCTTCCATGGTGCTTCTAGCTTGGTCTGAGGGGAGAGAGACAGACGCTGCGTGAGGACACACACAGGGAAGAGCACAGCTCAAGGCCAGGGCCAAGGAGGAAACGAAGTGACGAACATGAACGGGGTGCTTTTGGACCAGACCGTACTGAGATCAGAGGGGACCTGGGAATGTGACCTTCACAGAAAGCTAGGGCAGCAGGTGACAGCCACCTATGAGTCAAAAGTCACGGTGGATGCCCAGCTGTTTGTCATTTCAGTTCGTTCAATCGCGTTCTAGGTTGATGTGGATAGGTTCTCAAATCCGCAATGGTCCCAAACTCTCACGTTATAAATGACGAAGCTTCGTAAATGCAGAGGTCAAGGAGTGACTTAGAGAGGGTTTACTACCAGATAACAGAACTGGACCCAGAGGCCTGAGTTTTGGACCTGTTACTGCTGTTGCAGGCAGCTCCTTTTAGAAAAGAAAAATAGAAAGAAATGTTGTTCTTTAGAGTTCCCATAAAAATGTCATAATCACTGACCTAGTCATTGTGTCTTTTTTTTCCTGATGGAAAGTCTGGAATAAAAGCAAAAATATGCGTTTTAGTGTCACATAACATCCAGAGGCTTTTCAGTTGTTATTAGTTTTTAAACTAGCTGTGTGACTTGGAAAAGCCGTTGAGGGACCAGATGGTGGTGGCACAGCAGTAAATGTGACATTCTGCCTGGGTGACCCACATGGTTGAAGCTGGCATGTGGATCTTGGTCTCAAGACCCTCTTGGGGTTCTGCCACTGCCTCTCTGTCTCTTTTGCTCATGGGAAAAAAATGTACAAATAAATTTTCTAACAAGGTATTTGGAGGCCAGCAGATGGCGTGGTGGCTAGGCTGCTGCATGCTACATGGCCAGTTGTGCACTTCAAGTCCTGGACCTGGCAGCCTGAGCAACACACGAGGTGTGTGTGTGTGCGTGCCCAGGATCCTGAGATGAGAATGGAAGGGATTGCAGGGTGTGGCTATGCCCCCCCCCCGGAGGATGAGCCGGTGAGCATGCTACCCTATGGCAAAAAAGTCGGAAAAAAAAGTATTTAATCTCTCTGAACTTTAGTTTCCTTGCTTATAAAACCAAGACTCTTAGTAAACGTGGCTACTATAATATTTCACTGTTTAAATGTAGAAAACAATGAGAAAGTGGGACCAGCAGTTAGCGTAATGGCTATGTCACTGGACTCCCATGTAGTCGGCCGCAGTTCGAATCCCGGATCCAGTAGCTTAAACTCATGCCAGCACGTGTGCATGCGTGTCGAAGATCCCGAGGGGAGAATGGAGGAGAAGGGATTGCATGGCCATCCCCCCGGGGGTGATTTCTCGCTTTCTGTCTCTCTATCTCTCTCTGTCTTTCTGGTGAGCGCACGCGCCTTATAGCAAAAACCTCTCAAGAAAAAAAATAAAACAGTGAGAAGGTGTAGAAACGAAATGGCACACACAGGATGAAATACTTTAACCTCTTCAGTGCAGGGGAACTACGGCAGAGCCCGGTGGTGGTTGGGTTTTTCTTGCAGCTGAACTGGGCTCTTGTTAGTAACAGAAACCCGGACCAGTGCGTGGGGAAACCTGGGCAACCAACTCTGCAGGCTGAAGCCCTATCACTGTGGTTTTTCTTTTTAAGATACCAAACCTTCCGGTTTCCTTCTAGTGCCTCTTCTATTACACTGGCTTCATTGCATCATCAGCTATATGATAGTGGTTTCATTTTTACCACGTGAATTGGATTATCCCACTACAAATCTCCCCTGAGTTCTTGGAAAAATATCTGAAATAGATAAGAAACAGAACATTTTTAAGGAAATACCCAACTAGGAAACTCTTGAACATTTGACATAGTTTGCAAAGGCTTTAGGCAGATCTTAGCCTTGTTAGCACGGTTCGTTTAAAGGTCTCTTCTCTTATCGCAGAGAGCTAAGTGGAGAACTCATTTTTAAGAACACTGAGACAAACAAAAACCAGGAATTTTTCAGTGTCTTTGGGCCTTTGGCTATGAGGGTCACTTTTCCTAACACAGTTGGATTCCCGCAGCCCCAGCGGAAGTGGCTTGACCCAGGGAGAACACACAGGCTCCATCCTGAGGTGGGTGGGTCAGACCATTCCCTAAATGCTGGTCCCCATCCAACCAGAGACTGGTGGCTTTTGCCTTGCAACCCCTGGCAAGCATTTCTGCCCACAGAAGACTGTGTCACTGTAGCTGGGTGACAACAGCATTTCCTGAGCTGGCTCCATAGCCTAGTGGTTAAAAGGAGTCAGATTTCACATGGCCAACCGGCGTTCAAATCTGGCTCCAGCAGCTTGAAAAATGCGCAGTGCCCAATATACTGACAGGATGGGGAAATGGAGAAGGAATTGCTGTTTGACCACGCCTCATTGGAGGGGGTTGCTTCCTGTCCCACCATCTCTCTGGTGAGCACATGCACCCCTGCTTCCCACAGTGAAAAACAGTAGCCTTTTCTAAGGGAGCCAGTTCCATATGGCTGAGAAAGGGCATATTAGCCTGTAGAGAAAGAAAAGTAATCTCATTCCTATTGCCTCCTTGAAGGATCATTTCTTTCTTTTCCTCCCTTTCTTTTCATAAAGAAAAGAAAACATCTGTTTGGTATAAAATGTGGCAAGAATAGAAATTAGAAATTATTCATTCTGTACCGGTGATGAGGTGTCTGAGTTCACGGGCTTGTTAGGGTCCAAGTTCAGGGAACTCATTACACATGGGATCACAATTAAAAACACATATAAATGAATTAATAATACTTTGCAACTGCAGTAAAAAATGAATATGGGGACCAGTAGTTAGCGTAATGTCTATGTTGCTAGACTCCCATGTAGTCGACCATGGTTCGAGTCCCAGACCTGGTGGCTTAAACTCACGCTGGGTACGTGTGCATGCATGCCCAAGATCCTGAGAGGAGAATGGAGGAGAAGGGATTGCAGAGTGGCTATCTCCCCTCGGGGGGGGGGGGTGGGATTTCTCACTTTCCATCTCTCTGTTTCTCTCTGTCTGGCGAGTGCATGTGCTCTATAGCAAAAACCTCTCCAAAAAAAAAAAAAAAGAATACTATACTAACAGCTAAAATGCATTCACTCATTCTCCAATGAGAAAAGTAACTATAATAACCGCTAGGCTCAACGAGATGTTTTTCATGTGGTGAAACAACCTCTTCTGAAAGCGCATGAGAAAAGTAAACACAGCCTTGCAGGGGTCTCCCACACACAAGTAGTTTAGCTGTGGTTCTCATGCTCTGACACAGCTAAGACACTGCAAGAAATGCAGATTCCTGACCCCTACCCTTAGACATGCAGATGAAATAAATCTGGGAAGGTAGCCCAGAACTCTATATTTTACTAAACTTACCGAATGCTTCTGAAGCAAGAATCAGGTCTTTGGATCAACATTAGAAACCCTACTTTCCGGGACCAGCAGTTGGCATAATGGCTATGTTGCTGGACTTCCACATAGTCAACCACGGTTTGAGTCCTGGACCCAGTGGCTTAAACTCATGCCGGGCGCATGTACATGCATGCCCAAGATCCCAAGAGGAGAATGGAGGAGAAGGGACTGCAGCATAGCCATCCCCCCTGGGCAGTGATTTCTCTCTTTCTGTCTCTGTTTCTTTCTGTCTTTCTGGCGAGCACATGTGCCTTATAGCAAAAACTTCTCAAAAAAAAAAAAAAAAAAAAAAAAAAAAAAAAAAAACAAAGAAAGAAGAAAGAAAAAGAAAAGAAAAGAAACCCTATTCTCAAAGAAAAGGAAAAAAACTTAGCTTGGAATGGACAGAGCCAGACTGTAAGTATACTGTGTCGCACTCCAAATGATGTTAGCATTTTAAGACATTTGACAATTGGCACCAGTACATTAATTTAAATCGGAGTGTTCCTTTATGTTCTCCCATACAGTGGCAACTGCTTAGGGAACAATTACAGGGGAAAGAAAACATTGTCATTGATTCTGGTTTACACAAAGCAACTCATAGTGTCATGAAGACATGTAACTCTTTCCATTAACAAAACTTTTTAGGTTGGGACTCTGTTCAGGTCACTGAATAGAAGAGGTTCTTTGGTCCTAACAGAAATTTTCCCATGATTTGAGGTCTGTACAAAAGTTCTTTCTGTGTTCTGAAGAGTCTGAATTACTCTCTCATTAACGGTCTTTTGTAGTTTTGTTTTTTAAAAACAATTACATTTTGGGGGCCAGCAAGTGGTATGGTGGTTAAGGTGTTGGACTCTCACATGGGTGGTTATGGTTCGAGTCCCATACCTGGCAGCTTGAAAAATCACACCAGGTATATGTACATGTGTGCTCAAAATCTCACAAGCAGACTGGGGAACAAGAAATTATTGTGTGCCCATCCCCCCTGGGGGGTGATTTCTCACTCTTCCTCTCTCTGTCTCTCTCTGCTTTTCTCCAATGAACTAAAAAATAAAAATTACTTTTTTTCTTTCAGAGGGAAAG
>NW_006159427.1:7730377-7737283 GCF_000334495.1 Tupaia belangeri chinensis
ATTTTAGTACTGGACAAGCTGGAACTGTCGGTAACCCTAGTTAATACCGCACTTCCCTCCTCCAAGTTTGTTTCGTCCATGAATGAGAGAAACAGAGACAGAGAGAAAGTGAGACGGCACCTCCCTCAGGGCCCTGCCGCCACAATCCATCCCCAGCCTCAGCCAGCCCAGATTGCAGACAAGCATGTGGCCTCAGACAGGGAGCGAGGCCTCTGACACCACCGTGAACACTTCCCACGTGGGATTGTCTGCAGAGAATCGGCTTCACCGTGTGCGACCATCTGGCCCTTACTTACAGGCCTCTAGACTTTGGCCAAAATGAAAGATGGTCATATCATTACTGCTGAAAATACTCATTTTATCCATTCTAAGATAAACCATTTTGGGGACCAGCAGATGGCATAATGGTTATGTTGCTGGACTCCCATATAGTGGACTGCAGTCCAAATCTCAGCAAGCGCAACATGCCCTGTGGCAAAAATCTCTCTTAAAAAATAAAAAGATAAACCATTTTGCATTTTGGGGCCAGCAGGTAATACAGAGGTTAAGGCAGCAGTGACTTGAAAAACATATCAGGAGCGTGTACATGCCTAAAATCCCTAGAGGAGAGTGGAGGAGAAGGGATTGCAGCATGGCCATCCCACTGGAGGTGCTTTCTCACTTTCCTTCTCTCTCTCTCTCTCTCACACGCACACATGCATTCTATGGCAAACTAAAAAAGAAAGAAAAAAGATAAAGCTTTTTTTTTTTTAACTCTTTCTGAAATGAGAGTGTCTCGCCATTAGCAATAAAAAAGCATTGAGTCTTTGATTTTTGTGGCAGCATTTTTCTTAGATAAGCAAAATTAATGGAGTGTCTTATAATGATGATGCCTTAGACCAGACAAAATATAATACCTGCATTGTAGGGGTTTGTGGGGGTTAACTGAATGAAGACGTGAAATGCTTAGAACCATGTTCGACAAATATTAATCACTTAATGCCGACAAGCACTGAGTATCCTACTCTGTGGATGGATTCTGCCTTGACTAGGGCATTCTTATTTGGCCTTAGATTGCTTCCAATTTTCCTAGCACATATGGCATTGCTTCTCTTTGTTGGTCAACCTCTTTGTGTGTCTCTAATTAGGATAGATTACTAGAAGTGAAATTTCTAGGTTAGAAAAGCAAGAATTTATTTAGGGGGTGGACTTTTAATCATAGTGAATAGAAAGTGAAACTAGGTTTAGAATCTTGGTCATTTTACTTATCTTCCTCATTTTTTTTTTTTTTTTTTAGGTTTTTGCCATAGGGTATGTGTGCTAACCAAGGAGAGAGTGAGTGAGAAATCACCTTCTGGGGAGATGGCCATGCAGCAACCCCTTCTCCTTCATTCTCCTCTTGGGATTTTGGACATATACGTACACGTGCCCAGAGTCATTTTCAAGCAGCAGGGTCTAGGACTCCAGCCCTGGTTGACCATGTCAGGTGTCACCTTAACTAGCATTGCCACCTGCTGGCCTCTCTTGCTCAGTTTTTGTGTCATAAAACAGACAACAGCATTCACAGGCATACTGGGATGTTTAATTAAGATTTTGCAATTAAGTACAACGAAATTCTGGCACGTAGTAAGTTCAAAATAGATATAAGCTGTTTTTATTAGGACAGAATCACCCCAGAATCCCGGCATGGCCTCATCCCAGCTTTGGATATGTATACGTGGGCCCTTGGAAAACCACCAGTTTGCAACAGTGACCCCGTGTGGCCATCACAGAAACAGCAGCAGCAGAAAGTGTCAGAAATGACCACATGAATCAGTTTTTTATCCTGGTGTTAACAACACTGTCTGTTGGGAAGGCAGAAGCCTGTGCCTGGGATTTTTGAATAATCTAAGACAGCAGACCTTAGGAAAGAGATAATGACCCTGCCAATCTGCACATGAGGTCCCAATCATTGTTTTAAGTGTTAAAACGATCTCATTTAGAGGTCTCACATGTATGTTAAAGTCACGACACAGTTTTGTATAGAAAAATAGGTCATGACTTTCCTGGCACACTGACAATATGTATATATACTGGAGAAACAGTTGATAATCATTTATAGGCATGGTACAGTCTCTCTCTCTGTGAAATATAACCAGAAGAAACCACTCCGGCAAGCTTATTGACGTTTGTACCTTATATTTCTTGGCAAACTCTAAGACTACATAGATTTCCATGCATGGTTGGGGGTGGCATGCCGACATCCGGGAGGTACTCACGAGAAACCTCTTGGGCTGAACTGCTGGCTGAGCCGGGAGGCCCAGCGTTGAGACATGCGATAGGAGGTACTCATGAGAAACCTCCTGGGCTGAACTGCTGGCAGAGCCGGGAGGCCCAGCGTTGAGACATGCGATCGCAAGGGGTTGCACGGGGAGCACAGATACTGCAGCCCTGGCGGGCGGGCATGGACATGAGCACGCATGTTTCCTACCCTTTGTTTCAGACGATACCACGTCTGTCTCACCCTATTCTAGGGTTCTACAATCCACTCATAAAGACCAGATAAATCCATGCTCCATGCCTGTCTGGATCCAGCCGTTCTGTTCTAACTCCAAAGTCTACCAGGGATAGCAGGTTTTTGGGTATCCTTCCAGAAACAGTTTGGACACATTCAAACGTGTGTGTGTACCTGTATATATTATTTCACTTAACGATTTTAACAATGTATATTAAATATATACGTAATTTGTGTATATATAATTTGTATATATATTTGTGCATATATAATTTGTATGTATATAATTGGTGTGTATATATATATATATGTGTGTGTGTATATATATAACATATGTATTTAGGTTTTTGCCATAGGACATGTGAACTCTCCAGAGAGAGACAGAGAGAGGGAAAGTGAGTAGTTACCCTGGGAGGCCACGCTGCAATCTCCCCTCCTCCATTCTCTGCTCTAGATTTTGGGCACACATGCACATGCGATCCTCAAGCTGCCTGCTGGGATTTGAACCACAGTATACCTGGGAATCCAGTGCCTTAACCACCGTACCACCTACTGACCCCAAAAAACTGAGAGATAATTCCAGATCAGTAAAGAGCCTCCGTAGTCACCTAGGTTAGCTCTCATCTCTCTGTATAAGAAATCAGCTACGAGATTAAGGAAGTACTTCCATAGAATAACTAACTCTGTTTTCTAGGTCAAAGGTTACATGCATGTATAATTTTGATAAGTACTGGCAAACTGTTTGAAGACTCTTATTCTTCAAGTTCTTTAAAATACTGTGGACACAGTTCATATTTTAATTTTCTTTGTAGTACTGGCTTCATAAATAACCGAAAGACAAATGATCTGTCCAAATTGACCTTATTTCTGAATTGGTAGAATATTAATAAGTTCTTTACATTTTAAAATATGAGCTGGCTCCATGGCCTGGTGGTTAAAGCAGCTGGATCTCACATGACTGAATGATGGTTCAAGTCCTGGATCTGCCAGCTGGAGAAACACCCCAGGCAAGTGTGTATGGGTGCCCAAGATCCCGGTGGGAGGAGAAGGGATTGCGGCGTAACCATTTTCCATGGAAGGTGCTTTCTTCTCTCCCTGTCTCTTTGGTGAGCACAGATGCCTTCTAGCAAAAACAATTTAAAATGTAGGATTGGCCTTAGACCTTGGTGGTTAAGAGAGCTGGATCCTACATGGCTGACTGGGGTTTGAATCCTGGCCCTGGTAGCTTGAGAAACATGCCAGGAGCTTGTGTGTGCATGCCCAAATCCTGACCACGCCCGTGGGAGGTGCTTTCTCCTTATCTCTCTGGTGAGCGCATGCACCCTCTGGCGAATAATAAAACCATAAAATATGTAAAATTGTAGTGGAAAGTGTTTATGTCAAGGTCTAGACTCGTAGCCCGTGCTGAAATGAAAAGTGAAAGGTACAGCAGCACTGTTTTCAAACTCATGGATATATGCCCTACTGGGCACAAGAACTTTTGCACTGCTGTCTATAATATGATGTGTTGTAAACCTGCTCTATTGTTTTTTTAAGAGATATTTTTGCTATAGTGTGTGTGCATGTGCCAGATAAACAGAGAGAGATGGACAGACAGAAAGTGAGAAATCACCCTCCCACCCCGCCTGGGGGGGATGACCATGCTGCAATTCCTTCTCCTCCATTCTTCTCTCGGGATTTTGGGCACACATACACATGCGCCTGGCACGAGTTTACACTGCTGGGTCGGGGACTCGAACCACAATTGACTATGTAGGAGTCCAGTGCTGTAAGCATTACACCATCTGCTGGTCCCGAACCTACTATACTCTTACTTCTGAGGAAACAGGGGTGGACAAGTCATGGTCCCAAGCATCTCCGTCTCGAGCGTGCCTGTGAGTGTGTGTGCTCACTTAGGCAGTTCCCTACTCGTACCGGTTAAAGGGACTCACTCCTACTGCTGTCCTTCACGGCTACCCACCTCTCTTCTGGAGGGCACCTGCTTTACGCTTCTCCTCCCCTTTCAGCATTTACCCTGAGACTGCCCCTACTCCCTCATGGTCTGTTCCCCTCAGAGTACAGACTCCCGAGGGCAGGAACTACTTGTTCTTAGTATAGTCCTTCTCTAACTCACGGCTTCTCACACACAATGCTAACTAAAGCTGTCTTCATTGAATTATGAGTGTTCCCGCTATCAGGAAAGAGGCAGCTGCCTTCCTCTCCTGGGGTTTAGCAGAGTAAAATGACAAAAGCGAGATGTTGAATTTCTCTCCTAATGACAAAATAGGTTCCCACTAGAGGCAGGGTTAGATGGCAAGGCTCCTGCTCTCGGACCAGTGCTCTGCACACTCACCCCTGATGCTTCGGGCTGACCTTCTGGTAACATTCAGGGATTGCCCTTGCTCAAGGCCCTAGGCTAAGTCCTGAGGAACAGAGCGATGAGATTTGCTCTTTGGACTTTAGCCAACAAATGAATGAATAAATGGAATTATAAACATAGACTTCTGCTTACCAGATAAAGTAACCACTTCAACTTTTTTTTTTTAATTGCCAGAGGGTATGTGCATTCACCAGAGAGAAAGAGAGAAGAGAAAGGGAACATAATCACACCGCAACACCTCTTCCTTCACTTTCTTGTCCTGTCAGGACTTGAGTATGCATTGTCTGAGGTGTTTTCCAAGCCTCTGGGGCCAGGATTCGAACTGCAGTCAGCCATGTGGGATCCAGCTTCCTATGTACAATGCTTACCTGCTACTCCATGCGGCTGGCCTAGAAGTAAGTCTTTCTGCATGTCAGTCTAAAGTCAGCAAAAGTGGTGTATGAGTGTTCCTCGTCTGTAAATCGAAAAGCTGTGAGAAAGCAATTTACCCACAGGAGTCGTGGGTCCCCTTGGACGATGTGACGTGACGTTCAGTCTTTTACTGGGCACTCAGGCCTTTGATAAAGGAGACCACAGGACCCCCAGCATGAGAGCTGTGCGTCTCAGATGAGAGGGCAGATTCTGTGGTAGCTGGGGCTGAGGGAAGGCATGAGAACCCTGGGCTATCAAATTTATTCAGAAAACGAGAGGAGGGACCAGCAGTTGGCATAATGGCTATGTCGCTGGACTCCCACATAGTTGACCGTGGTTTGAGTCCTGGACCCAGTGGCTTAAACCCACATCGGGCACATGTGTATGCGTACCCAAGATCTCAAGAGGAGAATGGAGGAAAAGGGACTGCAGCATGGCCATACCTCCTGGGGGTGATTTCTCACTTTCTGTCTCTTTGTCTCTCTCTGTCTTTCTGGAGAGTGCATGTGCCGTCTAGCAAAAAACTCTCAAAAAAAAAAAAAACTTGAGAAGAAAAGTAAAGTAATTCAGTGACAGAGTGAGGAAAAGCATTATTTTTAAGAATAAGGACAATGTAAAACTTCCATTATTTCAAAGACAGAAGACACAACTTCACAGAATTTACGAGTTCAAGCCTTTTGAAACCCCCAGGGCCTTTACTTTTCTTTAACAGGAGAATTTGCCCTGCCACCTCCAGTGCCTGGGCTGCTCCGAGCCAAGATACTGGGCTTTGACATAAAGACTCTTCTTGGGGCCAGTAGGTAGTGTGTTGATTAAAATGCTGGACTCCCACATGGCAAAAGCACAGTTCTACTTCTGGACCTGGCATCTTGAAATTCATGCTGGGTGTGTGTGCGTGCGTGCCCAAAATCCCAGGAGAAAAATGGAGAACTCAGGCCAGTGTGGCCATCCCCTCTAGGGAGTGATTTCTCATTTTCTTTCTCACTGTCTCTCTCTGTGTCTCTAGCAAGCACACATGCCTCATGCAAACAAAAAACCTTCTTAAGAACTCCAACAGGAAACCAGAATCTGGAAATTAGTGAGGTGACCGTATAAATTATCATCCAAATTGGAATACACCGGCGAGAGAAAGAGACGCTATCAACAATTACAAGGACCCAAATATATGGTCACCCAAGCCTTAAAGCACACAGGCTCGCACTTTATCTAAAGAATAGTTTACCTTAAAATGAGTATTTTTAGGACCCAGCAGGTGGCATGGTGGCTAAGGTATTGGACTCCTACATGGCTGACCATGGTTCAAGTCCTGGACCTGGCAGCTTAAACATCACAGTAGGTACATGTGCATGAGTGCCCAGAATCTCAGGAGGAGAATGGAGGAGAAGAGACTGTGCCATGACCATTCCCCTCGGGGGGTGCTTCTCACTTTCCCTCTCTCTCTCTCTCTCTCTCCTCTGTGAACACATGCACCCTATGGCAAAAAGGAGAGTATTTTTAGTAGCAATAAAATATAAACACAGTTATAGAATTTGTCAACTATTTTTCTATTGGCTTCCGAATGTACAAAAGATTCTCTTATTTTATCTTCCCAAGTTTATTTATTTCTTCTGAGAGAGATGCAAGGAGAGAAGGAAAGGCAGAGGGAGAGGAATAGGAAACCCCA
>NW_006159427.1:7737372-7738562 GCF_000334495.1 Tupaia belangeri chinensis
TCAGTTAAAAGCCCCCATTTTTATGAGCCCCAGCCCGATTTCCCTCCTCAGAGACAGAAAGTGCTATCTGTGTGGACAGTGTCCATCTAGACTTTTTGAAGCATCAGAAAACAGGGAGCCGTCACCCCTGGAGCTGTCCGGAGCCTCTCCAAACAGACCAGTCCACTGGCGTAGTGCTGGGAGCGAATCCGACCCAGAGCGATGGTCTGGCGTCGCAAAGTGTCTGATAATAAATGTGGTCCAGGGCAGGCGTATCTGTTACTTAGACCCGCTGTCACAAAGCACCACGACATATAAAATTATTGTCTCACAGGTCTGGAAGCTAAAAGTCTAAGACTAGGCACCGGATGGGCCCCGTCATCTCTGAAACCCGTAGGGGAATCCTTCCTTCTCCCATCCCAGCTTCTGGCGGCTTGTGGGCAATCTTTGGCATTTTTCGCCTGAAGTTGCAGACAATGCAGTCTCTACCTTTGCTGTCCCGTGGCCGTCTTCCTGTGGGCCTCTGTCTTCGCATGGCCATCCTCTTATCATGACACCATTGCCTTGGACTAGAGGGCCCACCCTACCCAGCGTGACCTCATCCTCACCTCTGTAACACCCTGTTTCCAAGTAAGGTCACATCTGATGTGCTGGGGTCAGGACTTCAGCATAGCATTTTGAGGAGACACAACAGTCCATAATAGTAGTAAACGTGGTCAGCTTTGTACACATACACGTAGGCTACTCTCTGCAACACATATTTGGTATACCTGGAAGTTTGGTTTCTTTTCACGATTGAGAGGATCTACGTGGTCAATTATTGACAGATGGAGAGAAACCTGAAGGGCCTCACCTCAGCTAACGGAGCCCTCAACTCACTAAAACAATCCGTGAGGTCAGCAGGTGGCCTGGAGGTTAAGGTGGCCATGACGGGTCCATGTGCATGCAAGCTCAAAATTTCAAGACGAGAGTACAGAGGGGACTGGGGGTATATCCCCCGCGGGGGGGGTGATTTCTCACTTTCTCCGTCTCTCTGGCATGTGCAGAAGTACTAAAGAAAATCTAAAATAAATTTGTAGAAATTCTTTTAAAAGGATAGTCATTAAAAAGAATAATTAGGGGAACCAGCAGTTAGCGTAATGGCTAGGTTGCTGGATTCCCACGTAGTAGATCGCGGTTCGTGTCACAGACCCGGTGGCTTCAAAATCACG
>NW_006159427.1:7738628-7755717 GCF_000334495.1 Tupaia belangeri chinensis
TCCCCCCTGGGGGGTGATTTCTCGCTTTCTGTCTCTATGTCTCTCTCTGTCTGTCTGGCAAGCGCACGCGCCCTACAGTGAAAATCTCCAAAAAAAAAAATTCCCCTTGCTCTCTCCCTCCTTTCCCCACCGCCTCTCCTCCTATCTTCCTCACCTCTTCTTCACCTCTCCTTAAAAAAAAACAAAAAAAAAATAAAAAATAAAAAGAAAAAGAATAATTAGGGCCAGGTTAAGGTGCTGGATCCCATGTGACTACCTGAGAGTTTTGAGTCCTGGTGGCTTGGGGAAGCATGCTGGCTGTGTGTGTGTGCATGCGTGCGTGCCCAAAATCCCAAGAGGAGAATGGAGGAGAAGGGATTGCAGCATAGCCATCCTCTCTGGGGTGTGTGGGGGGTTATTTTTCACTTTTCCTCTCTCTCTGTCTCTCTGGTGAGTGCACAGGCTCTATAGCAAAAATCTAAAAAAAAAAAAGAAATAGATATCATAGGCATAACTTTCTATTAAATGTTTACAAATTGAATAGATACAAATGGAATAGATACAAAACATTTATTAGTATGTGTACAGTAAACAGAATTCTTTTTTTTTAAGAGTTTGTTTTTTTTGTTTTTTGTTTTATTTTGTTTTGTTTTTTTTTTTTGCTATAGGGCACGTGTGCTCACCAGACAGACAGAGAGAGAAAGAAAGCGAGAAGTACCCCGCTGGGGACATGGCCATGCCACAATCCCTTCTCCTCCATTCTCGTCTTGGGATCTTGGGCATGCACGCACACATGCCTGGCGTGAGTTTAAGCCACCGGGTCCAGGACATGAACTGTGGTCGACTACGTGGGAGTCCAGCGACATAGCCATTACACTAACTGCTGGTCCCCAGAATTCTTTTTTTTTTTTTTTTGAGAGAGAGACTTTTGCTATCAGGCATATGCGCTCACCAGAGACAGAGACAGAGACAGAAGCAAGGAATCACATCCCGGGGGATGGCCACACTGCAATCTCTTCTCCTCCATTGTCTCTCAGGATCTTGGGCACGCACGCACAGGCACACAGCGTGAGCTTCAAGTCACCGGATCCAGGACTCGAACTGTATTCAACTACGTGGGAGTCCAGCAACATAACCATTCACTGGTCCCCCGTAAACAGAATTCTAATATAACAAACACCCATGGCCCCTCCACACAGTTTTAAAAAAATTAAACATGAACACTGTCCTTAAAATATAATTTTTAATTACACACAATTTATTTTTAAACATACTTTTCATTTTAAATATATTTTCAATATATTCATTTTTAATGAAGAGTGTGTTTTTTTCTATTAACTGACACATAATAAATGTGCATCTTTATGGAGTACAGTGTGGTTTTTTTATTCCTGAATACAGTACGTGCTCATCACATCGGGGTAATTAGTATACCCATCACCTCGAACGTTTATCATTACTCTTTGTTGGGAACATTCCAAATCCTCACTTCAGACTAGCTGGTGGTGTGGTACTTGAGGTGCCATGAGATCCCACATGGACAACTGTGCAGTTTGAGTCCTGGACCCGGCGGCTTGAAAAAAATGTCAAGTGAGTGTGCCCCAAATCCCCAAAGTAGACATGCAGGGAGGGACTGTGCCGTGATCATCCCCATGGCGGATGGTTTCTCACTTTCCTTCTCTTTCTCTCTCCAGTGAGCACATGCACCCTTGGGCAAATTAAAAAATAAAAATCCAAAACCTGTCTTTTAGCTATCTTGAAGTGTACAGTGTGTTATCGTTAACTCTACTCACCCTAGCGTGCTGTGGAAACTTTGCCCTAATTGTCTATTGTTCAATATCTCCCTTCCTCCCCCATCTCTTGTTTTCCCATTCCCTGGAACCACTATGCCACTCTCTTCTTCTATGAGATCAGGATTTTTTAGCTTTCACAAATGGGAACATGTGGTATGTGTCTTTCTGTGCTTGATTTATTGCACTTTCAGACTCACTCATGTCGCCTCAAATAAAATAATTTAATATTTTGGGACCAGCAGATGGCATAATAGTTACATCATTGGACCCCCACGTAGTTGACCATGGTTTGAGTCTCGGACACAGTGACTTAAAACTCACATGAGGCATGTGCACGTGCTGCCAAAGATCCCGAAAGGAGAATGGAGGAGAAGGGATTGTGGTGTGGCCATCCCCCCGGGGGGTGATTTCTCACTTTCGTCTCTCTAATGAGCACATGCACACTATAGCAAAAATTTCTCTACAAAAAAAAAGTATTTTATATATATAAAACTTTATGGTTGATAGAAATTCATTGTGTAGATATACTACATTTTCTTTATTTATTCATCTATTAATGGACACTTAATAGATTCCACATCTTGGCTCTTGTGAATAGCACTATAATAAACAGAGACATGTAGATGTCTCTTGGACATATATCCTTTCCTTTAGATATATCCCAATATTGGAATCACTGGATGCTATGGTAATTGTAGTTTTCTCTCTCTCTCTCTCTTTTTGTAGTTTGCCAGAGGGCGCATGCACTTGCTGGAGAGAGACGGAGAGCAAGAAACTGGGACAGAGGGGAAGTGAGAAATCACTCCCTAGAGGGAATGACCATGCTGCGATCCCTTCTCTTCCATTCTGCTCTCGAGATTTTTGGCACATGCACACACACGCCTGGCATGATTTTCAAGTTGCTGAGTCCAGGACTCGAACTGCTCAACCAGCCATGTGGGATCTGGCTGCCTTAACTTCTACACTACCTACTGGCTCCTATCTTTAGTTTTTTCAGGGAAATCAAAATCAAAATCATACTGTGATACAACCATACTCCAGTTAGAACGGCTACTAACCTCTCAACTGCCCCCTCCCCCCACACACACACACACAAAATCCAGAAAATAGCAAATACTGAAGAGAATGCAGAGAAAGCGGAACTGACTTCATGTACCGCTGTTGGGACTGTGAATCAGTACAGCCATGATGGAGTATGCTATGGAGGTTCCTCAATATACATATTTCTAACCATAACATTAACATATTGAGACATGCCTGTTATAAGAAAATTATATAATTCAGAATTATATAGAATACAAACTTAAAGTCTTCCTATGCCAGAGGAACCCTCTAGCCCAGGTCTATCACTCTTTGGAATAGAGAGTATCCCGTCATAAGTCTGTTCCTAGTTTATGTAGCCAATCATCTGTGTTTAAGTAGTTTCCAGTTGTCCGTGAATGCAAATCATGCTGCAATGATCATCCTTCTATATATAATATTGCACATTTGTCAAAACTGATCTATTGGGTAAATTCCTCAAAGTAGAAATGTCAGATAAGCAGCACGAATATGCATTTAAAATGTTCATGAATTTGAGTTGGCATCCTGTTGTGTCACATTAAAAATGGTTCCAAGTAAAATAATCATTGCCGCAACCTTTTGGAAATCATAACGAGTCAGAACTTAAACCCGAACTGTATTTCTAGATTACAGTCAAATGACAACCCATTTGACTGTCTCCCACGCAGATATAGACTCCGTTTACAGACGATCGGGGGAAGATCCATGATACTAGGCCGCCAGATGAAATTTCCTGGGGCGAGTTCTTTAACTACTTGCATCACCTCAGTTTAGTCTCAGCCTAAGTCCCGCCCCTCCATTCGGGTGCTAGACTCCAACCCTTCGCAAGACCCACTAAAGAACACAGCTCGACGGTGTTCTCGTCTTTCTCCCACAACACCTCGTTTCCATCTCTCCTGGATAATTTTGGGCAACATACAAACATGCCGTTTCTTCACACTCTCTGTTCACCTTTATAGTAAAACCCCTAAAATAATTGTGTTATTTCATTATAGATTTTGTTTTAATTTCTCTCCTCGCTATTGACTTGAATCTATGCTGATCAGGTTTCCATGTCCCTTTCTCCATCAAAATTGGAGAACATCAATAACCTCTACATTTCTGCTTTTAAAATAAATTGTATTATGTATATTTAAAATTTACAACCTGGTTTTATGCAGATATACAGATAGTAAAATAGTTACACGTCTGAAGGAATTAACATCATCCCGCGTACTGTTTTGTGACAGGAGCAGCTAAAATCTACTTGTCTAACAAAAACCCCTAATACAAGACAATTTTTTAAATTGTTTTTAAAGAATTATTTCATTTTATTTATTCATTCATTTATCTTCTATTTTGACCAGAGAGAGACACACACACACAGAGAAGGAAAGTGAGAAAGCAAGCTACCAGGTCCAGGACCCGAACCATGGTTGGCCATGTGGGAGTGTCCAGCGCCCTAACCACCATGCCACCTGCTGGTCCCCCATACAAGATAATTTGACTAACTACAACTCTCATGTTGTACACTGACCTCTGACCTCTAGACTTGCTCAGCCCACACGTCTGCTCTTTATCCCTGGATGTTCATCCACCTCCCACTTCCCTTCCCTCCACCCCTATGTTCCTTCCACTGATTTCCCTATAACACATATCACTACTGAGATACTATCTGTTTTACTTGTATTTATTTATTGGCAGTCTCTCTCTGCTGTAAGTTCCAGAAGAACAGGGATTTTGATCTGTGTTTTTCATTGTTGGATCCCAGCATCTAGAACATTGCCCCTAGTAGTGAGTCAGTAATATTCGTCCAATGAATAAACAGCTTTATTGGAGCTTATATTCTACACAAGGAAAAGTAGACAGTAAACAAAACAAAGATACAGACATATATAGAACGATGATGTGGTGATACGTACTATAGAGAAGTAGGATAGGAGAATAGAGAAGACTATGCTAGGCTTGGGGGTAAAGGACTGCTATTTATAGGGTGATCAGAAAATGCTTCTCTTGGGTCAGCAAGTGGCATGGTGGTTAACACACTAGATCCCACATGGCCATCTCTGTGGTTCAAGTCTGGGGCCTGGTGATTTGGAAAATAAGCCGTGTGGGTATGTGTGCATGCCCAAAAATTCCTGAGAAGAGAATGGAGAAGAAGAGACTGTGGCATGGCCATTCCCCCAGGGGATGATTTTTCACTTTTCCTCTCTCTGTCTCTGTCTCTCTCCAGTGAGTACACATGCCCTTTGGCAAAAACCTAAAAATAGATCATATAATTTGAAAAATGGGTAAAGGATCTGAATAAATATTTCTCTAAAGAAAATACACAGTTGGGGCTAGCTGGTGGCATGGTGTTAAGTGAGCTAGATCCTAAAGGACTGATTGCATAGTTTGAGTCCCAGGCCTGGTGGCTCAAAAAACTTGTGAGGCATGTGTGCATGATGTCCAAAATTCCAAGGGGAGAAAGGAGAAATGGTTTCTCTCTGGTGGGAATACATGCCACATGACAAATTTAAAAAAAAAAAGACAATTGGCCAATAATCACATGAAAAGATGCTCCACATTTATTAGGGAAATGAAAATCAAAAATGCAAGTGCTACAGTTTGAACACACCTCCACCCTTCTGCCACATGTGCTGAGCCATAGTGATGAGATTAAGAGGATAAGAACTTGATCCAGATATGATGTTGAAATTGCAGCTTGGGAAGAGATTAGTGGGTTAGGGCGGAGCTATGACTATGACTGGTAGAGGGTTTCTTTTTATAATTTTGGATTATGGACTGAGCCTTGATGGGTTTATGAGAGGAGAAAATGAGACTAGGAAACCCACACTGAGCAAACACCATGCTCTCTCTGCATGTGCTTGCTATTCTCTCTGCTTCTGACAGCCATGCTATGGCCGGCCTGATGCCAGTCTCTTGCCTCTGGACTTTCCAGACATCAGAATTCTGAGCCAAATAAACCTCTAGTCTTTGTAGGTCACCCAGTTTTAGGTACTTCTGTAAGAAACATAGGGACCAGCAGATAACATAATGGCTGTGTCACTGGACTCCCATGTAGTCGATCATGGTTCGAGTCCTCTTCTGTAAAAAACATAGTAATAGGGACCAGCAGATAACATAATGGCTGTGTCACTGGACTCCCATGTAGTCGAGCATGGTTCGAGTCCTGGACCTGGTGGCTTAAACTCCTGCTGGGCATGTGTGTGTGTGTGTGCCCAAGATCTCGAGAGGAGAATGGAGGAGAGGGGATTATGGTGTGGCCATCCTCCCTGAGAGGTGATTTCTCACTTTCTGTCTCTCTGTCTCTGTCTTTCTGGAGAGCGCATGTGTCCTATAGCCAAAAACAACAACAACAACAAAAAAAAACCTCTCCAAAAAGAAACATAGTAATAGACTAATGTGACATCAAAATATCATGTCACACCCACCAGAATGGCAAGTATCAGCAAGGATGCAGAAATCAGAGCCTTGATACACTGCTGGTGAATTAAAGTAATGCATTAACTTTAAAAAATAGCCTGCGAACTCCTTCGAAGGATAAACTGCATGAACATGTGATCCAGCACTTCCTCTCCTTAGTATATACTCAAGAGAAGTGAAAATATGTTCACACAAAAACATGTACATGAATGTTTTATAGCAGCATTACTTATAAAAGCCAAAAGGTGGAAACCACGTAATCATCAATTAACCAATGCATAGATAACCATATGTGGAGTACTACCTGGCCAGAGAGGAATGAAGTACTGACATATGCTACAGCTTGGGTAAACCTTGAAAACGCTATGCTAAGTGAAAGAGGCCAGTCACCAATGACTATGTATTATACAATTCCATTTATATGAAATGTCCAGAATAAGTAATTCCATAGACATAGAAAGTAGGTAAGTGGTTACTTAATCACCAAGACACCTGCAGACCCCGGACCAGAGTTTCTTTAGGAGGTGATGAAAATATTCTCAAAATGCTTGTGGTGATTGTTGCACAACTCTACTAAAAACTGCTGAATGGTATATCTTAAAGGAGTGCATGTATAAATTATATCTCAATAAAGCTGTTGCAAAATGATAAAAAGAAACCTACCAGATGTTGTTATTTCAACTCCCATCTCTACTCCTGCCAGGCTGTGTAGGTTTAGGAACATTATTTAAGTTTTCTATGCTGTTGTTTCTCTATAAGTAGATAAATAAAAACAGTAGCTCTTGGCGCACAGCATTGTGGTTAAAAGAGTCAATACAGGAGCCAGGAAATGGAGTGGCGGTTAAGGCGCAGGATGCCACATGGCTGACTCTGCAGTTACTTTTCTGGGGAGAGGTTTTTGCTATATAGTGCATGCGCCCATCAGAAAGAGAGAGAGAGAGAGAGAGAGAAAGGGAAAAAACCCCCCCCCCCAAGGGGGATGGCCACACTGCAATCCCTTCTCCTCCATTCTCCTCTCAGGATCTTGGGCACGCACGCACAGGCGCCCGGCGTGAGTTTAAGCCACTGGGTCTGGGACTCGAACCACGTGGTAAACTACATGGGAGTCTAGCGACATAGCCATTACGCCAACTGCTGGCACCAACTCCGCGGTTTGAGTCCCCTACCTGGCTGCTTGAAAATCATGCCCGGCACGTGAACATGCGTGCTCAAAATCCCAAGAGAAGAATGTAGATGGTACCGCAGTGTATCCATCCTCCTGGGAGTGGGTGGTGGTGATTTCTCACTTTCCTTTCCTCTGTGTTTCTTTCTGGTAAGCACTCATATCTTACGGCCAAAAAAAACTTAAAGAAAAAAGTCAATACATGTACCTAGAACGGTGTGTAGCAAAAGAGTGCTGTCATTTATTATATTTTTAAGTTATCCCAGAAGCCGCTACACAAACACTGTAGCCTAGTTTGTCCCTCTAGGGCTCCCGTTCCCGCCACCTCAGGGCGCATGCGCGGAAGTCCGCTGACCTTTATCTTCGCGTTCCGCTCCTTTGACCATGGCGGCTCGCGGTGTGCGCCTGTTGACCCGCTTTTCCCTATGTGCCCAGAGAAGTCAGGTCCAGCGTCCTTTTGTCCGGCTTCTCAGTTGTGCGGGAACTGTGGCCGCAGACCTCAGAAAGGAAGAGCAGCCTTCGGGGAGCGTGGAGACAGGTGACGACGCCGCGCTTTCCCAGGCCCTGAAGCTCCTTCCCCCGCGGGCCGGGGCTGGGGTCGCAGGCGTGCGGGTGGCGGGTGGAAAAGGCTCCGGAGACTCTGGCCCGAAGGGGGCAGTGTCCGGTCCTCTCCTGCTCACCAGGGAGCCCCGAGGCCCTGCCTCTGCTGAAGCAGCCGTGGCAGGGGGGGCGGCTACACAAACACTTTAGCCTAGTTTGTCCCTCTAGGGCTCCCGTTCCCGCCACCTCAGGGCGCATGCGCGGAAGTCCGCTGACCTTTATCTTCGCGTTCCGCTCCTTTGACCATGGCGGCTCGAGGTGTGCGCTTGTTGACCCGCTTTTCCCTATGTGCCCAGAGAAGTCAGGTCCAGCGTCCTTTTGTCCGGCTTCTCAGTTGTGCGGGAACTGTGGCCGCAGACCTCAGAAAGGAAGAGCAGCCTTCGGGGAGCGTGGAGACAGGTGACGACGCCGCGCTTTCCCAGGCCCTGAAGCTCCTTCCCCCGCGGGCCGGGGCTGGGGTCGCAGGCGTGCGGGTGGCGGGTGGAAAAGGCTCCGGAGACTCTGGCCCGAAGGGGGCAGTGTCCGGTCCTCTCCTGCTCACCAGGGAGCCCCGAGCCGCTGCCTCTGCTGAAGCAGCCGTGGCAGGTGTGACGTCTTGTTCTTCGGGGCGACTTGTGTGCACAGCAATGAAATTGTTTCAGCCTCGTAAGCTTCAGACCAAGCCCTCGGTTTGCTTGCAGCGGCAACCGTGGCACTGTGTTGAAGTAGTGTTTCCAGTAGTTAGGGCAGTGGCGGGCATCAGTTGCCGCATCATTCTCCAGCGTGTCTGATTTGGGTATCAGCAAGTTGTTGCCGGAGACCGGGTATGACGAGTGACCGCGGAATTACCGGGATGCTGGTTCCCAGGTGGAGAGTTCTTCATAAGAAATATACTGCCTTTTATTTTACTCTTTTGGCCATTTTAAGAGCGAAATAGTAACATTTGCATCCATCGGAACAGGCTGTGGTCTGTTCTAAGTTAATATTCTGCTTTGTGTATTGGAAAGCCTGCTATAATCGAATCCTTCTTATGACCTAAGAGCTTGTGTATGGTCTTTATACTTCTTAAAACAGTCTCACAAGAAGTATATCCCTGTCTTCATTTTACAGCTGTTGAACGAGTCTTGATTTGGAATCAAGCTGTCATACAGATGGTGTTAATTTCTACCATTACTTGGAACTATAGTTTCAAGAGATGTAGTTATTTCTGGGGACGGTGCAAAAGTATGCAAAAGAAGTAAACTTTTTTCCTTTAAAATAAATTTCTGCCTTCATCCTACTGAAACACTTGTATCAATATGGAGTGAGAAATATTTCTTTATATGATTCTTTTTTTTTTTCTTCGGAGAGGTTTTTGCTATAGAGCGCATGCCCTCGCCAGAAAGACGGAGACAGAGAGACAGAAAATAAATCATCCCTCAGGGGGGATGACCACGCCACAATCCCTTCTCCATTCTCCTCTGGGGGTCTTGGGCATGCACCCAGCGTGAGTTTAAGCCACTGGGTCCGGGACTCGAACTGCGATCGACAACATGGGAGTCCAGCGACATAGCCATTACACTAACTGCTGGTCCCATCTTTATATGATTTTTTTCTTTCTTTTTTTTTTTGAGAGGTATTTGCTATAGGATGCATACACTTGCCAGAAAGACAGAGACAGACGAAGGGACAAAAAGCGAGAAATCACCCCCGAGGGGGAAGGCCATGCCACAATCCCTTGTCTTTTCTCCTCTTGGGATCTTGGGCACGTAGGCACACATGCCTGGCTTGAGTTTAAGCCGCCGGGTCCGGGACTCAAACCGCAGTCGACTACATGAGAGTCCAGCTACATAGCCATTGCACTAACTGCTGGTCCTTACATTGATTCTTTATTGAAATAGTAGAAGGTGTTTTTGTTGAAAAATTTTAAGTAATCCTAAAGTTTGAGTAAGAATCCTGCCAAAGAAGCTATTGTCATTTAACATTTCTATAGTAGTTTGAAAGTGTTTTTATGTGCCTTTGAGGCCTGAAACAATCCTGTGGGATAGGAAGAAATTATTATTAACTCTATTTCAAGGATGAGAAAACTAGTCCAAGTAGCTAGTTCAGATAGACCCAGCTGTTCAGTGGCATAGGTAAGAACAAAAACCCACTTCTGATTACTCTTCACTTCAGTTTTGGTGTTTTTCTTCTTTAAGGAAATACTTCATTTTGTATCATTAGGGTAACGTAACTGACTAAACCATCAGGGACTCTTGTAAGGCACTAATAACAAAATCCTCCTTTGAAGTTATTTACCATTTTATTAGAGAAGGTAACTGCACCTTATACTCACTTAGAAGGTTGTACTTTTAGATTTGGAAGGAACTTGAGAAATACCCAATTCAGGGTGTTTGTTTGTTTGTTTGTTTTTGCTTTTGCCATAGAGCAGGTGTGCTTGCTGGGAAAGTGAAAAATCATCCCCCTCACCCCCCCACCCCCCCGCAGGTAGGATGGCCACATTTCTTCTCCATTCTTCTGTTGGGATTTTGGGCACGTACAAAGGCACCCAGTGTGATTTTCAAGCTGTGGGGTCCCAGCACCTTAACCACCGTGCCACCTGCTGGTTCCTCCAATTCAGTTGTCATTCAGTATGAGAATTCCTTGTCAAACTTTCTTAGTAGTATTTTGTAGCAAGGATGAACACACACTGTTTCATGAATCGGCCAGTTCTATTTCTGGTCATGCTGAAATGGTTAAAAATATTTATAATGAACTAAAATGTACTAATATACCATATCCATGATCATCTTAGTTTTGACATCGCTTTCAGGTAAGTAGTGGAAAGAGTATATAGTGTATTATTTAGGACTTCTTGAGATACAAGTAAAAGAAACCCAAATTAACTTAAGGAGAAATGGAAGATATACCAACCTATGTAACCCACCTCCAGAAAGAGTCACGAGTAGCTGCTGTAAGATGTGCTGGATTGATGCAGTTAGTGCGAGATAGGATTATTTTCCTCAGCTATTCTTTTTTTTTTTTTTTTGGAGAGGTTTTTGCTATAGGGCGCGTGCGCTCGCCAGACAGACAGAGAGAGACAGAGAGACAAAAAGCGAGAAATCACCCCCCCAGGAGGGATGGCCACACTGCAATCCCTTCTCCTCCATTCTCCTCTCAGGATCTTGGGCACGCACACACACACGCCCGGCGTGAGTTTTAAGCAACCGGGTCCGATACTCGAACCGCGGTCGACTACGTGGGAGTCCAGCAACATAGCCATTACGCTAACTGCTGGTCCCGCTCAGCTATTGTTTAGTGGCCTTGTAAATACAGATTTGTTTTGCAGCTTTCTCCAAATAGGGTAGTGAAATAATCTTTTACTTGAATTTGAAAAGTTCAAAGAAAGAACTTCATTTGATCTCATGCCTACCCTTTGAACCAAGAGAAGAGATCCCAAGTAGTCTGATAATCCTGGCCTCTAATGAGGTAGAGTACATGTGATGGGTTAGAATAACTGTAGAGTGATTTTTTTGAAAGCTGTTTTGTGCTGTTCCAAAACAAGGCGGGCAGATACCAGGCAACCGAAAGACAGCTAAGCTCTACAAGAGGCATCCCAGCTTTTTGATGTTTGACTTTCAGCTTTTTTACCTGTAATGATACCGATTAAAATGTTATTCCTAGGTTCAGAAGAGAGCGTGACAGTACTTGGAAAGCTGTAATGTGCTGCTCAATGAGAAGGCGCTATTATATTTGAAGGCAGTTTTCAGTTCCTCATTAATATTTTTCCCCAAGGCCTTAAATCCCCACTTTATAGCAATTCTTTTTTTTTTTTTTTCTTCTTCTTTTTTCTGGAGAGGTTTTTGCTATAGGGCGCGTGCACTGGCCAGACAGACAGAGACAGAGATAGAAAGCGAGAAATCACCTCCCAGGGGGGATGGCCACACCGCAATCCCTTCTCCTCCATTCACCTCTCGGGATCTTGGGCACGCACACACACGCGCCTGGCGTGAGTTTAAGCCACCAGGTCCAGTACACGAACCGCGGTCGACTACATGGGAGTCCGTTGACATAGGCATTACGTTAACTGCTAGTGCCTTTATAGCAATTCTTTATCACAGCTTTTGGACTTTTTGTTACTTCTCTCTGAATGTCCTCTAGCTTATTACTGATAAAATGCTTTGTAGCCATTAGTCCTGAGTAGAACTATACTTTGTATATGTTTTGACCAGTAAATAGCCAAAAGTACTATAACCCCTTGAATTTAGATTAAAAAAACAACAAAAAAGGTGTTTTAATAAACCTTGCATTTTATACATAGATATGTGTTGCTTAACAATGGGGATGCATTCTGAAAAGTATGTCGTTAGGAGAGTTCGTCATTGTGTGAACATTATAGAGTGCGAAATACAAACCTAGATGGTATAGCCTACTACGCACCAAGGTAATATTGGTGTAGCCTATTACAGTCTTATGGGACCACTGTCACATACGTCATCTGTTGACTGAAACATCATTATGCTGTATATGACTGTACTTGTATACATGTGCAAAGATATCCTGTACAGATGGTATTGCGGTATTGTTTGTAATAGTAAAAACTGGCAAGCCTCCTCCCTGTCAGTAGACTGTTGATTTAATTATGATAGATACACATATAAGAGTACTTTCACAATTATTACAAGAAGTAAATACATGTCTACTGATGCTGAAAGGGATTCCCCATTTAACATTAAAGTATGTTATAGAATGGAATGTATAGTATGATTTCAGTAATTTCAATTGTGTAAAAGATTTTTGTCTTTGGATACTAATGGATATGCTAATATTTGCCTTGAAAACACTGAGAAAGATCATTACCAAACTTAATGTGTGGTTGTTTTCAATGTAAGAGGACTGGGCCAGGATTTATACTCTTACTTTATACAATTTTACACGGTTGGGCTCTACTTTTACAGTAAACAGTTGGATACTAGTCTAGACTCAAGGTAAAAATCAGAGATAAGAATGTGTAGGTGGTCATCACAACGGAGTGTCAAGGTGATAGAGCCAGTAGCCTGTATAAGACGAAAAGGATGTAGCCTATTGGAAGGAGAACAGTCAGACTGAGATCAAATTGAATAAGAAAAATCCCTGTACTCGATATGGAAGATATTCTTCCATTTTAAACATAACACTATGAATTACATTCCTTCACAGATTTTATAGTAACTTAACACAGAGGTGGAGGAGATTCTACTATGGAAAGTCAGACATCTTCAGAACTGAGCAAGATTTGGAGGATGCATGGGAGTTTGCCAGACAGAAAATGAGAAGGTGGGCATTCCAATCAGAGGGTAGAAAACTTAGAAAGTTCGTAGTATGTGATAGTAGTGTGTTTGTAGAGTACTGTATGTAAAAAATGCAAGAGGCAGAAATGATAAAAACTGACATTGAAGAGGGAAGATGGGCCAAAGGGCCAATAGTTTTACTCCCAAGCTCTAGTTTATCCTTGATCTTGAAAGCAATGGAGAAGCTAATAAAGGAGTCTCAGCAGGGAAGTGAATAAATAAGACTTTTTTTTTTAAAGAAGGTTTTTGCCTTAGGGTGCATATGCTTGCTAGCGAGAGACTGAGACAGAGAGAGGCAAAGTGAGAAATCACCCCTCAGAGAGGGAATGGCCATGCTGCAATCCCTTCTCTATTCTCCTCCCAGGATTTTGGGCACACATGCACATGTACCCAGTGTGATTTTCAAGCCACCAGGTCCAGGACTTGAACCGTGGTGGAATCCAGCATGTGGGACTCCAGCAATATAACTACTAGGCCATCTCCTGGTCCCCTAAGACTTTTTTTTTTTTTTTTTTTTTTTTTTAAGATTGTTTTTGGCAGCAATGTGGAGAATGGCTTACGAAGGACAAGACTGGGGTGGATGAGACTAGTGTAGGAGTCCGTGTAGTAATACAGTCCTGAAGTAAGCATCGATGTTAAAGAGTTAGTACTAGTGGTGGATATGTACTTGAAGCATTAGCATAGCCAGCATAGGAGAGGTGTTCGATGTGTTTGATCACTTGTTAAAGAGGTTGAGCAGGTCAGGGCCAAGAGTTCTTCGGTGTGCCATTAGAGACTTCCCTTTAGACTGAAGTTACTGAGCACAGTTTAGGGTTCAGCCAACTCCTACTGCCATCAACCCCTATTTCTCTGTCTTATTCACTAGAGTGTCATGGAGTCTACTGAAATAAAAGATGATGCATTGGAGTACTACTTTGATCTGTCACTTTTATAACCTTTTAAAATAAAATGAGACTAAAAGCTTCTGCTAATTTCCATACATCAGTTATATTTTCTACTCTACTTAATCTCTTTGGAATTCCATTGAGGTTGTTGATATCAGAGTTGGTCGTTTATACTCTCTCTAGTCTACCATTCTAGATTTTTTAAAAGAAGCGCTTTAAACTACTCAACTCATAGTTAAATATCTTGGTGGGGGGAATGAGTTGTTAAAATTCAGTTTTTGCCTTTAGTATACTCTTAGTACTTTGGTGATTTTTCTTCATTCTTAATTTGTTGATCTTCCCTTTGTGGACAGTGGGTTATTAATATTTACACTCAGGCTTGTAATGATTTCGGCTTTGGAATATTAACATTTGTACAAACTTTTTATGTATATATATTTTTGAATGTTAAAAATGAGTGATTTTACTTTCCTGATTCTGGTTTTAACATGTTTGGGACTCAGTTTTAGTTTATGCATCAAGAATAGTAAATCAAAACCAAGAAAGGAGACAGTTTTAATGATAGTCACAGGAGAGTAGTAAAATGACAGTTGAAGATAGAATTATATAGCATAACCCTTGTAGAAGAGAAGCAAACATGAGATTAGGGATGAAGTTGTTCTTAGTCATATAGAAAGTCTTCATATACCTTATTAAAGTATACATTACGTTTTACGTGTGTATGTGTGCACGTGTGCTGGAAACGTCTTTGTCTCATTCATAGGCTCTGAAGACAGAACTCCCACAAAGAGATTCTCTGATTTGCAAAAAGAAAGACGAGAACAGGCGCAGCGGACCGTCTTAATACTTTGTCCAAATAAGCTCAGTGAAAAGAAATTTCTCAAGTATTTATCGCAACATGGACCTATTAACAATCATTTCTTCTATGAAAGTTTTGTAAGTATTTGAAAAAGTCTGTCATACTTTTGAATAATAGAGGTCTCCATTAGCTATTTTTTGTTGCCGCCTTTTGTAGTATGTCCTGTGAGATTCTTTTGATATCCTATACCACTTTATCTAAATTTCTCTAATGATGGTTCTTTTTTTTTTTTTTTTAATGGGGGAAATATGAGAATAGGAATTTTGGGGGCAGTGTTTCGGAATTACAAGTAATTTATGACTGAATTATTTCTTTATTTGAATACTTAGGTATTCTCATTATTTTAGGAATAAAGGCAGGTGGGAGGGGATCTTCGTTTTGCTTTTCAGTTTTCTATGTCAGCCTTCTTTTTAACTTCTCTTGACTGATAACACTTTGTAGTATTCCTTTTCTTAATCTCTTAAAATGAAGAAAACCAATGCTCATGTTAGAATTGTATCATTTATAGATTTTTAAAAGTAATGATTCATAGCATTATAGTTTGAAATAAGATCTAAAGTAAGCTGTTAAATGTATTATTGTGAAGTGTGTTCTGTTTTTTTCTTACCTATTTGGTACAGGGCCTCTATGCTGTCGTAGAATTTTGCCAAAAGGAAAGTGTAGACTCACTGCAGAGAGGAGCTCATGTCCCCAGCGTGGGCGCAGAGGCCGCAATTCCATTCAGGTCACGCTTCTTCAACCTAAAGCTGAAGAACCCTTCAAACCAGGCTTCTGGACTGCCAAGTATACCGCCTAGTCACCACTTGCCTCCTGCAAGCAAGAAGCTTTCTGAATTACTTTGCTATGCAGAAAGCGTAAGTTTATAGGGATACTCCAGTTGTTAAACATATGTATGACAGTATTTTATTTTAATTATATATATACACACACACGCTCACAGATATGTACATATATGCATACACACATACACATATACGTGTACATACATACACATATGTATATATGAGCGTATGTGCGTGTGCATGTGTGTGTGTGTGTGTGTGTGTGTGTGTGTGTGTGTATTTGCTAATGGACATGTGTGCTTGTCATTGAGAGGGAGAAGAGAATCCACTCCCCCGTGGGGAATGGTCACAAGCAACCCCTTCTCCATCATTACTCCTTTCAGAATTTTGGGCATGCGTGTGCCCAGTGTGCTTCTAAAGCTGCCAAGTCTGGTACTTGAATCATGTAGTCACCAGGTGGAATCTGACTGCTTTATCCATCAGACCACAGAGCTGGCCCTGTGACAGTATTTTATATGTTATGAAAGTTCTTGTAATCAAGCTACATTACTGTTTAAAGTTTCAATTTTACAGGATGAGAAGAATTCTAGAGATGAATAGTAATGATAGATGTATAGCATTATGAAGGGAAGTTTTGTTCTGTTTCTAGCTGTCTGAAAATTTCATCAGGTTCAACACATCAAGTAGATGTTGAATTTTGACATTTGAGATTATCTCGATAACTGGCATATCACCATGAGGTTATCACATGGTTTAATCTCATTTTTTTCTTTATTTATAGAGTACATGCACATACACAGAGAGAGAGAGAGATGAGCGCCCTCCACAGGGTCTGGTCATGCTGTGATCTCCTTTCAGTCCTCCACCCTGGCAGGCCTTGGACACTCTGTGCAGACCCAGTGGGTTTCAGGCTGCCTGGGCTGGGCGTTAGAACTGCAGGCACCATGTGGGATCCAGCTTATCTTGAGCCGTGCATTACCTCTGCACCATGAAGCTGGCCTCTCTTTATTTCTTTTAATGTGGTAAAAGATATGGTTATATGTTTCTTCATGCCAGGCCATTTTTGCATCCCTAGGAAAGACCCTACCTAGTCAAAGTGTACTTTTAAAAATACATTAGCAAAACATGGACCAACAGTTAGCGTAATGGCTATGTCACTGGACTCCCACGTAGTCGACTCCAATTCGTGTCCTGGACCCTCTGGCTTAAACTCACGCCGGGCACATGTGCATGCGTGCCCAAGATTGCGAGAGGAGAATGGAGGAGAAGGCATTGTGGCATGGCCATCCTCCCTGG
>NW_006159427.1:7755789-7779176 GCF_000334495.1 Tupaia belangeri chinensis
AAAAAAAAATACATTAGCAAAACAAAAGACTAGAGAGGGACTGAACATCAGGGATTGCTGCATTTGGAAATGAAGGGAGATTAACAGTGCAGAAGCAAGTGAAAAGACATCTGAGGATGAAAAGGAACAGTTAAGAGAGTTAAACAATCTCCAGAATATAATTTGGACCAAGAAATAAAGAAAAATGGTGAATTAGAGAAAGATGAAACTTTTGGAAATTACAAAAAAGATTATTAAATCAGTATGACAATGGAGAAATTAGTTTCCAAGGAAATTTAAAAGCCAGTTGATTAGAAATGGCTATTCAATTTAATATACTAAAAGATAAGATTGATGATTTTACAGCAAAACTTCATCTTTCAAACAATATAGAAGGAATGTGTAAAACTAAAGAAAGAATTCAAGTTGGAACAAGAAGTAGTCAATCTCAAAAGTCATATGGAAATAAATATGGTGGAACTTGTTCAAGTTGAACAGTATAAATAGGAGATTGAAGGAAGAGCAAGACAGGGTATAGTACAATAGTTAAAAGAAGTCAGTCTGTTTTTAAAGGTTTATTATAATGTGCTTTATTTCATTTTATTGCAAATTATATTTGGGATGTAAACATTATCTTTATTCTCTCTACTTCCCTTATAATAGTTTCATTTGTAGATTTCTAGAAGGAAGATAGCATCTGTTTCTCCTTTTGAATATTTTAATTTTCACTATTATTACAACTAAATTGATCTTTCAGAGTAATGATTCATATTAAAGAACCATTTGATTATATTAAGACCTGTTGGTATAAAATAAGACCATTAGGAGGGAAAGATAAAAATTGTGATTGAGAAATCACACCATATTCTTAAATTGTTAAAAAAAAAAATATAACATTAGTACTATGCCAGCAGGTCGGTATGGTGGTTAAGGCACTGAATCCCACATGGCTGACTTCCATAGTTTGACTCTTAGACCTGGTGGCTTGAAAAACATGCCAGGCACGTGTGCCTGCATGCCCCAAATCCCAAGAGGATATTGGAGAAGAGATTATGGCATGACTATCCCTCCACCCGCCTCCAGAGGGTGATTTCTCACATTCCCTCTGTCTTTCTTCGGAGAGGTCACATGCTCTATAGCAAAAAACTAAAATAAAAATTAAAAAATTGCTAATATTCTGTTATAAGTTTAATATCTTTATTAATATTAGGTTGTGTGGAAAGTCATTTATTTTTCTATGAAAAAATGCATCATGACTTTTCCAACAACCTATTAAATGGGATTGCTTTTTAAAAACTTCAAACTATAGAATTTGTCCAGTGAGATGTAAAAGTAGTCCTCCTCTGCTTGCTGCCCCCACTCTTGAGAGGTAACTACATTCTTGCAAAGTTTTTGGCCTTTTTGGAAAATTCAGGTTTTCTTTTTTCAATGTAATGACAAAAAAATTGTACATTGTATTCTATGGATAGTAAAGTATTTTATTTATGGTTTTGTCTTTTTTTCTGTCATTACGTTGTTTGTATTTGTCTTGGTTTCTTACACTTGTCAGACATTTAGCTGGTTTAGTAGACCTTTGAAAGAAGCAACTCATGGTGTTACTTGTTAAATACTGTTTATTGGTTTGATTTTCTAATTTTAAAAACTTTTAACTTTATGTTTCCTTGATTTTCCTTTCTTTATTTTTTGAGTTGAATGCTTAGTTACTGTCAGTACTGTTTTCAGTTAAGACATTTGGTGCTGTGATTTTTTTTTTTTTAACTTGAAATACTCAAGTCTAGTGCAGAGATTCAAAACGTGATTATCTTTTTTTTTAAATTTTTTAATTTATTCATTTATTTTAATTTGACCAGAGAAAGAGACATACACAGGATTGGTGGGGGGGAGTGAGAAAGCAAGCCAACAGATCCAGGACTCGAACCATGGTCAGCCACGTGGAAGTGTCCAGTGTCTTAACCACTGTGCCACCTGCTGGTCCCTGAAAATGTGATCATCTTAACACCAGTCTTCTTAGTGAATGTATAGAATTGCTAGTCATAAGAAACAGATATTGGGACCAGCAGATGGCGAAATGGCTACACTGCTGTACTCCCATGCAGCCGACCGTGGTTCGAGTCCCGGACCTAGTGGCTTATACTCACACCAGGCGCATGTGCATGTGCATGTGTGCCCAAGATCCCGAGAGGAGAATGGAGGAGAAGGGATTGTGGTGTGGACATATCCCTGGAGGGTGATGTACTCCTTCTGTCTTTCTGTCTCTCTTTCTTGCAAGCTTACGTGCCCTATAGCAAAAACTACTCCAAGTAAAATAAAATATATTAGCCTTGTGATTGTTTTGATATCTTCTGAAGCACTTTACTGCTTTCATTTTCCTAAAGCAGTACTTTATACTCTTTGTTTATGAAAACTAGTAGTTCTTTTTTTTGTTTTTTGTTTTTGCTATAGGGTGCGTGCGCTCGCCAGAGAGACAGAGAGACAGCAAGAAATCACCCCCCCAAGGGGGGATGGCCACGTTGCAATCCCTTCTTCTCCATTCTCCTCTCGGGATCTTGGGCACGCACGCACACGTGCCCGGTGTGAGTTTAAGCCACCAGGTCCAGGATTGAGAAATCACACCATATTCTTAAATTGTTAAAAAAAAAAATATAACATTAGTACAGTGCCAGCAGGTCGGTATGGTGGTTAAGGCACTGAATCCCACATGGCTGACTTCCATAGTTTGACTCTTAGACCTGGTGGCTTGAAAAACATGCCAGGCACGTGTGCCTGCATGCCCCAAATCCCAAGAGGATATTGGAGAAGAGATTATGGCATGACTATCCCTCCACCCGCCTCCAGAGGGTGATTTCTCACATTCCCTCTGTCTTTCTTCGGAGAGGTCACATGCTCTATAGCAAAAAACTAAAATAAAAATTAAAAAATTGCTAATATTCTGTTATAAGTTTAATATCTTTATTAATATTAGGTTGTGTGGAAAGTCATTTATTTTTCTATGAAAAAATGCATCATGACTTTTCCAACAACCTATTAAATGGGATTGCTTTTTAAAAACTTCAAACTATAGAGTTTGTCCAGTGAGATGTAAAAGTAGTCCTCCTCTGCTTGCTGCCCCCACTCTTGAGAGGTAACTACATTCTTGCAAAGTTTTTGGCCTTTTTGGAAAATTCAGGTTTTCTTTTTTCAATGTAATGACAAAAAAATTGTACATTGTATTCTATGGATAGTAAAGTATTTTATTTATGGTTTTGTCTTTTTTTCTGTCATTACGTTGTTTGTATTTGTCTTGGTTTCTTACACTTGTCAGACATTTAGCTGGTTTAGTAGACCTTTGAAAGAAGCAACTCATGGTGTTACTTGTTAAATACTGTTTATTGGTTTGATTTTCTAATTTTAAAAACTTTTAACTTTATGTTTCCTTGATTTTCCTTTCTTTATTTTTTGAGTTGAATGCTTAGTTACTGTCAGTACTGTTTTCAGTTAAGACATTTGGTGCTGTGATTTTTTTTTTTTTAACTTGAAATACTCAAGTCTAGTGCAGAGATTCAAAACGTGATTATCTTTTTTTTTAAATTTTTTAATTTATTCATTTATTTTAATTTGACCAGAGAAAGAGACATACACAGGATTGGTGGGGGGGAGTGAGAAAGCAAGCCAACAGATCCAGGACTCGAACCATGGTCAGCCACGTGGAAGTGTCCAGTGTCTTAACCACTGTGCCACCTGCTGGTCCCTGAAAATGTGATCATCTTAACACCAGTCTTCTTAGTGAATGTATAGAATTGCTAGTCATAAGAAACAGATATTGGGACCAGCAGATGGCGAAATGGCTACACTGCTGTACTCCCATGCAGCCGACCGTGGTTCGAGTCCCGGACCTAGTGGCTTTTACTCACACCAGGCGCATGTGCATGTGCATGTGTGCCCAAGATCCCGAGAGGAGAATGGAGGAGAAGGGATTGTGGTGTGGACATATCCCTGGAGGGTGATGTACTCCTTCTGTCTTTCTGTCTCTCTTTCTTGCAAGCTTACGTGCCCTATAGCAAAAACTACTCCAAGTAAAATAAAATATATTAGCCTTGTGATTGTTTTGATATCTTCTGAAGCACTTTACTGCTTTCATTTTCCTAAAGCAGTACTTTATACTCTTTGTTTATGAAAACTAGTAGTTCTTTTTTTTGTTTTTTGTTTTTGCTATAGGGTGCGTGCGCTCGCCAGAGAGACAGAGAGACAGCAAGAAATCACCCCCCCAAGGGGGGATGGCCACGTTGCAATCCCTTCTTCTCCATTCTCCTCTCGGGATCTTGGGCACGCACGCACACGTGCCCGGTGTGAGTTTAAGCCACCAGGTCCAGGACCCGAACCGCGGTCAACTACATGGGAGTCCAGCGACATAGCCATTACGCTAACTATTGGTCCCCAAAACTAGTAGTTTTAATTCTAGCCAACTTTTATTTGTCATTCTCTAGGGTTTTTTTGGGGGGGGGGGGGGGGGGCTTTTTTGTTTATTTGCTATAAGGCATGTACTCTCGGCAGAAACAGACAGACAGAAAGTGAGAAATCACCACCCAGGACGGTGGCCACGCCACAGTTCCTTCTGCATTCTCCTCTTGGGATCTTGGGCATGCATGCACATGCGCCCAGCATGAGTTTAAGCCACCGGGTCCGGAACTCAAACCGTGGTTGACTACATGGGAGTCCAGCAACATAGCCATTACGCCAACTGCTGGTCCCCATTCCTCAGTGCTTTAAAAGCATATATAAAGTTTTTTTTTTTTTTTGAGAGGTTTTTACTGTAGGACCTATGCGCTTGCCAGAAAGACAGAGAGACAGAAAGTGAGAAATCACCCCCCAAGGGGGATGGCCTTGCCACAGTCCCTTCTCCTCCATTTTCTCGGGATTCAATCATTATTATTTTTATTTGCCACAGGGCATGTATACGCACCAAAGAGAGAAAGCTGCCAGGTCTGGGACTCGCACTGTGGTCAGCCATGTGGGAGTCCAGTGTCTTAATCAGCATGCCACCTGTTGGTCCCCTTGAAGCGTTTTCTTTTTGTGGGGGGAAGATTTTTTGCTATAGGGCACATGTGCTCTCCAGAAAGAGAGACAGAGAGCGAGAAATTACCCCCTGGGGGCATGGCCACGCCGCAATCCCTTCTCCTCCATTCTCCTCTCAGGATCTTGAGCGTGGATGCACACTCGCCCAGCGTGTTTAAGCCACCGGGTCCAGGACTCAAACCACCGTCCCACTATATGGAAGTCCAGCAACATAACCATTATGCCAACTGCTGGTCCCAAAAGCATATGTTTTTTGAAAGAATTATTTATCATTATTTTTTTTTATTTGCCAATATGTGCTCAACAGAGAGAGAAAGCTACCAGGTCTGGGGCTCGAACTGTGGTCAGCCATGTGGGAGTCTAGTATCTTAACCAGCATGCCACCTCCTGGTCCCCTTGAAGCATATTTTTTTTAAAAGTCTACGTTTGAGGACCAGGAGGTGGTATGGTTAAGGCTCTGGGCTGGACTCCCACGTAACTATCCAAGGTTCCAGTTTCTGACCCGGTGTCTTGAAAATCATGCTGGGGTTGCGTTTTGTGTGTGTGCCCCAAGTTCCAAGCGGGGAATGGAGAAGCGATTGTGGTATGGCCATCCCCCTGGGGGACTGGTTTTTCATTTACCTTTCCTCTGTCTCTGGCGAGTACACACGACCTATGACAAAAACCTAAAAAAAATCTGTTGTTGATATTGAGGGAAAAAAATTACATATTTTTAAGGATGGTCTTCAAAGCCAAGACATCGTTAGCAGTAAAATAGCAGTGGTTTCATGTGACCTGTACATCTTCTATATTTTGTCGTTTTGTTTTGGCCAGCTAGATAGATGATCAGCTGAACGCTCTCTTGAAGGCATTCCAGCTAACAGAGGAGAACACCAGGCTCCGCCATCTCACCTGCTCCCTTATTGAAGACATAGCAGCCGCATATTTTCCAGACTGCACAGTCAGACCCTTTGGCTCCTCAGTGAATACTTTTGGGAAATTAGGGTGTGATTTAGACATGTTTTTGGATCTCAGTGAAATTGGAAAAGTCAGCCCTCACAAGGTAATTATATTCTTTTAGACCGTTATAATAATTTGAAGTTAAGACATGAAAATAGGAAATCTTTGGACTTAATAAAATTACAACTACTGATTTTTTTTTTATTATTTCTTTTTTAAAAAAATTTGCTGTATGGTGTGTGCACTCACTGGAGAGAAAGGTGATGGTCACACTGCAGTCCCTTTTCCATTGTCCTCAAGATTTGGGGCATGCACACACATGCACCCAGCATACTTTTAAAGCCACCAGGTGGAAGACTTGAACTTTGTAGTCAGCCATGTGGGGGTTCTGCTGCCCCAACAACTATGCCTCTGACTACCCCGATTATTGATTTTTCTTTTTTTAACATTAATTTTGTGGGTAGCCACCACCACTTTTTTTTTTAAATTTACCTTTGCTTATTTATTTATTTTATTTTATTTTGACCAGAGATGGATAGAGCGAGCACGCGCGCGTGAAAGAGAGAAAGCATGCTGCCAGGTCCGGGACTCAAACCATGGTTGGCCATGTGGAAGTCCAGCACTCTTAACCACCACACCATTTGCTAGCCCCCCTAACTATTGACTTCTAAAGTAAGTAAACATTATGATTGAATGGTAGGTCTGGCGGGCCACCCTTACGGCATAGTGTTTAAGGGGAGCAGATCCCACATGACCGACCATGGTTCAGATTCCAGCATTGGTAGCTGAAAAACAGGCCTGGCTTGTGTCTGTGTGTGCATCAAATCCTGATGGAATGGAGGAGAAAGGTTTGCAATGTGACTATGCATCTTCCTTGTCATTTTCTGGCAATTACATGTTCCCTTTGGCATTTAAAAAAGAAAAAATAGTAGGTCTTGGCTGGTTTTGCAGTACAGTAGATAAGTGCTAGCACGGCAAGCCAGCCACCACGTGGATATCTGCCATTTGAATCCTGGCCCCAGTGACTTGAAAAACACACGCACACACATGCCCTGATGGATGGAGAATTGGAGGGAAAGGGGATCGTGGCATGACCAAACCTTTTGGGGAATTCACTCTTTCTGTCTCTCTCACTCACTCTCTAGTGAGTTCAGGTACCTTCTGGCAATTAATAATTTTCAAAAAAGTCTATTAGATAATTGATTTTTTTGGAATTTTGTGAAGTTTTTATTAGTATCAATGTAATACGTGATTGTTTAAAAAATTTATTATTTTTTAAAATTTATTTTGCTACAGGGTGTGTGTACTTCCCAGAGAGATAGAGAGGGAAAGTGAAAGCAACCCCTGGGGACATGGTCACCAGGCAATAAATATTTTCTCCATTCTTTTAGGATTTTGGTCATGCACATACATGCACCGCACATTTTTTAAGTTGCTGGGTATGGGACTAATTTACTGACATATAGAAATATAAAAAGCTAGTGATTTTTCAAGTTAGTGCTTTATATTCTGGAGAAGCAAAAGATATCTGAGGGTTTTTAAAAGTCTTTTAGTTGTGATTGCGTGAAGAATTTTGTTTATTTTGGGTTCTTTTTGCCAGAAATGATTTTGACCATTCTTTTAGAAAAGTTTATTTTAAAAAAATTCCTTTTTTAAAAAAACTTCTATTTACAAATGTTTTTATTACTTAGACCATAGGAAATTATCTGATGGAATTCCAAGTGAAAAATGTTTCTTCGGAAAGGATTGCAACTCAGAAGATCCTGTCTGTGATAGGAGAATGCCTTGACCACTTTGGCCCCAGTTGTGTGGGTGTTCAAAAAATATTAAACGCTCGGTGCCCACTAGTGAGATTCTCCCACCAGGCGTCTGGATTTCAGTGTGACCTGACTACTAACAATAGGTAACGTTAAGTGTGCCCGTTACTGGATATTACCTCGGCTTTTCTTGTTCAGAATAGTGGCTTTGGATTCTTTTAGACCTGCTTTAATAATTTTTAAAAAGTTTGAACACTGGTTTGAATAGTAGATGAAATCCCTTCTCTTATATCTATTGATAAAGAAAGTGTTAAAATGTTAATGTACCTAGCTAACATAACATCTGAGAACTGTTTTTCATTGTGCTTACTTGTGTAGCGGGAAAGTGTGGAAAGGACCTACTTATAATGCAGGTCTTCTGGGTGTACTTAGAAAATAAAGTGCAACTTCACTTTGACCTCTCAATTGCCTCCAGGTAGCGTTAGCTTTGTGTATTAAATAAATGTGGTCTTTGCTCCATTCAGAAGGTGGTCTGAACAGTTTGAGATGGAATGGTTTTTCTTCAGTATGTATGTGTTATATCATCCTAGCAGCCTGTTTCCCTGTAAACAGTGGGGGGTGGTCGACAGGTTTTTATACTCGAATCACTTTTCCTGGCTTCACAGTAGAGAAAAATTTGGTGGGTTTTTTTTTTTTTTTCTTTTTTTTTGAGAGGTTTTTGCTGTAGGGTACATGTGCTCGCAAGAAAGGCAGAGAGAGAGACAGAAAGCGAGAAATCACACACACACACACACCCCAGGGGGGATGGCCACGCTGCAATCCATTCTCCTTTCGGGATCTTGGGAATGCATGCACACACGCTTACATGAGTTTTAAGCCACCGGGTCCAGGACTCGAACCACAGTCAACTACATGGCAGTCCAGTGACATATCCATTACGCCAGCAGCTGGTCCCAAGAAAAGTTTTTTAATTGAGTTTATTTTTTTAAACACTTGTTCAAGTTTGATTTGATCATATTCTCTATTAGATCAATAATCACAACTGAAAATAGATTCAGAGAATGCAATATAGAGCAGGTTTGATGAAACTCAAGTGTTCACTAATAGGTCAGTGCTATGTACATAATGCATTTTCTCAGCCCATTGAGTAAAGTCTGTATGATTTTTTTGGCCAAATTTTAATTTAAAAATACAATTATGTTTTGTACCTTCTGTCATTTTCTTTCATTTATAATATGTAAAAATACTACAGAATGACATTTATTTTTTATAGTAATATTACTTTCTTTTTTGAGGGAAAAGTTTTTACTATGGGGTGCATGTGCTCTCCAGAAAGGGAGAGACAGAGAGACAGAAAGCGAGAAACCACCCCCAAGTGTTGATGGCCACGCCACAATCCTTTCTCCATTCTCCTCTCAGGATCTTGAGATTCTCCTCTCAGGATCTTGAGCACGCTTGCCCAGCAACGCGCCCGGTGTGAGTTTAAGCCACCAGGTCCGGGACTCGAACCATGGTTGACTACATGGGAGTCCAGCCACATAGCCATTATACCAACTACTGGTCCCATGATATTTTCTTTATCTTGTTGGAACAAGTTTTTAAAATTTTGTTGTAATGTTTTCTTTCAGGTTTCTTATACTCTTGGAATGTTTCTTTGTATCAGATACCTTTCACTATTAGATATTTATTTTTCTGCTTAATTTAATTTCATTTACATACATAAAACACTTCATTCCTATGAATTTCTATTATGCCATTTCTTCTGTTCTCTTTAAATTTAGGATGTTAAATGCCCTGGTAGTACTTTAGTTTTAAGTTGATACTGTTAGATGCTTTAGTGCCCTCTGTCGATTCTTTGAGAAATTACAAGACATATTTTCATTAGTAGGAACTTAGTTAAAAATACTTGTGATTAGTAATTCTTTGAATTTTAACTACAAAACTTATCAAAAATGAGTTTCATAGTTTAATTTTTTAACAGGCACTTTATCTTCAGAGGGTTTTGGTTTTTATAAATCTTAGCTGTGTAGTTTTGTCTGTTATGCACTAGAAGAATTTGAGACTATAGTCTTTCTTGATAAAATGAGTAGAATGTTCCCGTTGTGTTTAGATTATAGTATACCAAAGAACTGGATAACCAAGGTATAAAATCAAAGTGCAAAGACTCATTTATAAGTGCATATATGTTTTTATTGATAGTTATAAAGAATTCTTGTATTATTCACTTATTTAAATCATGTGTAGGAACTTTGATTTAAAAATTCTGAGTTTCAGAACTGTATTTTAATTGTCAGTATTTAAAAGAATATTTTAATGGTAATGAAAGTATTTGCTATTCAGCTATTTACATTATTTTTTTTTTTAAATATTCCTGTAGAGCACGTGTACTCACTGGAGACAGAGGGAGAGAGAGAGAAAGTGAAAAAGCACCCCCTGGGGGACTGCCACAATGCAGTCCCTTTTCCTCCATTCTCTTTGGTATTTTGGGCATGCCTGGCATGTTTTTCAAACTGCTGGGTCCAGGACTCAAGTCATACATTTGGCTGTGTAGTATCCAGCTGCCTTAACTATGCCCTGACTGGTTCTACATTAAATGTTTTAGAAGTTTATTTATTTATTTATGTATTTATTTCATGAGGGACAGAGACATAGCACATACCTCCAATAGTGTCTTCACATTGTCATCTCCTCCCAGCCTCAGCCAGCCCAGAGTACAGGCACACATGTGCTTGGCACAAACAGGGTATCCTTGGAAAGTGGCCCCATTACCTTCCTGCTTGGGTCCAGTTGTGTTACCACTGCTTCACCACACAGTAAATCTTCTGTGGAAATACATAGGCTTTTTGCTATCTGATTATGGTGTTCTGAATACAGCTACAGTAAGATGTTAAATATTCTTTCATGTGCATGTCTTATTTTACCTGTGGATCATAATTTTGAGGTTTGACATTATTATTTTCCTTGTGAAGGATTGCTTTGAAGACTTCTGAGCTCCTTTATATTTACGGTGCCTTGGACTCAAGAGTTAGAGCCTTGGTGTTCAGCGTACGATGTTGGGCTCGAGCGCATTCATTAACGAGTAGTATTCCTGGTGCTTGGATCACAAATTTCTCCCTTACAATGATGGTCATCTTTTTTCTCCAAAGAAGATCACCCCCTATTCTTCCAACACTAGATTCCCTAAAGGCCTTAGCAGGTAAGACTAGACACAGTCTTCTCTCTTTTCTCTTTATGACATGAATGAATATAATTACCATGAGTTTTCAAAGCCATGCGTATTTATTAGTCATTTTCCTTGATAAATGTTGTTTGATAATATTTTCGCTTAGTATCCGTCTACTTTTTTCTCTATGACAGATTAGGAATTTGAGGAGGAAATGACCAGGTAGTCTCGTCAGCAGTATTGATGCAAGGAAGCCAGTGTGGGATCGAGCTTCAGTTTGTAACTCTAGATGACTCAGTAAGATTTTATGAAGTGCTAGCTCCTTACTAGGCACTTATCTAAAAAATTCATGTTATTTAGCCCTCCCATCAAACCTTATGAGATAGCATTATTATTTTCATCATATAGATGAGGAAACTGTAGCTTTCTGAAGCTACCTAAATTGCCCAAGATCACATAATCAGAAGATGCTAGAGTTAGGATTCAAACCCAGGTGCGTTTCAGAGCTTATCCCTTTTTTCCTGACTGAAATGAACACAATAGGGTCAGCAGGTGACACGGTGGTTAAGGGGCTGGACTCCACATGGCCAACCACAATTCAAATCTCACACCTGGTGGCTTTGTTTCTCACTTTCTTTCTCCTTTGTTCTCTCTCTGATGAGTACATGTGCCCTATGACAAATTTTAAAATAATAATAATAAATTAATATTTTAAATAAAAAGAAGTGTGAGTATATACAGGCATATGTGTGTGGATTTTAATACACTGAATTCATCATATAACCACCAGTTCCAGCTGTGCCCCGTTTTAGTTACTACCCCCGCTCCACAGCCCCTCCTAACAGTTGATTTTCACCTGTTGATGTCATTTAATGTAAAAGGCTTCATATAGTATGCATTCTTTCGTATCTGGTGGCGCTTTCCCTTTCAACATTATGTTTAAGAAATTCATTCATATTTTTTAGTGAACCATTCAGTTCCATTGCTGTATTCTATGGATATATGAGAAAGTTTTTAGTTCTATTTTTAATGGACATTTGAGCGATTTGTAGTTTGAAACTAATATAAGTCCTTACTGGTATGAACATCCTGGCACATGTGTTTTGGTGACAGTGGGTATTCGTGGGCAGCTACTCCTAATTCTTAGCTGATTCACTTGATATTTTAGCTGTTTTTAAATCAAATGCTTGAATTAATTACTGTTTCTTGACTTTTGGGTTTAAGTACCATTTGTCTTCCTTTTATTGAAGAGGAAGAATTGACTCTTCTTCTGAAGCCCCCACACCACACCTGTCTTTTCTATCACTTACATTCTGACTATAGCTAGATCATAATTTTGGCATGTATCCTTTACGTGATTAAAACTGTAAATATATCCGTGTCTCATCCATGTTATACCATTATTAGTTATCAAATTAATTCCATTTTTGCCCACCTTTTTCTATTCTTTGAAATGAATGGTTTTTAATACTACTTATTGTCTTAGTTTTTTGGTTTGCTTAGTTATTTATGTACTTAACATTAATTGAATCTCAGACTTTTTCTCAGTTTTCTAAATCTTTTCTCCAAATATTCAAGGAAATCAAATATTTTATTTTTGTTTTTTTCTTGTTTACCTAGCCTGTTTTTTTCTAAATAGTATTTTGGTTTTTTTTAACTTCATTATGTGTAGTTTCATGTTAGGAATTCCTCATATAGTTGATAAGCCTAAGCCAATGTCTGATCCTGCCACCTCCCCCCATACATATTAAACAATCTGCATTAATTAGTATTGCAGAATTGTCTCTTCACTTCTCCCATTTAATGACTACTGACTCATAGCATCCTGCTAATAATCATGTTATAGAAGCTGAATATAGTTACTTATATAATTTTTTGCTATTCAACTTTAACTTCAGTACAGTTTTGATAAAAGTATATTATTACACGGTGTTTTTTCACAAGGGGAAATATTAAGGGCTGACCCTGTAGCCTGGTTGGTTAAGGGAACCAGATCCCACGTGGCTGACTGTGTGGTTCGAATTCTCCTCCAGTGGCTTGGGAAATACAGGTGTGCAAGCATGCACTAAATCATAACAGGATGGAGAAATGAAGGAGAAGGGATGGTGGTTTGACCATGCCCCGTGGGGGTATATTCTCACTCTCCCTCTCTTTCTTTCTGTTTGGTGAGCTCTCCTCTGACAAATTGAGAAAAAAGCATATGTTAAGCCTTTGTATGAACTCGATTTATTCACGTGTGTTATCAGTTCTAGTTGTATGTTAAAAATATGCGGGGCTGAGACATGTTGATTTCTGCTGACTTGACCATAAAAATTAGCCTTAAAAATTGTGTAGCCCATAGATAAGATTTTACCATAGTCCCCAGTAATCCAGAAATACCAGTTATTTCTAACAGTAATCTGTATGACAAATTACAAATTATTATACTGCGATACTGTTCTGAGAGTTCATATTTGCTTATGAATTTTTGCCAGTGTTTCATACAACAGAGGAAGGAGCCACGGGATTAAGCTCACTGATAGAGTGAGATATACCTGAAGGGGCTGTGAACCTGTTTTCTAAGTCAGCACTGTCCCACAGAACCTTGCACTAGTGGAAGTGTTCTGTGTGTGCTGCGCATCCTGCTGCCTTAGCCATCTGTTGCCTGTTAGGCACTTGTAATATGGCTACAGCAATTGAAGCACCAATTTTTATTTATTTATTTTTTTTAGAGAAAGAGAGGTTTTTGCCATAGGGTGTGTGCGCTTGCGGTAGAGAGACAGAGACAGAAAGTGAGAAATCACCCCCTGGGGGGATGGCCACACTGCAGTCCCTTTACCTCTAGTCTCTTGGGATTTTGGACACACAGGCACATGCACCTGGTGTGAGTTTTAAACTCCCAGGCCCTGGATTCAAACTGCAGTTGACTACATGAGAGTACAGCGACATAACCATTATGCCATCTGCTGGTCCCAAAGAACTAACATTTTAAGTTTAACCATATATTAGCCACAGGTGGCTAGAGGCTATTGTATTTGTGTAGGTGTGGTCCAGGCGGTATTATAGTGGCAAAACAGGAGGAAGAAAATGAAGCGGGAAATTTACAACCAAACTGTTAGGTTTGAATGCTTTAGGGGATTGGAAAAACGAAGATGGCCCTGTGTTAAATTGGCATATTTTCCTTAATGTTTTCAATCGTTTCTTTTAAAACTTAACATATTTCTAGAATATTTTAATGTGGATCTCCTTTTCCTATGTTAGCAATGTCTTCACTGAGGATTCATTCCTGAAAAAAGATACAGTTAGCTAAGAGAGCATCAATATATTGGGTTGTCAGGAAAGCCACGATGCATTTTTGCATGGAAAAAAATATGCCATGACTTTCCCGATAACCTAATATTTTTGACTAGTATGTTTATGTCTAGACTGAGTCACAGCATATATACACAGTTGATAAGTTGAAATAGGAAAATGTGTGCCCAGGTACCATAAAGGTGTATTTCAGTAGAACTACATATGTTTTCAGTGTACTGTAAATTGTATGGAAAAACATAAAAAATTTGTATTAAAATTAACCTAAGGTAATTTTGGAGAAATTATGTCAGTAACTCAGGTCTTAACAGAAAAATAATGGGGAAAAAAAACACACACAAAATGGGAGATAACAGTTTTTTTTAAAAAAGAATTATTTTGTTCAGCTTTATTTATTATTATCTTTTAAATTTGACCTGGGAAAGTGAGAAAGCAAGCTACTAGGTTTGGGACTTGAACTGCGGTTGACCATGTGGGAGTCTGTGGAAGTTCAGTACCTTTAAACACCACACCATCTGCCAGCCCCATGGGAGATAACAGTTTTAAGGAACCTTGTTTATCTCTTTCTAATTTTTCTCTGGTGATCATAATCACCATTCAAAATTACACAATCCACAGTCATTCAGATTATTGCTTACGTGCCTGCAGTATGCTAGATACTGTGCTTGTGGCCTCACCTTGGGGGAAGAGGTAGCGGTGACTAGGACAGTAGTAGCCTTCGTAGTCCCCGACCTGGTGCAGAAGAGTAGACAGCACGTGATAGTGAATTCACAGTGCAGTCAGGTAAGTGCAAACAGCAGGTGGAGCAAAAAGGATGGAGCCTGCGCCTAGAATTCACAAATAGCTTCCTGATGGCAGGTGGCCATTGGTTGGGTTTTTGAACAGCAGGAGTTTGCTCTTCCTTCAAAAGAGCATATTGTATATCATATATTGGGAGTAGGTTTAGAGTGGGCAAGGGATTTCATGTGGCTGCATATTTATACATAACAGGAAAATAATTACCTCTAAAAATATAAATACCAGTAAGGAAGATGAATGCTGAGGTGCAGTGTGCTATTACTGACTTTGACGTACTGAATTCCAGTCACTCTAGAGCTCTGCATTTTAGATATTACCTGAAGTTTTAAAACTTTATAGAACATTCAGTTTGTGTCATATATGAATGACTGAGTAAGTACATTAAAAAAATAGTAAAATAGAAGTGGAAATGTAAATTAAGATACTGCTAGTACCAAAATTTGCTTTATTTGGGAACTTGTACATTTTTACCTACTAGTAGAAAGCAAATTACCTGAAAAAAATAATTAGAAATCATTGAATTGTTGATAGACAATAATTTTAGTATGGTAAAGTAAATGTAATGTAAATTCACTGTAGTATAATTTTGAATAATTTTTAAATGTAGTTTTATATCCTAGTAACCATCAACGTAATTAGAACACTGACTAGTAATAAGACATATTAACCTATAACTTGATTTATTTAAATTATGGATTCCTTTTCTGAAGTAGGGAGTATCTTTGAAATACAAATACAACGGAGGGACCAGCAGTTGGCTTAATGTCCATGTTGCTGGACTCCCATGTAGTTGACCGCAGTTCGAGTCCTGGTGGCTTAAACTCACACCGGGCACGTGTGCATGTGTGCCCTCTCCTGAGAGGAGAATGGAGGAGAAGAGATTGTGGTGTGGCTGTCTCCCCTGGGGGGTGATTTCTCACTTTCTGTCTTTCTGGCAAGCGCACGCACCCTATAGCAAAAAACCTCAAAAAAAAAAAGAGAGAGAAAGAAAGAAATACAATGTGAAATGTTTTTTCATTTCTGTTTATTTAAGATGCAGAAGATAAATGTATAATAGAAGGCAACAACTGTACGTTTGTTTGTGACTTGAATAGAATTAAGCCTTCAGGAAACACAGAAACACTAGGTAAGATTTTTTCTTTTTTTAAAAAAAATTCTTATTGAAACAAACTTTACTCTTATTCTTGTTTTATTTATTTATTTATTTATTTATTTATTTATTTTGCAGAGTCACTGCTGATAGAATTCTTTGAATATTTTGGCAACTTTGCTTTCAACAAAAATTCCATAAATATTCGACAGGTAAATATTTTAATATTTATTAGGTATCTGTTTATCTTCAGTACCAATAATTAGTTAAGTATTATTACTTTCGTTTCCAAAGCACCTAACAAATGTTATTCCATTTTAACTCTGCATTAATAGGTAGCAGTAAGAAAATTGATGCTTGGGGGAGCTATGTACCTTGACTATAGTTCTTGAGAAGAGCAAAAGCAGCTTTCTTTTTTTTTTAAGAGAGTTTTTTTGGTATAGGGTGCATATGCTCTCTAGACAGACAGAAAGCGAGAAATCACTCCCTGGGAGTATGACCTCACCACAATTCCTTGTTCTCCATTCTCCACTAGCACATGTGCCCAGCATGAGTTCCAAGCTGCTGGGTCCAGGACTTGAACCATGGTCGACTACATGGGAGTCCAGTGACATAACCATTACACCATCTGCTGGTCCCAAAAAAGCAACTCTTCTAACATCTGCCTTTGTTGCTTCACTATAGTACTTCTGTCATCGGTGCTAATACCCTTCCAAATGTGCAATGTATTCTAGAAGGGTTTCTGGCAATACAGATTTACATGCAGATTACAGTTGTTTTTAAGTTGGATTTTTGCTCCTGTGGAAAACATTTAATAAAGGTCCTAAAGGTAGATTCTAGTGATTTCTTTAGTTTGAACCCTCAGGATTTAATTTATTTAGAGCAAATGAACTTATGATTTGGATTCTTCTGAGTAGCTGGCATGATAAATATTTTTCTAAAGAAGAAAACCAGTCAAGGCGGAACCCTAGGCAAAGTTTATTTATAAGTAGAGGACACTTGTGATAGCTCTCTATTTGGTTTTATTCTGTCTAGCACTTGGATAATTGATTATAAACCTTATAAGATGGCTTCATGAAATAGGTCCAGATGCACATTTTTGTTGTTTATTCAGCTCGCTCTCTTTTTATTGTTTCATATCTCTTACCCTGCCTGTAGAAACTTTGATAAAATAAAAATATAGGGGTCTTGGGACCAGCAGTTAGCATAATGACTATGTTGCTGAACTCCCATGTAGTTGACCGCGGTTTGAGCCTTGGACCCAGTGGCTTAAACACGCCGGGCGCATGTGTGTGCGTGCCCAAGATCCCGAGAGGAGAATGGAGGAGAAGGGATTGTGGCGTGGCCATCCCCCCTGGGGGGTGATTTCTCGCTTTCTGTCTCTCTGTCTCTCTCCATCTCTGGCGAGTGCATGCGCCCTGTAGCTAAAACCTCTCAAAAAAGAAAGGGGGGGGGGTCCTGGTCCCCTAGCACAGTGGGAGAGAACTATAGTCATTTTGCAGTTTTCAAAATAGGGCATAGGGAGCCAGATCCCACACAGCCGACTACAGTTTGAATCCTGGTCCTGGCAGCTTGCAAGACACACTAGGTGTGTGCACATTCCCCAAATCCTGATGGAGATATAGAGGAAAAGGGGTGCAACATGGCCACACTCTGTTGGGGGTGTTTTCTCTCTGGCGAGTGCATATACCTTCTGGCAATTAAAAAAAAATCACATAGGGATGGGGGAGGGAAGGGATACAGAATAATAGAAGAAAAAGGTCACCATACATATATATATATATATTTTTTTGCTATAGGTTTCGTGCGCTTGCCAGAAAGACAGAGACAGAGAGACAGAAAGCGAGAAATCACCCCCCAGGAAGGATGGCCATGCTGCAATCCCTTCTCCATTCTCCTCTCAGGATCTTGGGCACGCATGTACAAGCACCTGGCATGAGTTTAAACCACTGGGTCTGGGACTCGAACCATGGTCGAATATGTGGGAGTCCAGCAACATAGCCATTATACCAACTGCTGGTCTCGATGATGTTTTATTTTAAGATTTATATATTGGGTTGTCAGAAAAGTCATGATGCATTTTTTCATAGAAAAATAATTTAAAAATTTATTATGACTTTTTCAACAACCCAATAGTTTTAGCTCTTTTTTTTTTTTTTTGGAGAGGTTTTTGCTACAGAGCACGTGCGCTCACCAGAAAGACAGAAAGAGACAGAGAGACAGAAAGTGAGAAATCACCCCCAGGGGGGATGGCCATGCTGCAGTCCCTTCTCCTCCATTCTCCTCTCGGGATCTTGGGCACGCACACACACACACACATGCCCAGCGTGAGTTTAAGCCACGGGGTCCGGGACTCAAACCGCAGTCAACTACATGGGAGTTCAGGGACATAGCCATTATGCTAACTACTGGTCCCACAAATTTCTTTATCCTTTTTGGATGCGGGACTGAGATGGCAGGCAAAATCCCTACTGAGCAGTAGCCTGAAAGAAGTTAGGGAATAAGAGAGGCTGCTTGCATTGGAAAGTCTCGGCCATTGCCTTTGTAATATTTAAGTAAGATTTGTGTTACCACCTGAAGGAGGAAAAGATAGGTAGACTAATGACTTACTGCTGTCATTTCATTTATAGCTTGCTTTTCTTTTAATTTCTGTTGAGGTGTTGCCTATGGCAGAGTTTTATTGTTGCATCTGTAGGAATGTAATAGAAACTTTTGTTTTAAATGAATGCATAAGAATAACCCATTGTTTCTTCTCTTCCTTTATTCCACCCTTGGGAAACAGCCATTAGTATATTTAACTCAGAGATTCTGATTTCATGTGTTTCTGTTCTACCATAATATTACTTTTTTTTTTACTTAAAATTTTTTAAAATTTTATTTAACTTTATTTATCATTATCGTTTTCACTTTGACTAGAAAAGAGACAAGAGAGAAGGGAGAAAGCAAGACTCCAGGTTCAGGACTCGAACCATGGTTGGCCATGTTTGAGTCCAGCGCCCTTAACCACCACACCATCTGCCCGTTCCCCTAATGATAAAATTTTTTTAGTAGGTCTCAAAAATATATCTTCATCTTATTTTCTGCCATGTTTCTTTCCTTCCCCCCCACCCCCTTCTAGCTCTATCTTGTTAGGTAAAAATTATGTTATTGAGACTGGGACCAGCAGTTGGCATAATGGCTATGTTGCTGGACTCCCTTGTAGTCGACCGGAGTTCGAATCCCAGACCCAGAGGCTTAAACTCATGCCCGGCAAGTGTGAGTGCATGCTCAAGACCCCGAGTGGAGAATGAAGGAGAAGGGATTGCAATGTGGCCACCTCCCCAAGGAGTGATTTTTCTCGCTTTCTGTCTCTCTTGTCTCTCTCTGGCAAGCACACGCGCTCTATAGCAAAAACATCTCAAAAAAAAAAAAAAAAAAAAAGACTTTTATTGGGGTACTTAGTCCACTGTTTGTCCAAGCAGTGATATCATAAGCTTAAGTTATTTTTCTCCAAAAAATACTCATAAATCTACAGTGGGAAAAAAGTCACAGGCCCAGTCATGACAGTGCAGGTGGTGGGGCACTGCTGCATGATGCTGGAGCCATACAGGAGGGCCTGGGGTTTGGATTCCCAGTTAACTGGAACACACCCTTGAACCTGGAAGTCTGGGGATTACAGTGTGGTGGTGAAACCCTGCTGGAAATGTCTTTGTCTTCCTTCCTTCTTCCCTCTCTTTTGCTTATGAAATGAAGTCAGAAGTAAACATAAACGTAACATACATATACATACTCACATATATATAAGCAGCTTCCTTAAGAAAAAAACTTTAGGGACCAGTAGGTGGCATGGTGGTTAAGGTGCTGGGCAGTCCCACATGGCCGACCATGGTTCGAGTCCTGGACCTGGTGGCTTGCTTTCTCACTTTCCCTCTCTCTCTCTCTCTGTGTCTCTCTCTCTGGCTGGAATAAAGTAGATGAGTGAACAAATAAAGTTAAATAAATAATTTTTTAAAAAGAAAGAAACTTTATAGTTAGTGCTGCTGTTTTATGTGTTCGACATTTTATTAAGTTAACCAAACTTTTTATATTTAAACCCTTCATATGTTATGTGTATTTTACATTTTTTTCTTCTGTAATAATCTTTAGGGAAAAGAACAAAACAAACCTGACTCTTCTCCTCTGCATATTCAGAATCCTTTTGAAACTTCTCTCAACATTAGCAAAAATGTGAGTCAAAGCCAACTGCAAAAGTTTGTAGACTTGGCCCGAGAAAGTGCCTGGATTTTACAACAGGAAGATAAAGATAGACCTTCTCCGTCAAGTAATCAGCCCTGGGGGCTGGCATCCCTACTGCTGCCGTCTGTGATAAATAATAAGTCTCTTGCTGGGAAGAAAAGAAAAAGGCCTGCAAGTGAACGAATTAAAAACTTGTTAGAGTCCCTAAAAGGTAACAGTTCAGAAGATTCCACAAACACCAATGGGAAAAGAACAGTCAGTACCCAGGCATAATGGCTGTTACTTTGCTTTAAGAAGCAGTCTTATCCTACGAAATGGCCTGTGGGCTACCTGGAAGACCGGTGTGAAACTTGTATAGGCTTCAACTTTGATCTGATGTCACTTTTCACGATCGTCTCATTGGCCCCTTTTACCTGGTCTGAAGTTCTGGTACACTCTCAATCTGATGAATACTCAGTGGCACTTTATTAAAACATCGGCCATCAGGAATAAGTAAAAGAAGATTAGACGGTACTTTCAACTAAATGGTTAAACTATGCAGAATGAATGGTAAAAATCATTTAAGCATCAAACTTTTGTTGATACCATACCCGTCCCTGATTAGAAAACATTTAAAAGGACTTCGAGTTGTGTACATTATGTAGACAGTGAATGCAATAAAGCTTCAAAATTTGGTAGAACTCTTTAGTACGTATTTTTGTATTTTTTAAGCATTGTACATATATATTAAAAGACGTTGGTACTGATAATCAAAAATGTTTGTTTTTAAAATATGAATGCAGACACTTAGACCACATTCTAAGTATTCTAAGCTAAATATATAGGAATTCTAATGTATTGCTTTAAAATATCATTTAGCTTTTTTTTTAAAAAAATAAAACCCTGTTTCTACTAAAATGGGATATTCCCAGTATTCCTTTACTTCTTGTTAGAGAACTCGCTGCTGCGTATAGAAAATAGATATATCGAACTGTAACTTCCACTGCATAGCCGGTGGTGTAACTTTCCATTTTAGAAGCAGATGTGTAATGTAGTGTTTAAAAACGGACTAGAGCTCCATGGCAAGTCACTCAAGAGTCCCATTTGTTTTCATCTGTAAAGTGGGGATGATAATGCTGCCCACTTTAGCTGATGGTTGCAAATATTTAGGTAAGTTCTAGGGCAGGAGCGTGGCACATAAATGTTATTTCTTTTTAGCTAATACTTCTCAGTGTTTGTGGTATCTAATTATTTTTCTTGCTACTTAGAATTCAGATTTATTCTGTCATCAGAAAAGTCATGTTGTATTTTTCTGTTATTCTATGTAAAAATGCACCATGACTTTTATGAAAATAGTGGTTTTTAAAAGGTTTCCATTTACATTTTAGCTCAGAAATGCTAATGGATGCTTCCTGGAATATTTTGAGAAACTCAGTAAAGTTCTGAGGCGAGTAAATTCTGTGACTGTCCGTGCTGTTTGATTTCATGTTCGCACCAACAAACAGGCCAGTGCTCTCTTACACAAGCAATAGCTTTGAACTAAAGATTTTCTCATTTGTTTTTTAAACTTGGGTTAGAAATCTATATTGATTTCAAAAGTTTAGAAAATATTTAAAAGTAACGAAGGGGTTCTTTTTTTAAAGAATTATTATTATTATTATTATTATTTTTGGAGAGGTTTTTTTTTTTTGCTCTAGGGCACATGTGTTCACCAGACAGACAGACAGAAACAGAGAGATAGAAAGCGAGAAATCACCCCACCTCCCCCCAGAGGGGATGGCCACGCCGCAATCCCTTCTCCATTCTTCTCTTGGGATCTTAGGCATGCACACACATGTGCCCAGCGTGAGTTCAAGCCACTGGGTCCGGGACTTGAACCGCAGTCGACTACGTAGGAGTCCAGTGATATAGCCATTACGCTAACTGCTGGTCCCATTATTTTTTAAATTTGCTATAGGATGCTTATGAGAGCGAGAGAGAAAGTGAGAAAGCAAGCCATTAGGTATAGGACTTGTCTGAGTCCACACCTTAATCACCACACCACCCAACTAAGTGTTTCTAAATGAGATTTTTTTTCCTTTATGGATTTTTAAAAAAAATATTCATTTAATCACTATATATCACTATAGCTTTTAAAGTGAATTTACCCAACATGAATGCACTTCTCACTAATCCAGTTGAAGATACTATACATGTTACCATCAGCAGATAATCATCCATTTCTGTGTCCCATAAATGTCTTGCCTCTCTATTTTTCTCCTTGATTCTTTTCCTCTCACACTTCCCACAGTTTCCAGAGTCCGTAACCACTTTCTATGCTTCTGTATCCTCTAATCTCTCGGTTTCCTCCATAGAATGAGAAGAGTCAGTATTAAGTGGAGACATGTCTCTCCTTCTTAGCCTGGCTTGCTTCACTAAGTAGGAAACTTCCATGTTCATCCACTTTTTTTTTCTTTTAATTTATTTACATTCATTCACTATATATCATTACAACATACAAAATGAGATTTCCCATCCAGAATACACTGTAAATTGACAGTCAAGCACATCAACATACGTGTAATCAACAAATAATTTTCCATTTCTTATTTCCTGTATATTTTGCTTTATTTTGCCATTCTTGATTCCCTATTCCTCACCCTCTGCCATGTTGCACCCTCCTCCCACATTGTCTCTGGTATCCATGGTGCTTTCTATGCCTTTTCCCATTTAATTGATTCACTAATGAACTTAATTAGTCTAAATATTTCCAATAGCTAGCACAGCTGATATGTACATATACATGAACACTAGTCTGACTTTAGGCATAAATCTCAGTGAGTAGAATGAACATACTATAAAGTAGCACCTAGTTGGGGCTATATAGTTTATTGCAGTCATCAAATACGCATTTTTTAAAAAATTTCAATAAAAACAGTTTTCATGATTTTTTTTCTCCTAAAACTTTTTTTTAATTAATTAATTTACATTCATCCCTTAAGCATCGTCATAACATACCAAATGTGGTTTCCCATCTAGAATAAACTGCATAGTGGCTTAATCCTGCATGTTCTCATCAATAATTTTCCATTTCTAGTTTCATATATATATATATTATGTATATATATATATTATATATATGTTT
>NW_006159427.1:7779676-7785117 GCF_000334495.1 Tupaia belangeri chinensis
TCTGGCTATAATGTGTCTTGGAGAAGATCTTCTTGGGTTGATTCTATTTGGGGTCCTTTGTATTTCTTGGGACTGGATCTTTGAGTGCCTCTCTAGGTTTGGAAAGTTTTCTTGTAGGATTCCATGGAATAGATTATCAATGCCCTTCTGAGTCTCTTTGCCTTCTGGGATGCCTATTATCTGGATGTTTGGACGTTTGATGGTATCTAGTATTTCTTGTATGTTATTCTCAAATTTTGGGGCCATTTTCTCAGTCTTCATGGTGGATTTTTCTAGGCCAGCAATTTTCTCTTCTACATCTGAGATTCTATTTTCTGTATGATGTAGTCTGCTTTTAATACTTTCAAGGGAGATTTTGACTTCCTGTATTATAGCCTTCATCTCTAACAGTTCCATCTGATTCTTTTGTAGAGTGTGTAATTCCTCTTTTAGATCTTGCATGAATTTCCTCACCTCCTGGAACTCATTAGCTCCTTTCTCTTGCCTCTTCTGCAGTTCATTGTCTCTCTCCTCCTCTTCCATCTCTGTTAGCTTCACCATTATGAATATTCTAAATTCTTTATCAGACATTTTCCATGATTTCCTTTGAACTATCTGTGGATGAAGAGGAGTTATTCTTTCCCTTGGAGGAGAGGTATTTTCTTGCTTTCCCATATTTCTTGTGGCCCTGCAGTGATTTCTAGTCATCTGATGGACGGTGTGTTTCTTCCCAAACTTGAAGTTCAATCTGAGCATGGAGGAGCGTGCAGAAAAGGAAACAGAGAGAAACAACAGCCACAAAAAAACCCCCAAGAAGCTGAGAAAAAGAAAAGAAAAAACAGAGAAAAACGAAAAAGAAATTAATATTTAAAATAAATTTAAAAGATAGAAAAATTAGAAAACCATGTGCTGTGCAAAATGGCTAGTTCTCAGGAGCCATGAAGGTGTCTTCAAGAAGGCCTGTTCCCTTGCCTCTCCTGGGTTGGGAGGGGGAGAGAGAATTATTAACAAGATAAAGGGAAAGGAGGGGCCAGAAAGCCCAGAAAATGCCTTCTCTTAAAACATTTTATAAAGGAAAAATTACAAAAAAAAAAAAAAAAAAAAAGAGGTAGAGAGAGACAAAGACAGATACAGAGACAGGAGGCTTGAGAGGGGTCTTCCTTCCAAGCGAGTTTGTGTGCTGGAGGCTGAATTATCAATAGAAAATCTTCATTTCTCTGTTTCCCCTAAAATGACTAGTTCTCAGGAGCCATGAAGGTTCATGTTCATCTACTTTCTATCCAATGCTAAGGTCTTGTTTTTATGCCTAAGTAGTATTTCATAGAGTATATGCGCCACACTTTATTTATTTATAATTGGACATTAGATCTTTTATCTTTAATATCGTTTAGTAATTATCCTTTAATCATTATACATTATATTCATGTATGGAAAAAATATCACCATCACAACATGTACAGTTATTATATGTTAACTAAAAAGAGAATGAAAAAAGGAAAGAGGTTAAAAAAAAAAATTCAGTGGGACACTGACTTCATTTCCTAATTCTTGCTTCACAGTCTCCAGGGTCCCAAACCCCAGCCTCCGTCTTCTCCTTATAACCAACCCTTTGCCAAGTGAAAATAAACCTATGTGTTATCCCAAGAATAGGGACTAATATGACTGCTCCCTTTCTACTCTGCTATTTCTTATGGTCACTTTTTAACCTAGAAACTGGGACTGTTTCCCTGTTGGTTGGGGCCCACTTATAAGACCAGTGGGGTGGGGTCTGCCCATGTCCCAGTGGGCACCCACTCTGGAGACCAGTGGGGCGGGGTCTGCCGTGTCACAGTGGGCATTCAGTCACTTGATGATGCGGGGGGGTGCAGTGACATGAATGCTGGAGGAGTTTTGTGCACTTGGCCAGTTGCTCATTTGGACTCATTTCGATCAGATGAGGATCTAGTAGTGCCCCTGGCAACGATGACAAGAAAGCTACCTCTAATTATCCTTCTCAAACCCCAGCCACCTCCTCTTTTTCTTCCTTCCCATACTTCTCACCTCACCCAGTTTCCTGTCATTCCTCCCCAATACGGCAGCCCTCTGACCAGTCCCCAGTACAGTGTCTCTCTGTCACTCTTCTGCCCTACCTGTTTCCCACCCTTGATTAATTCCAATGCTTACCAGTACCCAATCTTGAGGCTCTGCATGCCTGACTCTTCCTCTGTGGTCTACAGACCAAGCCCTCTCCACCACCCTGTCCACTATGATCCCCATTTCCAGGACTACAACAGCTTTGCCCGCACTCCTCCTCCTAGCCTGTGCTAGGCCCCCGTATTCTTCCCCTCACCCACAACCCAGCATCCCCAAGCAGAGCTGATGCACACATCTCATCCTGGCAAGATGGTTTACCTCCTGCTGGGTCAGTTCCGGTGTTGTTCAGACTTGTCAACTCTGTGCCCCTGGAGTAAGTGCTATTTTTCTGACCTGGGTTAAAATATGTTTAAGAAAAGGTACTCTGCCACTCACACATTGGACAGAGGCCCTCCTGTAGATGGAATTGTATTCAAGACTGTTTTGGGTTTTGATTTTATTTTTGATCTGTTTCCCCTCACACTCTTCCACTATAGGATTCCAGAACTACAAGAAGGCCTTTTTGTCCTTGAGAAATGTTTGCTGCAGGAAGTGAGAGTCCCTCCATAGTATCTCATAGAAACTCTGAGGCTGGGACTCTCAGTCATGTCTCTATGCCAGAAATGGAGGTAGCAGATCCTTGGGGGGAAGAAATGGTCTGACCCTAAGGACAGATTGCACCAGGTGATCAGGTGTCCTATTTAAAGTGCTCTCCTAAAATTGATAGGCAACTAGAGTCGCAGTCTCATCTAAAATCTTGACTCACATGTATTGGAAACTTGACAAGCTGATTATAGATTAAATGGAAATGCAAAGACCAAGAGTAGTTCCTATATTTTGCCCAGAGGTTCCAGTCATTTGTACCAAGAGGGAAAGAGCAGACAACCATTCTTTTCTTTTCTTTTTTTGGAGAGGTTTTTGCTACAAGGTGTTGCGCTCGCCAGAAAGAGAGAGAAGAAAGTGAGAAATCACCCCGACAGGGGGGATGGCCATGCCGCCATCTCCTCCATTCTCCTCTTAGGATCTTGGGCACGCACGCACACATGCCTGGTGTGAGTTTAAGCCACTGGGTCCGGGATTCGAACTGCAGTTGACCACGTGGGAGTCCAGTAACATAGCCATTATGCCAACTGCTGGTCCCCAGACAACCATTCTTATCATGGCCATAATTAAATGAGGTTTTTTTGTTCTTATTTTTGGTTTGTTTTGTTTTTCTTCTATATTTTGTTACTTCCGTCTCCCATCTAAACAGACAATGATTTTATGTCATGTAGAGCTGGTACTACGTGAATTTGGTCTATTGGTCATTTGTATTATATACTAGGCTTTTAACTTTATCTCATCCGTTATTAGTCCACACTTTGCAGAAGGGCTGTCCACACTGCTGTACGACATCTCACTTTGGTTCTGCCTGTTCCATGGTTGTCTCCCCAGCACACAGTGAGATCCACTTACTTATTCAGATATTTCGTATGCTACAGATTTTTTTGTTATTGTTTTGTATATCCCATCTTATGTTAATTCAAAGATAATGAAGTTTGTTTGTAATATGAGTGGGTTCTTATATTTTCCAGCAAATTTCTCTGGTAATTGGGCGTCTGCCTGGGACAGTTGAAAAGGAACAGAGACCCTAAGGGACATCAGCACTCTGAGGACACTGGATGAGAACTAGAAGGCTAAGGCCACCTTGTTTCTCCACTCTCTGGTATTTCCTGAGCCATGTTCTGGAATGAAGGCGTCCTGTCTTAAGGAATAGTCCTTTTGGCAAGGAACAAACACAGTGTTGCTGGTTGTCCCCAAAGATGGCACTTTGCTTTCTAGCATAATGAGGATTCATTTTCTTCTTAGCCTCGGGGAAGGAGTGAAAACTTCAGGAAGCTGTGGAGCCTTCCTCACAAAGACACGTAATTAAGGTACTTACCAGTTTAGCTGGCATGTGATAAAATCTGTGTTTCTGAAATGATGTAGGGAGGGGTTAATGACGAGATGTCAGCAGAAGACATCCCAGGGCTGGGTGGTGAGACATCCAGGTGTCAGCAAACATTTATCAAACACACACCTGTGTGTGCTGTGAAGGAACTTGTAATGCCAGGAGGGATCACATGCATTTCTTCTTCTCTAGGGCCAACAGCACCTGGAACTCCCACTTGCTCCAGAAGAACAGGCACGTTGTCAGCTGCTTGAACCCCTCCCTGGCTGTCCTAGGCCCACGTCTGGTTGGGCTTGAACTTCATCACAGTTGGCTCTTGCTGTTGCTGCTACTTCCAGTAGGAGAGGAGAGCGTGGGGGCAAGGGCACGTTGGGGCATGGGGTACTGGCACGCTTGTGGTTGAGGTGGCGGCAAGAGGAGGGCAGCAAGGTGGACAGTCCCAGAGCCAGCAGCTGCTCCAATGTGGTGGAGGACGCAATTGTGGGTCACCGGAGCCCCAAGGTGGTGGAGGACTCAAGTGCAGAACTCTAATGGAGTGGGATGGGGTAAAGCACGCAATGGGTCAGTGGAGCTCCGAGGCTGTGGAGGACACAAGCCGGGTCACCGAAGCTATAAGGTGGTGGAGGATGCAAGCTCGATCTCTGGGGCTCCGACACAGTGGAGGCTGCAAGTGCAGGTCACTGGGGCTCTGAGGCAGTGGAGGATGCAAACATGGGTCACTAGAACTCCAACCACAGGACACAAGCCGGATCACTGGGGCTCCGACATGGTGGAAGCTGCAAGCGTGGGTCACTGGGACTCTGAGGTGGTGGAGGACGCAAATGTCGATCACCGAATTCCAACCACAGGGCACAGGCTAGATCACTGGGGCTTTGACCTGGTGGAGGACATAAGCTTTGGTCACTGGAGCTCCAACCTGGTAGAGGATGCAAGCCAGGTCACTGGAGCTCCGAGGCCTGTGCCACACTTTTCAATGGATTGGTTCCCTGTTTTAGCAATTTTGCATAATACCACAATAAACAGATGTGCAAGCCCTTTTCTGACTGAGTGGTCTCCTATCCTTTGGGTAGATACACAGGAGTGGAATTGCTGGGAGTCATATGGTAGCTCTATTTGTAGATCTTTGAGGGACCTCCGTGTTGTTCTCCACAGTGACTGGACTAATTCACATTACCACCAAGAGTGCAGAAGAGTTCCCTATTCATGACAGCCTCACCAGCACTTAAACATTTTTTTTCTTTTAATATCTTAGCCATTCTGTCTCGAGTTAGGTGCTGTCTCATTGTAGTTTTGATTTGCGTCTCCCTTATAATGAGAGATGTTTTTTCATATGCTTTTGGGCTGTTCATATATCTTTCTTAGAGAGTTGTTTGTTCAGCTTATTTTCCCATCTTTTAATTGGTTTGATCATTTTTTTTTT
>NW_006159427.1:7800986-7803100 GCF_000334495.1 Tupaia belangeri chinensis
GTATGCTACAGATTTTTTTGTTATTGTTTTGTATATCCCATCTTATGTTAATTCAAAGATAATGAAGTTTGTTTGTAATATGAGTGGGTTCTTATATTTTCCAGCAAATTTCTCTGGTAATTGGGCGTCTGCCTGGGACAGTTGAAAAGGAACAGAGACCCTAAGGGACATCAGCACTCTGAGGACACTGGATGAGAACTAGAAGGCTAAGGCCACCTTGTTTCTCCACTCTCTGGTATTTCCTGAGCCATGTTCTGGAATGAAGGCGTCCTGTCTTAAGGAATAGTCCTTTTGGCAAGGAACAAACACAGTGTTGCTGGTTGTCCCCAAAGATGGCACTTTGCTTTCTAGCATAATGAGGATTCATTTTCTTCTTAGCCTCGGGGAAGGAGTGAAAACTTCAGGAAGCTGTGGAGCCTTCCTCACAAAGACATGTAATTAAGGTACTTACCAGTTTAGCTGGCATGTGATAAAATCTGTGTTTCTGAAATGATGTAGGGAGGGGTTAATGACGAGATGTCAGCAGAAGACATCCCAGGGCTGGGTGGTGAGACATCCAGGTGTCAGCAAACATTTATCAAACACACACCTGTGTGTGCTGTGAAGGAACTTGTAATGCCAGGAGGGATCACATGCATTTCTTCTTCTCTAGGGCCAACAGCACCTGGAACTCCCACTTGCTCCAGAAGAACAGGCACGTTGTCAGCTGCTTGAACCCCTCCCTGGCTGTCCTAGGCCCACGTCTGGTTGGGCTTGAACTTCATCACAGTTGGCTCTTGCTGTTGCTGCTACTTCCAGTAGGAGAGGAGAGCGTGGGGGCAAGGGCACGTTGGGGCATGGGGGACTGGCACGCTTGTGGTTGAGGTGGCGGCAAGAGGAGGGCAGCAAGGTGGACAGTCCCAGAGCCAGCAGCTGCTCCAATGTGGTGGAGGACGCAATTGTGGGTCACCGGAGCCCCAAGGTGGTGGAGGACTCAAGTGCAGAACTCTAATGGAGTGGGATGGGGTAAAGCACGCAATGGGTCAGTGGAGCTCCGAGGCTGTGGAGGACACAAGCCGGGTCACCGAAGCTATAAGGTGGTGGAGGATGCAAGCTCGATCTCTGGGGCTCCGACACAGTGGAGGCTGCAAGTGCAGGTCACTGGGGCTCTGAGGCAGTGGAGGATGCAAACATGGGTCACTAGAACTCCAACCACAGGACACAAGCCGGATCACTGGGGCTCCGACATGGTGGAAGCTGCAAGCGTGGGTCACTGGGACTCTGAGGTGGTGGAGGACGCAAATGTCGATCACCGAATTCCAACCACAGGGCACAGGCTAGATCACTGGGGCTTTGACCTGGTGGAGGACATAAGCTTTGGTCACTGGAGCTCCAACCTGGTAGAGGATGCAAGCCAGGTCACTGGAGCTCCGAGGCCTGTGCCACACTTTTCAATGGATTGGTTCCCTGTTTTAGCAATTTTGCATAATACCACAATAAACAGATGTGCAAGCCCTTTTCTGACTGAGTGGTCTCCTATCCTTTGGGTAGATACACAGGAGTGGAATTGCTGGGAGTCATATGGTAGCTCTATTTGTAGATCTTTGAGGGACCTCCGTGTTGTTCTCCACAGTGACTGGACTAATTCACATTACCACCAAGAGTGCAGAAGAGTTCCCTATTCATGACAGCCTCACCAGCACTTAAACATTTTTTTTCTTTTAATATCTTAGCCATTCTGTCTCGAGTTAGGTGCTGTCTCATTGTAGTTTTGATTTGCGTCTCCCTTATAATGAGAGATGTTTTTTCATATGCTTTTGGGCTGTTCATATATCTTTCTTAGAGAGTTGTTTGTTCAGCTTATTTTCCCATCTTTTAATTGGTTTGATCATTTTTTTTTTTCAGGCAAGCCGCTTGAGTTTCTTGTGTATTATGGCTATCAGTCCCTTATCTGAAGCATAGTTTATAAAATTATTCTCCCATTCCAAGGGTTGTCAATTCAGACTAATTATTATGTCTTTTTTCTGTGCAGAAACTCTTTAATTGGATATGATCCCACTTGTCTATTTTGGGGATTATTGCCTGTACTTTGCGGGTCTTATTTAAGAAGTTTTTGCCTACTCTCATGTCTCCAA
>NW_006159427.1:7803129-7814629 GCF_000334495.1 Tupaia belangeri chinensis
ATTATAGTTTGAGATCTTAGGTCTAGATCTTTGATCCACTTTGAGTTGATTTTTGTTAATGGTGAGAGGTAGGGGGTCCAGATTAATCTTTCTGCAGGTGGATACCCAGTTTTTCCAGCACCAATTGCTAAAGAGCAATTTATTTTTTCCACTGGATTGGCTGGTGCCCTTTGTGATCTCTGTTCCATTGGTCTACATGTCTATTTTTGTGCCAATATCATGCTGTTTTAATTATTATAGCTTCATAATATATTTTGGGATCAAAGAGTGAAATGCCTCCTACTTCACTCTTTCTTGCACAGAATAACTTTGGCAAAACAGGGTCTTTTATGATTCCAAATTCTATGATGGTCTTTTCTAAATCTGTGAAGAATATCTCTGGTAATTTTGTTGGGGTTGCATTAAATACGTAGATGAATTTGGGCAGGATTGCCATTTGATTATAGTTATTCTTCGGCTCCAGGAACATGGATGTCCTTCAACTTTTTTTGTGTCTTATTTTAATTTCTTTTTAAGATTTTTGTATTTTTACTTGTAGAGGTCTTTTACTTCTTTGATTAGATTTATTACTAGATATCTTATACTTTTTGTGGCTATGGTAAATGGGATTACTTTTTTCGGTTCCTTGTTCACATATAGAAATGCTACAGCGTTTTGTATGTTGATTTTGTATTCTGCCACTTTACTGTATTTATTTATTACTTCCGGGAGTTTTTTCATGCATATCTTTGGGTCTTCTATGTATACAATCATGCTACCTGAAAGTAGAGATAATTTCACCTCTTCTTTCACTATTTGAATGTCTTATTTTATTCTCTTTTCTGATTGCATTGGCTGGACATGGAGTGGAGAAAGTGGGCAGCCTTGTCTTGTACCGATTTTTAGTGGGAAAGCTTTCAGCTTTTCTCCAGTCAGTATGATATTAGCTATGCATTTTTCATCAATGGCTTTTATTGTGTTGAGAAATGAGCCTTCTATGCCAATTTTGCTGAGTTTTAATCATGAAGGGATGTTGTATTTTATCAAACACTTTTTTTCTGCAATGATTGAAATGATCATATGGTTTTTCTTTCTTTCTGTTAATATGGTGTATTATGTTTATGGTTTTATTGAATTACCCTTGCCTCCCTGGAATAAAACCTTCCTGGTTGTGATGTATAGTTTTTTGAAATTTTTTTAAATTTCATTTTCTTTTATACATTCAATCACGTTATTTAGCTTACAAAGTGAATATTTCAACATGTGAACATTTCTCCCTAGTCCAGTTGATAAAACTATAAAATTATTGTCAATAGATAATACCACATTTCTTTGTCCCATTAATGCTTTCACTCTCTATTTTTCTTCTAAATGTCCTTATTTTATATGTAGTTGGGTATGATTTATTAGTATCTTGTTGAGAATTTTTGCATTTTACAAGTACCTCCTTACTGGGTGGATGATGAGAAATTGTTCTTTTCCCTTGGGGTTGAGATAGCTTCTTGGTTTCCCACATTTCTTGTGCCTCTGTGCTGTTGTACATTTCTAATTTCTTGGAGTTAATTCTGAGCATTTAGAGGCGTGTGGGAGGAGGTGAGCTGCAGTCTCTCTGCAACTTGGTCTCCCTAACACTCACCCTACAACCTTCACTGTTGTCACTCTAACCGGATATTCCAGTGGCCTCCCAGTTTCTTGAGAGTAGGTGTACCTGGGGCTAAGCAGCAGGGTTTCAACTGAAGAAGACAGTAGGGGAACTATGAGTGCTGGAACAGTTGGGAGAAAGTGGAGGCCCCAAGGCAATCTCTGGTTGTGATTTTCTCATCAGCTACCACTTCACTGGGGCCAGGGTTAATGGCAGAGGGTGGGAGGTACAAGCAAGAGGATCTTTTATGGATATTTGATTAGACTTTTTTTTGTAGGCGTTAAGTCAAAAGTGGTTATTTAAGCACATAAAGTTTATGTAACTATTAGCATTTTCTTTCTTTCTTTGTAATTCATAGGACATGTTTGACACTGTATCTCTTGGGTTGTTGGAAAAGTCATGACACAGTTTTTCATAGAAAAATATAGGAAAAATACATCATGACTTTTCTTACAACCCAATATTTTACTTTACAGAAAAAGATTTAATTATGTGATGAAATTTAACCTACAATTTTTTTTTTCTTTTTCATTACTACAGGGTAGGTGAACTAACTAGGGAGAGACAGAGAGAGAGAGAGAATAAGAGAACACTCCCTGTGAGAGATGATCACACCACAATCCCGTTTCCTCCATTTCTCTTTTCAAGTGTTTTGGGCACTCACACATGCATGTGGCATGTTTTTCAAGCTGCCAGGTCTAGGACTTGAACCACTTGACCATGTAGAATCCAACTGCTTAACCACCATACCATCAGGTGGACCCCTACAAAGATCTTTTAATATGCTGTTTTATAGACTACCAACAAATATAATTTTTTTGTATCTTCAGTGTATCACATCACAAATTTTTAAAAAGTAATTTTTATTATGTCATAAGGACAATCAGTAATTGTTTGGTATTGACATTTCTTAATTATAGTGAGGAAACATTTTTTTCAAGTTTGTTTTCTAGCTATACTAGGCTTTTATTCCACAGCTTTTCTACAATGAGTTTTTTTTTTATTAGGTAAAAATAGTATTTTCTCCATTTATTTATTTATTTATTTTGAGAGGTTTTTGCTATAGGGCACATGCACTTGCCAGAAAGACACAGAGAGAGACAGGCAGAAAGCGAGAAAGCATGCCCATGTGTATGGCCATGCCACAATCCCTTCTCCTCCATTCTCTTGGGATCTTGGGCATGCACACACACGCACCCAGCATGAGTTTAAACCACCGGGTCTGGGACTCAAACCACAGTCGACTACATGGGAGTCCAGCAGCATAGCCATTATGGCAACTACTGGTCCCCCTACAATGAGTTTTATTCAATGTATAAATTAAGCTTGATATGTGATACCGAGACCAAATTGATTTTAGCTATGTATCATTCCAAATTTTGTAACCTACTAACATAATTCCTGGAGTTATTACCTATCTTTAGGAAATTAGAGAATTGGCCAGAGCCATTCTAGGAAATGGTAATTTGTCTGAGATATTCTAGGAAAACTAATCTATTTCATCTACAGACTTTCAGAGATCACAGAGGAGAAAATCACGATAGTCAAAATGCTTTCCTCCTGCTGTCGTTTACTACCTGCATCCCGTCTTTTACCTGCATTATGGTCAGGTGAGAGCAAAACTAGATCATTTCAAGTTATCACATGTTTCTAGAATTTCCTTGGTCCTAAAAATACATAATCTTTGGGGCCAGCAGGTGACATGGTGATGAGGGTGCTTGACTCCCACATATATGACTAGGGTTCAAGTCCTAGACCTGGCAGTCTACTTTCTCACTTTCCATCTCTCTCTGTCTCTGGTCAAATATAAAAAATAGTAATGATGATGAATAAAATTAAGTAAATTATATACATATATGTGTGTGTGTGTGTGTGTGTGTGTGTGTGTGTGTATAAATATATAGTCTTCTTATTAACTCCCTACAGCCTGCAGATGTCATTGTAGGGGAAAGTTACATTTGCATGTTTTGCATGTATAAATAAACACGGAATATCTCCATCAAAGACACCAGAAAGAGCGACCAAGCAGATGCAGCTTGTCCGAGTAGCAATTCTTCACCTTTTCAGTTTGGCATTCAGGTGGTGAGTAACCATCACTGTGTGTTGGTTCAGTCTGTTTAGGAAACATCATAGAAATGAAATATTCGAAATGCTATAGAAAGGATGAAACTTTCTGACTGGGATGAGTAGAAAAGGCTTTGCTTATTAGGGTAAGGTAGGACAGGTCTTGAAGGGACAGTAGGTAGATAGAGGGAGAGCCCTAGAGATTATCACTCTGGGAAAAAGTAACACCATAAATAGGAGTCAGATAGAGGGCAACAAGTTTGGAGATCTGAAGGTCTAGATTGGTTGGGAAGTAGTGTTTACCAGACATCCAGAAGAGTTAAGGTTGAGTGAAATCATAAAGAACTTCCAATCTTCCAATTACCATTTAAGGAGATTAAGTACCTTTTTCTTTTCTTTGTTTTGTTTTGTTTTGCCATAAGGTATGTGCTATTGCCAAAGAGAGAGAGAGACAGTGAGAGGGAAAGTGAGGAATCACTGATCCCCCTTAGGGGGGATGGCCATGCTGCAGCCCCTTCTCCATTCTCCTCCTGAGATTTTGGACACTCACACACATACACCTGGGTCCAGGTACACACAGGCTGCTGGGTCCAGGACTTGATCCATGGTCAGCCATGTGGGAGTTCAGTGCCTTAAGCACTACACTACCTGCTGGCCTTTGCTGAGTATATTTTCACTGGTAAACCATGGTTTTTATGCAAGAAAATGATAAAAATTAAAGCAGTGCTAAGAGATAATCATCTATTGATACCAAGTATTTTTATATCACTATTGCTTTTTTTTGAATAGTAAATTTGAGTACCATAGGTCCTGTAATTAAGTTAGATAAAAATTGGCTGCTAAATATTCCACAAGGGTCCTGAAGCTGACTGATTTTTATATACCTCAGAAGAGTCTTTCTCTTGAGTATTTAATAAGAAAACAAAGCTTAAGTAGTTTAAAGCCTTCAACAGGAAGTATCAGGTCATGACTTACATAGAATTTTATGTAAAGCCTTATGAATAAGAAATTCTTCATCATATATACTTAGATAGAAATGAAAACATGACCAGGAGTCACTTTTCACCTTGGTATGATCTTGGTAAATTTCCTTTAAATATTTGAAAGACTTATGTTAGTTTCCATGCTGAATTCAATTACTTGTGGATACAGATTCCAAAGAATATAAACATTACAGCACATCTCTGGAATTCCCATGAAGCAATTCCCAGAAAAAGTCTATTGTATATCAGATCTTTAATCTTTAGTACCTATGGTACAGCATATATAAAAGCACCATAAGTTATTAAAAAATACATTTCATATCTTAAGTATGATTGCTTGTGTTTTATATAATCTGTATGAGTGTGTATCCACCTACCTTTAACTCTTAATAGAGTCAGCTAGATTAAAAGTATTATTCATGTTTTCTTAAACTTTTTAAAAAATTATTTTTATTTATTGTTATTATTTAATTTGCTATTGGGCACATGCACTCACCGGAGAGAGGGAAAGTAAGAAAGCAGGTTGCCAGTACCAGGACTTGAACTGTGGTCAGCCATGTGGGAGTCCAGCACTTAACCACCATGCCACCTGCTGGTCCCGATATTGAAACTTTTATCCTCTCACAAGAAAGTTTCTAAAGTTCTAGAATGTGCTGAGACATGCTTTCAAGAAAGTATTAGAAAGATAGAACTTCGGGACCAGCAGTTAGCGTAATGGCTATGTCGCTGGACTCCCATGTAGTCGACAGCAGTTCACGTCCCGGACCCGGTGGCTTAAAACTCACGCTGGGCGCGTGTGCATGTGTGCCCAAGATCCCGAGAGGAAAATGGAGGAGAAGGGATTGTGGCGTGACCATCCCCCCTGGGGTGGGGTGATTTCTCACTTTCTGTCTCTATGTCTCTCTCTCTGTCTGGCACGCGTTTTATGGCAAAAACCTCTCCAAAAAAAAAGAAAGATAGAGCTTCAACCTGTAAATATACTGTGATGAATACATGATATGGTAAAATACCTAATTTAGAATAGGCCAAGTCTAAATTAATGACAAGTAAAAAAAAAATTTAATGATAGTGTGTGTGTATGCACACATGCGTAAGAGAAAGAGAAACACTCTGAACAGGGGCCCATCACACCACCATCCCTTTTCCTCAGCCTTCCCCCTCCTCAACAATGGATGTATTTTAGGCTGATGTATTTTAGGGATTTGAATCTGTGGTTGGCCATGTGGGGTGTTACATTACTGCTATGCCACAGCTGAGCCTGTTGATTATGTTTTTTTTTCTAATTATTTTAATTTGAGGTGTGGCACATTAAAAACTTACTATACTGGATATTGTCAAATAAAATAGAGCAAATTACTGAAAAGATTACAAATTAAATCTGCATTATATTCCATGTCACCAAAATTATTGAATATGTTACATTTGTTAGGTACAGGAGAGCCATACATTTCTCATGCTATCATAAAGTTATTGGCTCTTGATGTAGAGTAATGCAGCTTAATGAATAGGGTTTTAACCTTCGACACTTTATACATTGGCTTAGGAAGTGGGCTGAATAAACTGAGACACTCCCACGTTTCCTACAACCTTAAAAGCTGACAGTGAAAGAGTAGACTATGAAGCTGACAGAATCTTATGAGGGAAGCAAGCTTACCAGTAATTATATAAAACTTCATTGTGGAGAAATTGGAACATAGGCAAAAGCAAACTGAAAGTGTAATAAACTTGCATAAATCCATCAACTGTTTAACAATGCATAGGAACAATGCATGGCAAATTGTCTTTAAACGTATAATCCCATTGCCACTTTTATATTATTTTAAGCAAATTCCATTTCTACCATTTCATTTATACGTATGTCAGTATCTCTAATAGGTAAGAACTTTGATCCCTCACTTAATCACAGAACCATTGTTATATATGGGAGTCTAGTGCCGTAACCGTTATGCCATCTGCTGGTCCCTGTTTTTTAGGTACCTTTGACTAGGTTTCTACTTCATCTTTGATCTCTTGCAATTTAATGAACACGAGTTGTTGGTCTGATGGGGTTTCCCACAGCATGGGTTGTGCTGATTGTGTCAGCACGTGTGATTATGTGCTCTGTTTTCAGTGAGAGCTGGTGACTGTTACCCAGTCTGCCACTTTGGAAACCATTCATTTCTCTTTGGTTCTCACTTCCGGGCCGACGTATTTTGAATCTAACAGGAAAATGTGTACGACGCCTTGAGTTTGTAACTCTGGAAGGTGCTTTCAGATGATGTCTCACTTGTAGTGCCTGTTGCTGTTGGGCTTCAGAGAACTGTGCAAGGTCTGGCCTAGTTCACCACCAAGGAAAGCAGGGCACTGAGAATGTTCTGTGCTCTGCTTCACAGACCAGGCATCACCAGCCTTTATTTCTGGACTCTGACTCCCTCACAGAGGGTTTTGTTTAACTGAGCCAAAGTTTAAATGTACGCCATGTGTGAATATGTGTGCAAATACCCAAAAAGGAAAGGCGAGAGTGTCTTCTTTTCTCAACCATATTGAAAAACAACTATGAAATACGATTTTTCTTCCAGTTTTCTCAAATATTTGTCTGAACTGAGACCAAGAATGAAGCATCTTAGGCCAAAATACTTCTTGAAAATTTTATGATTTTTATGAGAGAGTCTAGAAAAATCTCTTTTGGACTTTAAATATATGTTATTGTCAGGATATTTTATCAATTAACAAATTAGTTCACTTTTTACACAGGTGAAATAATTTAAGTGTTTCTGAGTCAGTTATTTGTCTAATGTTTGACCATTTCCTGCTCTGAGTTTTTCAACTATGTTAAGAGCCAACCTTTGTAGGTAACAGATAAGTAACAATTAAAACCAGCTGTTATTACCTTTTTGAGTTGGTTTTCAATTTGTATTTATGATTTGCTACAAAGACTCACTTTACTTTGTTGCCAGAGACCTCAATTCTTTACAAATTTACAGAATCATACAAAAACTAAAACGATTTGATATTTTGATATTGATTGCTCTAGACAAAGACAGTGCCTCAAACTTCTTGATGCTTCAGGATGAAAATCGGGCTAAGCAATATTTGAATCTAATGTTTAAAATACCTCTTAATTCTAAACCCTTTTGTAGTGCTCATTTCCTAAACAATAACAGCTATATTTGATCTAGATAAAGATTTGACTGATTAAATATGTGATGTACCATCCAGGAATAAATTTTATTCATAGATTAATAAAACATGTGCAGCATGATTTAGGAGAAAATATTTTAGGTCATTAAATTTAGCTACATAAGCTACAGTCTGTTTTAAATTCTGTACAACTAAAATCTGTTTTGCTTTAAAAAAAACAAAAAACAAAAAAAACCCCTCATGCTTCACTGTGAAATGTAGAGTACTTGTTTTCCAGGGCCACCAAAAGCATATCCAATCATAGTAAATTTTTGAAATACTAATTTTAGCCTTTCAACATAATGGCAATTGTTTACACTGCCATTACATTAATTTTTAAATATGTACTTAAAACTACTTAAGAATATAAAGAGACTTCAAAAGGATCACAGATGGGACCAGGAGATGGCATAATGGTTACATACTGTTTACATGCATAATGGTTACATTACTTCCACATGGTTGACAGCATTTTGAGTCCCAGACCCAATGGCTTGAAACTCACACTAGGCATGTGTGCGTGCATGCCCAAAATCCCAAGAGGAGAATGGAGAAGATAGATTGTAGCATGGTCATCCCTCCTGGGGGGTGATTTCTTGCTTTATGTTTCTCTGTTTCTCTCTGACTCTCTGGTGAGTGCACGTGCCCTATAGCAAGTCTCTCTGAAATAAAAGGAAGAAATCATGGAAAAATGAAATTGAAGGATGAGTTTGTTATGATGCAAAACTTGGGAAATCCATGCATGGTTCTTCTTGTACTGTGCATTTTCCGTGAACTTTTTGAAGACCTTGTCTGATTTGGCTAAATGCTTCTTACATTAGCTCCTTGGTTCAAATCCAGTGCTCTTCTTTGTTAAGGAATACACTATAAAGTAAAAGACTTAGCACAATGCCTGGCACATATTTGGTAACTAGTAAATACTTTTCCCCACTTAACTATTTCACATTGTGAGCCTGTGATTTTAAAGGGAGTAAGAAAACAGTACCAAGAAAAATGTGAGCGCTCAGCTTCCACTCTAAATTTTTTTTCTTTAACTTTTTCCATGAGAGAGAGAAATAGTCCTGACAGAGTCTTTGTGCCACAATCCAGCCTCAGCCAACCCATATTAAATAGAAAGCATCCAAAAATTTGAGGAGGCTCAAATTGAGATTGGAAAGGGCTCCTTCAGGTATGCCTGAAAAGTGAATGTGACTGTGGTATCACCATTGCTCTCTCCTTACAGAAACTGGAGATAGAGTCTCATGTGACTATCATAGATGCACCAAGACACAGACTGTTGCAAATGTTATTACAGGGTCAGCTCAGTTGGATTGTGCTTTGCTGGTTGTTGCTTCTATTGTTAGGCAATTCGAAGCTAGTATCTCCAAAGTGGGCACACCTGTGAACATGCCTCTCCAGCTTATACACTCGGTATGGAACAGCTAATTGTTGATATTAACCAAATGGAGGCCACTTAGCCACTCTACAGTCAGAAGAGATGATGAGGAAAGTGTTAAGAAAGTCTCCACCGACTTTAAGAGAACTGGTTACAGCCTCAGCACAGTGTATGAGCTAGTCTCTGGTTTGAATGGTGACAACATTCCGGAGCCAAGTGCTGCTATGCCTTGGCTGGAGGAGTAGAAAGTAACCTGTGAAGATGGTGGCGCCAGTGGAATCATGTTTCTTGAAGCTCTGGATTGCATCCTTCCACCAGCTCATTGAACTGACAGGTGCTTGCATCTGCTCTTCCAGAAAATCTAGTAATTACGGTATGACAACTGTCCCTGTTGGTCACGTGGAGAGCCAGTGTTCTCAAACCTGACATGGTGGTCACCTTTACTCCAGTCAGGGTTGCAATGGAAGTAAAGTCTGCTGAAAGTTACCTTGCAGCTTTGAGTGAAGATCCTCCTGGGGCTTCACTGTCAAGAATGTACCTGTCAAAGATGCTTGTTGTGGCGACATGGCTAATGATAGCAACACTGAGTCACCAAGTGAAACGGGCTTCACTGCTCATACGATTGTCCTGAACTGTTCAGGCCAAGTCTGTGCTAAACATGCACCTGTGCTGCATTGCCACCCAGCCAGCATTGCTTATGATTGCGCTGAAATGGAGAACTGAATTTGCCCCAAATTCTTGAAATCTAGAATGCTGCCATTGCTGATAAGGTTCCGGCAAGCCCATGCTGAGTTCTGACTCTCCTCCTTTGGTTATTTTGCTGTTTTTGATATGAGGCAGACCTTTGCGATGGATGCCATCAAAGCATTGAGCGAGAAAGCTACTTGAGCTGGTGAGGCCACGTCTGCTCAGAAAGCTCAGAGACTAAGTGGTTGTTATCCCTAATATCTGCCATCCCAGTCTTAGGTCAGTGGGAGAAAAACAGCCTTAGCACTACTGCGTTGTCGGGAACATCCTGACACATTTTTGCATAGAAAAAAAAGCAGAAAAATAGTTATGACTTTTCTGAGGACTCAATATTCATTTCAACTAACTATTTAAATGTAATGACTAGTTAGTGATAATACAGCGTAAAACTTTTGGAAGGCAAGAAGAATGTTTTGTGCACCATATTTAGTTTCTTTTTTTAATTGTCTGTTTTAAGTTATTAGTTTTTAAAATTAGGAATTTTTGGTGACAAGAACTTGACTAAAAATCTGTCACTGGGCCAGCAGTTGGCATAGTGGTTAAAGCACTGGACTCTCATGTCGTCAACTACAGTTCAAGTCTCAGACCCAGTGGCTTGAAATTCACGCCAGCTGTGTGTGCGTGCATGCCCAAAATCCCAAGAGGAGAATGGAGGAGAAGGGGTTGCAGTGTGATTTCTTGTTTTCTGTCTCTCTGTCTCTGGCAAGTGCATATACCCTATAGCAAAAACTCCCTAAAAAACAAACAAACAAACAAAACAACAACAACAACAACAAAACAAACAAAAAAAACCTGTCACCAGACTACTTTTTTTTAAGGTTTGTCTTTGTTTTTCTGTTTGTTTTGCCATAGGTGAGTGTGCTTGCCCGAGAGAGGGAAAGTAAGAAATTGCCCCTGAAGGATGACCATGCCACAATCCCTTCTCCTCCTCTTTCTCAGGATTTGGGGCACATATGCACAAGCATCCAGTGTGATTTTCAACTGCTAGGTCTGGGACTCGAACCATAGTTAGCCATGTGGGAGCCCAGCATCTTAACCACCACACCACTTGCTGGCTCCTTGTCACAATTTTGAGGCCCATTAAAACAAAGTTTAATGAAAAGAGAGGGGAAGACTGTGAGATAATAAATGTCTGGGCTTTTAAGAGGGCCCTGAGCTCAGGTGAGATTACATCTTGGTGAACATACAGATGTCAACCTTCTGAGACTGAGCAGAGGATGAGTTAAATCAATCAGTGATTCCTGTGCTGGAGAAACCGTGATAAATAAGCTTCCACGTGGTGGTAATCTGTTATGCAGAAAATAAATATACCTGAGTAAACCTCTTTCTTTCTTTGTTTTTTTTTATTTTTTTTTTATTTTTAAAATTTTGCTGTGGGAAACATGCACTCATCAGAAGGAGGCACAGAGAGAGAGAGAAAGTAGGAAAGTGAGAAAGCACCCCCACGGGGAGGGGTAGCCATGCCACAATCCCTTCTTCATTTTCCTCTCAGGATTCTAGGCACACACACACGCCCAGTGTCGTCGTTTTTTTTTTTTTTTTTTTGGAGAG
>NW_006159427.1:7815296-7815753 GCF_000334495.1 Tupaia belangeri chinensis
TGATGCACTCCAAAGCAAAAACCCTGTCAAAAAAAAAGAAAAAACATGGAATCACCAGTGGAAGCCCAAGGTTATTAGATGTGGTAGGCTGAATAATAGCCCCACCTGTGTCTATGTTCTAGTTCTGAGAAATTGAGCATTACCTTATTTAGCTAAAAGGACACCGAAGATAGAATGAAGTGCCCTGAGATAGATTATTATGGATTATCCAGACATCCCAATGTAGTTGCAAGGATTTTTTTTCCATAGAGTGTATGTGCTCACTGGAGAGAGAGAAAGAGAAAGAGAGAGACAGAGACAGAGAATGAGAGTGAGTAGGGGGATGGCATGCTGCAATCCTTTCTCCTCCCTTCTCTCGAGATTTTGGGAATGCATGCTTGCATGTCTAGTGTGATTTTCAAGCCGCTGGGTCCAGGACTTGAACCACTGTCAGCCATGTGGGAATCCAGCCCACAAC
>NW_006159427.1:7815763-7817482 GCF_000334495.1 Tupaia belangeri chinensis
TTTTTTTTTTTTTTTTTTTTTTTTTTTTTTTTTTGTTATAGGGCGTGTGCACTCGCCCTCCGGGGGGATAGCCATGCCGCAATCCCTTCTCCTCCATTCTCCTCTTGGGATCTTAGGCTTGCATGCACACGTGCCTGGCATGAGCTTTAAGCCTCCGAATCCAGGACACGAACCGCGGTCGACTAAATGGGAGTCCAGCGACATACCCATTATGCTAACTGCTGGTCCTCACAAGGATCTTTATAAGAAAAATGTAGGTGAGTCAGAGGCAAAGAAGATGTGGTGATAGAAGTAAAAATGAGAAGAAGAGGGACCAGCAGTTAGCGTAATGGCTATGTTGCTGGATTCCCACGTAGTCGACCGCGGTTCGAGTCCCGGACTTGATGGCTTAAACTCACACCGGGCGCATGTGCGTGCGTGCCCAAGATCCCAAGAGGAGAATGGAGGAGAAAGGATTGCGGCGTGGCCATCCCCCCTGGGGGATGATTTCTCACTTTCTGTCTCTCTGTCTCTGTCTATCTGGCGAGTGCACATGCCCTATAGCCAAAAAAAAGAAAAAAAAGAAAAAGAAAAGAAGAAATGAGAAAAAGAGATTGAAGATGTTACACTGCTGGCTTTGAAGAGAGAAGTGGTCATGAGCCAGGAAGTGCAGACACCTCTAGAGGCTGGAAATGGCATGCAAACACTGTCAGGAGCCTTCACCAGAATACAACCCTGCCAACAGCCTGATTTTAGGGCATCTGTGGTATTTTAAGCTACAAAGTGTGTGAGAATTTGTGCAGCAGTAGAAAAGTAACTTAGTAGATATTTGAGAAGAGCCTCATATTGGAGAAGGAACCAACATGAAAGTTGACTTGTAGGACAGAAACTATAGGAAGAAGAGCTCCCCAAAGATCAACTTTTCCTAAGGTACTTGAAGGACAATGAATACATGCATTCATGAAAGGATAGAATATACCTATACATAGAAATACTCAAGACAAAAAATAACTCTTGAATATTGAAATGTAGTATTTAAAAACTCAGTATAAGGGCGGGTGGATAAAGTTAAAGAAAATAGATTAGGAAACCAAAGGAAAGTTGTATGAAACTAGTAATTGTTGTTCTTAAAATTTTTATTTCTTACATGAGAAAGAATGAGAGCATCCTAAACAGAGTCTTGATGTTTAGATCTACCTCCAGCCTAAGTCAGCTCTGATTGTGGCCTGGTGTACTTGGCAGAGTCTCTGGATGTTAATCCAGAACTTTCCCGTGTGGGTTAGTCTCACAGAGCATTAGGTTTTACTGCCGTGCCACTGTCCTGCTCCCATGTTTCTTGCAAATATAAATAAGATCTTCAAACCTTTAGTTAGACCAAGGAAGAAAAAGAAGATTCTGCTCTGCCAGACAATTCTCAGGATGGATGTGGACCAACCCAATGCTCCATTGCTTGCTTGTAGTTCTCAAAATAAATGTGGGCCGAGCGAGCGAGGCGTCCTTGGCGCCGGTGGGCGGAGTAGGCCCTGCGCCGGCCCCACCCAGGGCCGGCGATCTCCCGCCACCCCCGGGGACCCCGCGCTGAGCGAGCGAGGCAGCAGCGGGCGGAGTAGGCCCTGCGCCGGCCCATCTGGGGCCTGGCTGCGGGTATCCCGCCACCCCCAGGGACCCTGCGCCGAGCGAACGAGGCGGCGGCGGGCAGAGTAGGCCAGGCGCCCGCACACCCGGCCCAGCTGCACACCG
>NW_006159427.1:7818379-7818932 GCF_000334495.1 Tupaia belangeri chinensis
GGGATGGCAAGACAAAGGGCAAGGTATGCAGGACGTAAGAATTGGAAAATTATTTGCTGAGAACATATATGTGGATGTACTTGATTGAGACAATGCACAGTGTATTTTGGATGGAAAATTCATTTGTGTGTTGTGATGGTGTAAAATAAATAAATAAATAAATAAATAAATAAAATAAATGTGGAATGTGCTGGGAATGCATACACTGAGATAGGGAGACTCTGTCCAAAGCAACTCAAGCTTTGTCCCTATTCCTCCTAGGTAATGTCATATCTTGAGTTAGGAAGGAATAGTCCAAGATGGCCTGGACTTTGTTCCCCTCTCTTCTATAAGCAGAACATTCTTCAAAACTTTGCCCAGTGGGTTGTGTAACCCTGAGATACATAACCTGGGGAAAACTGCCATTCAAGATCCCTGTTTAGCTGTGATGCAAGTGGAGCACACACCGTCAAGATTTTATTCACCTGGACATCTTTTCTGTCTTTTTTAAAAGAATTATTTTATTTAACTGGAGGAGTCCAACCCAGTGGGGCTCAGACGGGTCCTTGACATT
>NW_006159427.1:7820046-7828119 GCF_000334495.1 Tupaia belangeri chinensis
CCCCCCTTCTTTTTTTTTTTAAGAGAAGTTTTTGCCCTAGGGCTCATGTACCTACCAGAGAGACAAAGAGACAGCGAGAAATCACCCTCTGGGGAGATGGCCACACTCCAATCCCCTCTCCTCCATTCTCCTCTTGGGATCTTGGGCATGCATGCACATGCATCTGGTGTGAGTCTTAAGCCACTGGGGCCAGGATCTGAACCACAGTTGACTATGTGGGAGTCCAGTGATGTAACCATTATGCCATCTGCTAGCCGCTCACCTAGACATTGTTTGTGAGTCTTGGGGACCAGCTTACAAATGGCTAGGCTTATTTTGTTCCTTGCTGCCCATCTGCAAGCCAATACTTCTGCTTCATGTAACTGGTGTGTGACTTGTGACTAACCCGACTCAGGGAAATGGTAATTAGTAAACCTGCTTCACAGACTGAAATCAGAAATGAAAGATAAAATATTGCAACAGATGGACTGCAGAAATATGAAGGATCATACTAGACTACTATTAACAGTTATGTGGAACAAATCGGATAACCTCAAAGAGATGAACAAATTAGCATTGGGTTATTTGGAAAGTCATGATGCGTTTTTGCATAGAAAGACAGAAAAATGTCATGACTTTCCCAACAACCTAATAGAAGCATACAAACTACCAAGACTAAATAATGAAAAAAACAGAAGAATTTTAACAGACCAATAACAAATTAGCTCAGTAATCAAAAGCTTCCCAACAAAGAAGTCTAGGACCAGATGGCTTCACTAGTGAATTCTCCCAAACTTTTAAAGAAAAAATGCCAACCCTTCTTAGAGTTTTCCAAAAAATTCAAGGGAAGGGACCACTTCCAAATTCATTTTTCAAAACCAACACTACTCTGATGCCAATGTCAGACAAGGACACTACAAAAACAAAGCAAAAACCAAAAACGAATGCCAATATCCATGTCCATGATGAACATAGATGGAGAGATCCTTAACAAAATACTAGCAAACACATTCATCAGCACATATAAAGCACAAACAATACCATCAAGTGGAATTTCTGCCCGAGATGCTAAGATGCTTCAACATACCCAAATCAAGAATGTAATATGCTACATTAACAGAATGAAGGGTAAAACTAGCCCATTTATGATAGCATCAATAACAGTAAAATGCTCAGGATTAAATTTAACCAAGGAGGTGAAAGATCTGTATACTGAAAACTATGAGCTATTGATGAAAAAAATCTGAAGAAGACACAAATAAATGGGAAGATATTCTAAGCTCATGGGAGTAATTAACATTCTTAAAATATTAACATTATTAAAATATTACTAAAAACAATCTACAGATTCAGTGTAATTCCTATTAAAAATTCAGCAACATTTTTTCATAGAAATAGAAAAGCTCTAAAATTTGTGTGGAACCACGAAGGACCACAAGCAGTCAAAGAAATATTGAACAAAAAGCACCTATGATCCCGGCTGACTGGGACAGCTGGTGGGGGTTAGCTAAGATGGCGTCAGGCCCTATGGGGGGTGTTTTTCTCTGTCTCTGTCTCTGTCTCTGTCTCTCACATGAAAAAGATCAACTTTTTGTTAAAAAAGAGTATCTTAGAATTTATAATACTATTTCACATCCCAAGAGACTAAATAACAAAAGAACAAACTAAACCCAAAGTTGGCAGAAGGAGATAATAAAGATGAGAACAAAAATAAATGAACTAGAACAATAAAGAAAATGAATTAAAGAAATGGTTGGGTCTTATAAAAGGTCAACGAAACAACATTTAGACTGAAAAGAGAAGAATAAATTTATTGAAATGAGTAGTTTAGTAAGTAGGTACTTTACTACTAACTTTATAGAAATAAAAAGGATTATGAGAGGATGTTATTGGGTCAGAAGGTGACGTGGATGTTAAGGAGGCTAGATTACACATGGCGGACTACATGGTTCAAGTCCTGAAGCCAGTGGCTTAAAAAGCACACCGAGTGTGTATACATGCAGGTCCAAAATCCTGAGAGGAAAATGGAGGTGAAGGGATTGCTGCATGGCCAATGGGGTGATTTCTCTCTCTCTCTCTTTCTGGCAACCACACACACCCTACAGTAAACTTAAGAAAAAGACCATTACTGACAATCGTACACCATTATATTAGATACCCTAAAGGAAATGCATAATTTCTAGAAATAAACATACAATGAAAGTGACTCATGAAGAAACAAAATTTGTATTCCATGTGAATGTATATATAAAAGTTCTCAACATAATTCTAGCAAACCCCAGCAAGATATTAAGACAATTAGTCACTATGGTCAAAGTGGACTTAATCTGAACCAGGAATTCAAGGGTGGCTCAACACATGAAAGGACAGTCAATACAGTACACACACAGAATTAAGGACGAAAAAACTTATAATTTTCTCAATCAATATGGAAAAAGCATTTGAAAAGCATCTAACATTCGTTCATGATAAACAACAACAACAACAACAAAAAAAACCTAGCTAACTAGAAATATAAGACAACTTTCTCAACCGTTAGAGGACATTTTTGTAAAACATGCAGATAATATACTCAGTGGTTAAAACAAAAAACAAAAACTGAAGCCTCTTGTACGAATAGGAACAAGACAAGGATGACCACTTTTCCATTTCTGGTCAACATCATATTGGAAGTTCTAGCTAGAGCAATTATGTAAGAAAAAGTCATAAGAAAAAGACATTCAAATTGGAAAGAAACAAATTTCTGTTTGCAAATAACATGATTATATATATAAAAAATCCTGTTTAATCCACAAAAGTCTCTTACAACTAAAAGCATTAATTTAGTAACATTACAGGATAAAAGATCAATACACAAAAATTAGTCGTAATCTATATACTAGAAACATACTATCATAAGAAACAACCTAATGAAATTAAGAAAATTTCACTTTTAATTATATTATAAGGAATAAAATACTTAGGAATAAATTTAACCAAGGATGCACAAGACTTGTACACTGAAAACTATAAAATGTTGCTGAAAAAAATAGACCTAAATAAGTAAAAAGACATTAAAGACATTTCATGTTCTTGAAAGACTTAATGTTGTGAAGATGATAATTCTGCCAAAGCAAAAAAAAAAAGACTTAATGCATTTTTTATCAATATCTCAATACTTTTAATGCAAATATTGAAAGTTAATTCTAACATTTAAGTAGAATCACAAGGAACTGAATAGCCGAAAGCATCCAAATTGGACTCTCAGACATTAGTGGTGGGTATGTAAGATGATGCAGCCACTGTGGAAAAGAGCTTGGTGTTTCCTCTAAAAAATAAACACAACTATCAATGTGACCTGGAATTCCTCTGAGGTATGTATCCAAAAGATTTGAAAACAGGTATTCAAACAAATACTAGAACACATGGACTGATGAATGGATAAACAAGATGGGTTACATCTGTACAATGCAATATTCTTCAGCAATGAAAAAGGAATGAAATACTAATGCATGATTTTGTATGCTAATATATGCATTTTAATACTAATGCAAAATTGTGTAGTGTCATTCTAAATGAGAGAAGCTAGGTACATATATGATTTCATTTATATCAAATATTCAGAAAAGGCAGAATATTGAGAAGTTGGAGGACAGGGGGATGGGGCTTCTTTTGGGGTGAAAGAAATGTTGTGAAACTCAGTCGTATTGATGACTGGACAACATTATGAATATACTATGTACTGTGAAATTGTACATTTAAAAATACGGTGAACTTAGAATTTTACTTCAATAAAAATAATCAGTTGTCCATATATGTTCGGATTGTCCATATGTGTTTGAATCTGTTTTTAGTGTATTCTTTTCTACTGAAGTCTATGGCTATCCTTACATCAATATCATCTTGACCAATAATCCTGAAATCAAGTATTGTTTACACTCCAAGGTTGTTCTTTTCTTAAAACAAAAGTATTCTTTGTATTATCTTATGAATTTTTGAGTAACTTGTCAGTTTCTACAAAAAAGTTTGCTGAGAATTTCTTTGCATTTGTATTGACTGTATTAATTTGGAGTAAACTGAGATCTTCATTTTGAGTTTTCTGATCTATAAACATGGTTTATCATTGTTTAGGTCTTTAATTACTCTCAGCATGGTTCAATATCTTTCAGAGAATAGGCCTTGCACATTTTTGTCACATTTATTCCTAAGTATTTCAAATTATTGATGCTTTTGTGAATGATATTGTTAAAAAGTTCAATCTATGAGTGGTTGTTACTAGTATATAAAAATACGGTGGGACCAGCAGTTAGCGTAATGCTATGTCGCTGGACTCCCACGTAGTCGACCGCGGTTGGTGTCCTGGACCTGGTGGCTTAAACTCACGCCTGGCGCGTGTGCTTGTGTACCCAAGATCCCGAGAGGAGAATGGAGGACAAGGGATTGTGGCATGGCCATCCCTCCTGGGGAGTGATTTATCACTTTCTATCTCTCTTTCTCTCTCTGTCTTTCTGGCGAGTGCACACACTCTATAGCCAATAAAACAAAACAAAACAAAACAAAACAAAACAAAACAACTCTCCCCCCTCCAAAAAAATACAGTAAATTTTTGTGTATTAATTTTGTATTCTTCGACCTTGCTAAGTTTACATTAGCAACGATAGTTTTTTGTAGATTCCAATGGATTTCCTTCATGCCATATACAAATAGACAGTGTGTTTTCTTGCTTTTAATCTGGATACTTTCATTTATTATTATCATATGACACTGGCTAGAATTTTCAGTACAACATTGAATAGTACTCATAAAAGTGGGCAACTTTGACTTGTTCCTCAAATTAGTGAAAAATAGTTTTTTCTTTTACCTTTATATGTTATATTAATGCTAGAGATTTTGTGGCTTCCCTCCCTGAACAGGTCCAGAAAGCTCCTTTTGATTCCTACTTAGATGAGAGGGACTTTCTGTCTTTTCACATATGCTTGTTTTAATCAGTTTGTTGAAGTTCATCAAACGCATTTTCTGCCACTCTTCAGAGGCTCACATGGTTTTGATTTTGCAGTGTGTTAATCCAATGAATAACATTGATTGATGTTGGAATTTTAAATTAGGCTTTCATTCCTGTGATGACCCTCACTTGCTCTTGAGTCTTTCTATGTTGTTTATTTACTGAAATTTTGTTTCGAGTTTCTGTATCCACGTTTTTGAAAGATATTGGTCTGTAATTTCCTTGTAAAGTTTTTGCTTGGGTTTGGTATCAAGGTGATATTGGCCTCATAAAATGAGTTGGGAAGTATTCTATTTTCAGAAAGAGATTGTGTACAATGAATATTATTTCTTCAAAAATTTGGCAGAGCCAGCTAATGGCATGGTGGTTAAGGCTGCCGGCTCCCACATAGCTGACTGCATGGATTGAATCCTGGATCCAGCCCCTTGAAAAACAGTGGGTGCATATGCATGCATGCCCAAAAAAAAATCCCAAGAGGAGAATAGAGAAGGGATTGGTGAAGACTTCCCCCCAGGGGGATGCTTTCTCTCTCTCTTACTCTCTCCCCTCTCTCTCTCTTTCATGAATGCACATTTACTATAGCAAAATAAAAAATCAAAAGCTTGGTAGAATTCACCAGTGAAAGTGTATGGACCTGAAGTTTCTTCATGGGAAATATTTCATTACAAATACAATTTATTTGCTATAAGTCTCTTCAGCTGATCGGTTCTTCATTTCCCTTCAAAATGAAGACCTAAGAGAAAAATGGAGGCCAAGAAGGTGGTTTATTTGGGCCAAGGTAGAGGGTGGATGCCGAGGTACCACAGTATCCAAGTTGCCCTAGACATGTGCATCGAAGTCTCAGATCTTTGGATGCTTTGAAAGCAAGAAAGGATGAGGGCTATATCATTTTCAGTTTAGTAGCAAGGGCAAACTGATACTACCTTTTGTCATTGCTCTTATTACTGGCATCATTGTTGTTAGTTTGACGGGACAATTTCTGGGCACATATCTTCACAGAAGTAGTCCTTCAGACCAGTCTTGTTTTCAGGTACACTTGTATGACAGAAGCCCACTTTGTGCCCTTCTCTGGCTCAATTTAGAAAGTTTTGCAGCTTTCCATGCTATAATCTATTTTAATTTTTATTTAACTCAAAATATTTTAAAATTTTCTTTGAGAATCTTTGACTCAGGCTGTTTCAAAGTATGTTGTTTAATTTGTGAGTATTTAGAAATTTTTTTTTCTGATCTCATTCTTTAATTAATTTCAAAATTTATTGTGGCCAGAGAACAGTTTGTATACATTCTTTTCTTTCATAGTTACTAAGGTTTGGGTTATGGCCTAGAATATAGTTTATCTTGATTGATGAATTTTCCTTATGTTCTTGAAAATATGTGTTCTGCTAGTCATGGGTAGATTTATTTATTTATTTATTTTTGGAGAGATTTTCGCTATAGGGTTTGTGCGCTCATCAGACAGACAGAGAGAGAAAGAGACAGAAAGTGAGAAATCACCCCCCAGGGGGGATGGTCACGCCTCAATCCCTTCTCCTCCATTCTCCTCTCGGGATCTTGGGCACACACGCACATGTGCCCGGCGTGAGTTTTAAGCCACCGGGTCCGGGACGCCAACCGCGGTTGACTACATGGGATACCGTCCAGCGACATAGCCATTAGCTAACTGCTGGTTCCCTCATGGGTAGATTATTGCATAAATGTCAAAAAGGTCAAATTGATTTCCAGTGTTCTAATTTTCTATGTACTTATTTTGTCAATTATTGAGAGAGAATTGACATTTCTGACTATAACTGTGAATCTTTCTATATCTCATTGCTGTTTTATTGCTTTTTACTTCATGTGCTTTGAAGCTCTGTTATTAGATATAGAAATGTTTCGATGTCCTCTTGATGAATTGGTCCTTTTATTAGTATGAAATGATCTTTATTCCTGGTAATGCTCTTTGCTCTATTATCTCCTTTCCTCTTTGTGTGATATTAATATAGCTACTCCAAATTTGTTTTGATTAATATTAACATGATATGTCTTCACTATTTTCATCTCTCTACTTCTATGAGGTCTTGTTTTCTTGATCAATCTCCATACATGTGGGAGAACATGTGGTATTTGTCTTCCTGTGCCCAGCTTATCTCGCTTAGCATAATGTCATTCTGGCTTGTCCATTTAACTTAAATGGCAGGATTTCCTCCCTTAATAACTGCATAGTATTCCACTGTATGTGTGTGTATGTGTATGTATGTATGTGTGTGTGTGTGTGTATACCACATTTTTTTTTATCTATTAATCTGTTGATGGACACTTAGGCTGATTCCAATCTTGGCTATTGTGAATAGTTCTACAGTAAACATTATGGTGCAAATACCTTTACAACACACTGATTTCCCATCTATTCTAACTATGGTGAGATATTACATTGTAATAATGTAATATCTAATTATTTTAATTTCTCTAATGTTTAGATGCTGAGCATTTTTTCACATGTGCATTGGTCATTGATATGTCTTCTTTGGTAGACTCTTAGGCCATTTGCCCATTTAAAAAATTAGGTTATTTATTAATTAACTTTTTTTTGGTGCTGACTTGTTTGGGTTTCTTATATATTCTGGTTATACTTTGTTAGAAGTTTAGCATACAAATATTTTCTCCCATTTTGTGGGTTGTTTCTTCACTCTGTTGATAGTTTTTTTTGCTGTGTGGGAAGGTTTTAGATTGATACAATCCCAATTTCTTTATTTTTTTGTTTGCTGCCTATGCTTTTTTTATTTTAAATTTATTTATTTACATTCATTCACTGTACATCATTACAGCATACAAAATGACATTTTTCATCCAGAGTACACTGTATATTGTCTCAATCAAGCACATCAATAAACATGTTATTGTCAACAAATAATTTTCCATTTCTTGTTTTCCTGTATGTTTTGCTTTTTTCCCCCCATCCTTGATTGCCCATTTCTTACCCTCTGCCATCTCCCACTCTCCTCCCACACTGTCTCTGGTATCTATGTTTACTTTATATACTGTTTTCCCCCCACATTTTATTGAATTACTAAAGACCTTAATTAATCTAAATATTTTCATAGCAAACATAGCTGATATATACATTTCCATAAACA
>NW_006159427.1:7829472-7836184 GCF_000334495.1 Tupaia belangeri chinensis
TCTTGGGTTGATTCTATTTGGGGTCCTTTGTATTTCTTGGGACTGGATCTTCAAATGCCTCTCTAGGTTTGGAAGATTTTCTTCCAGGATTTCATGGAATAGATTATCAATGCCCTTATTAGTCTCTTTACCTTCTGGGATACCAATTATCTGTATGTTTGGATATTTAATGGCATCTAGTATTTCTGATATATTATTATCATTTGGGAGGCTATGTTATCTGTCTTCTTGGTGGATTTTTCTAATCCAGCAATTTTGTCTTCTACATCTGAGATTCAATTCTCTGTATGATCTAGTCTGATTTTAATACTTTCAAGGGAGGTTTTAACTTCTTGTATTATAGCCTTCATCTCTAACAATTCCATTTGATTCTTTTTTATGGTGTGTATTCCCTCTTTCAGATCGTGCAAGAACTTCCTCACCTCCTGGAACTTGTCAGCTCATTTGTTCTGCCTCTTCTGGAGTTCATCGTCTCTCTTCTCTTGCATTTCTGTTAGCTTTGTCACTAAGAATATTCTAAATTCTTTATCAGACATTTCTGTGAGTTCCATTGTACTGTCTATGGATGAAGAGGAGGTATTTCTTTTCCCTTGGAGGAGAGGTATTTACTTGGTTTCTCATGTTTCTTGTGCCTCTGTGGTGATTTCTAGTCATCTGATGGGTTATTCACTTCTTCCTAATTTCTAGAAGTTCAATCTGAACATTTAGAGATGTGCAGGAGGAAGTGATCTGCAAACTCTTTGCTGTTCTGTTTTTCACCCTTTGTGCAGCATATTCAGTGAGAATTGAGGAATATGTTGAAATTAATAGTATTCGGGTGTTTGGCTATGGTTCACTTAGACCTGTCTAGACATTCAGTGTGTGGAGGCTGAATAACAAAGTGAAGAGGTGAAAAAAAAAAAAGAATAAGAAAATAGAGAAAGAGAGTAAAAAGAGAAAAACAGAAGACAACAAAATTATTTATTTTTTTATTTATTTTAAAAAACAAAAAAAAATGAAAATCACATAGCACACTTGTAAGCCACCTGAAAGCACTAGTCCTCAGCTTCCATGGAGGATTCAGACTAAAAGGGTTAAAGCAGACAGAGAAGTATCAAGGTGTCATATATATTTTTATATATGTATATATACATATACATATATATATACATACACATATATAAATAGTTATATATGTACATATATATAAATATAATATTATATATATACGGATTAATTTTGGGGTTCTCTGTTCTGTTCTATTGGACTATGTGTCTCGGTATTTTTTGTTTGTTTGTTTTTGCTAGTGCCATGTTATTTTTACTGTTACAGTTTTATGGTATATTTTGATATCCGGCAATGTGATGTTTACAGCTCCATTGCTTTTTCCCCTCAAGATTGCTTTAGTGAATCAAGGACTTCTGTGAGTTCATACAAATATTGTGATGCTTTTTCTTCTGTGAAGCACATCATTGCTATTTTGGTAGGTACCACATTGACTCCACAGACACCTTTTTATAATATAGACATTTCAACATTAATCCTTCCAACCAATGAATATGAGACGTTTTTCTTTTTTGTGTCATCAGTTTCTTTTATATGTGGTTTAAAGTTTTTATTATAGACATCTTTTAGCTCCTTGGGTTAAATTTATTCCTAGATATTTTCTTTTCTTTGTGGCTATTGTAAGTGGAATTGCTTTTAAATTTCTTTTTCAGCTATTTTATTATTCATTTAGAGAATTCGTATGTTGACTTTGTATTCTTTAACTTTATTGAATTTATGAGTTCTAAGAAATTTTTTATGGACCCTTTAGAGTTTTCTATATACAGGATCATATCATCATAACAGGGACAATTTAACCTTCTTTTCAATTCAAATGCCTTTTATTTGTTTCTCTTGCTTAAATGTTCTGGCTAGAACAGCTAATACTATATTTAATATATGGTCGGCATCCTTGTCTTGTTTGAGTTATTAGAGAAAAAGCTTTCAGACTTTCTCCCATTTTCTATGATATTAGCTGTGTGTTTGTCATCTATGGCCTTTATTGTATTGAGGTATGTTCCTTCTATTCCCAATTTGTAGGAGCATTTTTTAATTATAAAGGGAGGTTGGATTATGTCAAATGTTTTTTCCCAATCTATTGAGATGATTATTTGTTTTTTGTCCTTCATTTTGTGGATATAGTGTATCAAATTTACAGATTTCTGTATGTGAACTATCTTTGCATACCTGGGACAAAACTCTTGGTCACAGTGTATAATCTTTTTGATGTGCCGTGGGAGTCAATTTGTCAGTATTTTGTTGAGTATTAGTATTTTGTCGAGGATTTTTATATTTATGTTTATTAGGAATATTGCCCTATCGTTTGTTTTTGTTTGTTTGTTTGTTTTTTGGAGGGGAGAGGTTTTTGCTATAGGGCGCATGTGCTTGCCAGAAAGATAGAGAGATAGAAAGAGAGAAATCACCCTGCAGGGGAGATGGCCACCCACAATCCCTTCTCCTCCATTCTCCTCTCAGGATCTTGGGCATGCATGCGCATGTGCCTGGCGTGAGTTTAAGCCACCGGGTACGGGACTTGAACCATGGTCTATTATGTGGGAGTTCAGCAACATAGCTATTACGCTAACTGCTGGTCCCAGTTTTTTTTTTTTTTTTTAATAATGTCTTTGGTTTTGATAAAAGGGTAATGCTGGCCTCGTAGAATGAGTTTTGGAGGATTCCTTTCACTTTAATTGCTTAGAGTAGTTGGGAGAATTTTTATTACTGATTAAATCACATTGGTTTTTATTGGTCTATTCATGTCATCTATTGCTTCCTAGTTTGGTCTTGGTAGATTGTATGTGTGCAAAAGTTTATCAATATTATCTATAATTTACAATTTTTAGGCATTGTTCATTATAGTCTCTAAGTATCTTTTGTATTACTATAGCATCAATTATAATGTCTCCTTTATAATTTTTTAAAATGAAGGAACATATTGCTATCACGGCATTTGCTGTATTTCTTAGGTTTTGGTGGTTATACTCTCATTTTCAGTTGTTGCTCATACATTTTTTGATTTCCACCTATTTTCCCTCCATCACAAGGGGGTGCATACACTCACCAGAGAGACAGAAAGGGAGAAGGAGAAAGCACCTCCCCTTTAATGGAGCATGGTCATGCTACAATCCCTTAGCCTCCTTTTCAAGTGTCTGGGCCCAAGACTCGGACTGTGGTTGGCAATTTGGGCTCTGGCTCCCTTAACCATGAGGCTATTAAGTTGACCCAATTTCCACCTTGATTTTTTCTTTAACCCAGTGGTCATTCAGAAGCATATTACTTAGTTTCCATGAATTTGTATAATTTTCAATGTTCTTATTGTTAATGATTTCATCTGCTGTCAGTATAGCTACTCCTGCTCACTTTTGGCTTCCATTTGTGTAGACAATCTTTTTCCAGTCCTTCACTTTCAGTCTATACATGTCTTTACAGGTGAAATAAATTTCTTATAGTCAGTATATTCTTAGATTTTTTTTTTCTAAATTCTGCTGGTCTATGCCTTTTAAATGAGTTTAATCTGTTTACATTTACAGTTATAATAGATGGGTTAAAAGTTTTTCCTGTCATGTGGTAAGTGTTTTCTAGTTGTTTTGTATATTATTTGCTTCTTTTTCCTATTTTATTGTCTTTTATTGTGGTTTGGTGATTTGCGTATGTGTGTGATGATAGGGTTTAATTCCTTCTACTTCTTATATGTGTATCTACTCTACCAGTGCAACAAGGGTGCCAATAACATCCAGTAGGAAAAAGGCAGTCTCTTTAATAATTGGTGCTGGAAAAGCTTAATATTCAAATGGAGAAGAATGCAGCTAGATATGTATTTTTCACCATATATAAAATTGACTTTGAATGTATTCAAGACTTAAATATAAAATTGAAAACAAAGCTACTAAAAGAAAATACAGAAGAAACATTTCAGGACACTGATACGGGCAACAGGTTCATGAAAAAAACATCAAAAGCATAGGCAAGAAGAAGATTTCTCATGGCTCCTGTGAACTATGTATTTCAGGGTACAAGAAAAATCAAGATTTTTCTACAGATAATTCAGCCTCCAGCAAACAAGCTAGCATGGCAGGAGAGGCGAGGCCTTCAGAAGAAGATTCCTCATGGCTCCTACAAACTAGATTGAACTTCAAGAATTAGAAAGAAACACACCATCTATCAGGTGACAAGAAATCACTACAGGACCACAAGAAATATGGGAAAGCAAGAAAATACCTCTCCTCCAAGAGAAAAGAATAACTCTTCTTTATCCATGAGCAGTTCAATAAAAATCATGGAAATGTCTGATAAAGAATTTGGAGCATTCATAATGGCGAAGCTAACAGAGATGGAAGAGAAGAGAGACAATGAATTGCTAAAGACAAAGGAAAAAGAAGCCGACAAGTTCCAGGAGGTGAGGAAATTCATGCAAGATCTAAAAGAGGAATTACATGCTCTACAAAAGAATCAAATGGAACTGTTAGAAATGAAGTCTATAATACAGGAAGTCAAAATCTCCCTTGAAAGTATTAAAAGCAGACTAGATCATTCAGAAAATAGAATCTCAGATGTAGAAGAGAAAATTGCTGGTCTAGAAAAATCCACCAGGAAGACTGAGAAAATGGCCCAAAAATTTGAGAATAATATACGAGAAGTACTAGATACCATCAAATGTCCAAACATCCAGATAATTGGCATTCCAGAAGGTGAAGAGACCCATAAGGTCATTGATAATCTATTCCATGAAATCCTGCAAGAAAACTTTCCAAATGTAGAGAGGCATTCAAAGGTCCAGACCCCAAAAATACAAAGGACCTCAAGTAGAATCAACTCAAGAAGATCTTCTCCAAGACACATTATAGCCAGATTGACCAAAATCAGAGACAAAGACAGGATACTAAGATTGGCAAGAGAAAAACAGCAAGTTACCTACAAAGGGTATCCCATCAGACTAACAGCAGATCTCTCATTGGAAACCAATGTGAACGGGGGAAAAAATGGGAAAATATACTCAAAAGTGTTGAATGAAAAACAATTTCAACCAAGTATACTATATCCAGCAAGGTTATCCTTCATATGGAAAGGGAAGACAAGAACATTCTCAGATAAACAAAACCTGAAAGAATTTACTGGCACCAGACCAGTTCTCCAGTAAGTTCTGAAGGGAGTGCTATATCAAGAAAACTAATGTTAGACACACAGAAATAAGAGTTGAAAAATAACTAAGAAAATGGTCAGTATAATGGTAGAGACAAGTCCAGTGTTGAATGTTATCTTCCAGGATTTATATGAAAAGGTCAGACCACAACAAAAGACAGATTAAGTACATGATTCTGAACTTGTGAAATGGAATTTTATGACTTTGGACTAAAACACTGCTGATCTTCTATGCTTTGTTTTCCAGAATTAAGGATTTTTGTCTTCTCTTGAGTTGTGGACAGATCCATGTACCTAGTATTTGAACAGAATCCTAACCTGCTTCCTGGCTTTAAGTCTTAAGCAAAGTTCTCTTAACATTTTTTTGTTTTGATTTATTAAAGCTAAAACTGCTTTTCTTTAAATTAAAAAAAAATATTGGGACCAGAGTTGGCATAATGGCTATGTCACTAGACTCCCACATAGTCGACTGTGGTTCGAGTCCCTGACCCGGTGGCTTAAACTCACGTCTGGCACGTGTGTGTGCATGCCCAAGATCCCAAGAAGAGAATGGAGGAGAAGGGATTGTGGCGTGGCCATCTCCCCTGGGGAGTGATTTCTCGCTTTCTATCTCTCTGTCTCTCTCTGTCTTTCTGGCGAGCGCACACGCCCTATAGCAAAAACTTCTAAAAACTAATGAAAAATAAAAATAAATTAAAAAATACCTATTTAATTACCACAGTAAGCTATATAGCCTCAGCTAGGTGCTACTTTATAGTATATTCATCCTACTCACAGAGTTTCATCCCTAAAGTCAATATATGCTCACAGCTAAACTTGCTATTGAAAGTATTAGATTCATTAAGATATGTTGTGAATTAATAAAATGTGAGAAAAAATAAAAAGGAATGGGAAGTAACTACAGATATCAGAGACAGTGTGGAAGGAGGGTGAGAAATGGGGGGAAATATAAGAAACAAGAAATGGAAAATTATTTGTTGATAACATGTATAATTAAGCCACTATACAGTGTATTCTGGATGTGAAATCACATTTTGTATGCTGTGATGATATTCAGTGAAAGAATGTAAAATTAATTAATTAATTAATTAATTAATTTACAAAACCAAGCATAAGCTGGGAAGTATGTGAACTCAAAAACTGTAAGCCCCAGGTAGGATAAGTATTTCCAGGCATTTATATCTTTTCTACCCCATTACCCTTTCTTTTTGTATGACTGTACCTCTTTATGTTCTTACAATTGTACTTTCTGAATTACAGAATTCACCATCAGAGCAGTTGGCCCAGACTTCTGTGAATAAGTCAGAGTTGGTTCAGGTCAGATGATAAAACCAGGGCTGGAAGAATTACTGCATCATGTTCAAAGATTTTGCAACCTTAACAGGACAATGTCCCTGCTTTCTCTATATTTTCTCTTCTCCTACCAGTAAAATCAAAAGGAATATATCCTTTTTATTTAGCATGTTAGGCCCCAGTTGGGATTTGCCAAGTTGCCTCTAGAAAGTAAGAAGTCAGGGTAAATGATTTCCACATTAGAAACTCACACTCT
>NW_006159427.1:7836818-7846591 GCF_000334495.1 Tupaia belangeri chinensis
TCTTTCATTCGGACATCAAATATTTATTAAGTGCCTGTACCGGGCCAGGCACAGCTCTAGGCACTGGTGAAGATAGACAAAGTTTCTGCTTTCATTGCTTTTACATTCTAGACAGGAGAAAATGGGTAATAAATACATAGAGATAATTTCAGATAGTGGCTAACTTCTCTGAACGTAGATGAGTGATATTTTAGAGGGGGAATGGCTGATCAGAACTCTGAAAAGATAACATCTGAGTTTAGATGTGACATAAGACTGTCGTGAGATGATCTAGGAACAAAGCATTCCGGCAAAGGGAATGGCGAGCGTGATGAGTTTGAGTAGGTCTGGAGCACAGTGAGCCGGGAGAGTGCAGGAAGGGGATGCCACTGGGGCAAGGAGGGGCTGGCTCCTATAGTGTCTGTCTTGTTTGTTTTCATCTGCTTCAGGGTTCATACAGGCACTGGGGACAGAGGAAGGGGAAGGTAAGAGGGCAGTCCCCAGGGGGTAGCCACATGCAGTCCCTTCTCGTCCCTTTCTCTTGGGATTCTGGGCACACATACACATGTGCCTGAAATGTTCTTCAGGCCACAAAGGTCTGGGAATTGAGCCATGCAGTTGGCTATGTCAAATCCAGTCGCCCTGACCACTACACCACCAGCTGGGCCCATATAGGGTATATAGGCCATGGGAGCAAGGGAAGAGTAACATGATTCAAATTATACCCGAGAAAATACGCCGTGGCTGCTCTTGGGAGGATGAGCTGTGGAGGCATCAGAGCAGGGACACCAGTTAGGAGGCTTACCCTAGTGAAGGCTAGAGAGGCCCATGGAATAGGCTAGAGTGGAAGTAATGTAAGAGGGCACTTCCAAAAGCTTATGGAAAAATGGAGGTAAAGGACAAGTTTATTTTGGTGCAACAATTTGGAAACCCATGCATCCCCCTGATAATATCCTTTTATATGCTCTTGTACATAGAAACAGGTAGATGGATATTGTTCATATTCTGGAAGTATAATTCACAAAATTTGCTGTTTATTCTTACTGTCTTTTTTTTTTTTTTTGATAGGTTTTTGCTATAGGGCGTGTGTGCTCGCCAAAAAGACAGAGAGAGACAGAAAGCGAGAGACAGAGACAGAAAGCGAGAAATCACCCCCTAGGGGGATGACCATGCTGCAATCCTTCTCATTTGCCTCTTGGGATCTTGGGTACGCACGCACATGCACCCAGCATGAGTTTTAAGCCACCGGGTCCAGGACTCGAACCGCGGTCGACTACGTGGGAGTCCAGCGACATAGCCATTATGCCAACTGCTGGTCCCTATTCTTATTGTATTTATAGAAACTAAATGACTTCTTAAAGTTTCACTTTTATGGAAATTAGATTTATTTATTTATGGTCTCAAAGGGCTGGCATTTATTTTATCTGAACAATGTCAGTTGGGAAATTCTGTTTTCCCCATAGTCCCACCCCAGCCCACACAGAATCTAGATGAATTGTGTTATTAGAAATCTAAGGAGTTGGGCCAGCTGGTAGCATGATGTCAGGGTGACTGGGGCCCATATGGTTAACTGCATGGTTCAAGTCCTGGACCTGGTGTCGTCAAGACAGACTGGGCTCATGTCAAGCCCAGAATCCTGGAGGAAGAGAGAAGTAGAGGAGAGGGGATTGTGGTGTGACCATTCCCCATCGGGAGTGTTTTCTTACTTTCCCTCTCTCTCTGCCTCTGGGGAAGTGCATGTACCCTCAGGCCAAAAGAAAAAATACTTTTTCCTAAGTTTTAAAAATTTGTATTTATTTACATTCATTCACTGTACATAAATACAGTATACAAAATGAGATTTTCCATCCAGAAAATATCGTATATTGGCTCAATCAAGGATATTACCATACATGTTATCATCAACAAATAGTTTTCTATTCCTCGTTTCTTATATATTTTGCTTTTCCCCCTTGATTCCCTACCTCTTACCCTCTGCCAATTCACCTTCCCCCAACACACACAGTCTCTGATATCTACAGTTGTTTTTTATGCCTTTTTTTTTTTTCACATTTTGTTGATTCACTAAAGATCTTAATTTAAAAACTTTCAATAGCAAGCACAGGTGATATATATGTATCTATGAACACATGTCTGACTTTAGGGATAAATCTCAGTGAGGAAAGTGAACATACTATAAAATAGTACCTCGCTGGGGCTATATAGCTTACTGCAGTCATTAAATAAGGATTAATTTTTTTTTTCTAATTTTAAAAAAAGTTTTTTAAAACTTAAAGCCAGGAAAAAGGTTAGGATTCAGTTCAAATAGTAGGTAGATGAACCTATCAATAGTTCAAGAGAAGACAAAAATCCTTAAATATGGAAATCAAAGCATTGAAGAAAATCAGTAATATTTTAGTCTAAAGTAAAAAAGTTCTATTTCACTAGCTCAGACTCACATAACTAATCTCTCTTATTGAATTTGCAGTGCTACTGTGGTCTTCTCTTTCCATTTAAAGTCTGGAAGTTAACATTCAACTACAGCCTTGTCTCTACCATCTGGCTGGCCATTCTCTTGGTTGTTTCTTGTGCTATTATTTCTGTGTGTCCAACTTTAGTTTTCCTGGTATAGCACTCCCTTCAGCACTTACTGGAGAGCTGGTCTGGTGTTGGTAAATTCTTTTAGGTTTTGTTTATGTGAGAATGTTTTTGACATTTTTTCCATATGAAAGATAAACTTGGTGGGTATAGTATTCTTGATTGCAATTGTTTTCCCTTAACACTTTGAATATATTTTCCCATTCTTTCCTTGCTTGCATTGTTTCCAATGAGAGGTCAAACATTAGCCTGATGGGATACCCTTTGAAAGTAACTTAACACTTCTCTCTTGCTGAATTCAGTATCTTGTCTCTGTGTGTGGTTTTGGTCAATCTGGCTATGATGTGCCTTGGGGAAGATCTTGTTGGGCTGATTTTATGTGGGGTCCTTTGTATTTCTTGGGTCTGGATATTTGAATACATCTCTAGGTTTGGAAAGTTTTCTTCCAGGATATATTATCAATGGGATATATTATCAATGCTTTTATTAGTATTTTCACCTTCTGGGATACCAATGATCTGTATATTTGGGCATTTAATGGTATCTAGTATTACTTGTATATTATTCTCAATTTTTTGGTTATTTTCTCAGTCTTTTTGGTGAACTTCTCTGGGTCAGAGGGTCTAGCTTCTACATCTGAGATTTGGTCTGGTACATGATCTAATCTACTTTTGATGTTTTCAAGGGAGGTTTTGATTTTCTGTATTATAGCCTTCATCTCTAACAATTCCTTTTGATTTTTTTTAATGATGTGTATCTCCTCTTTTAGATCATGCAAGAACTTCCTCACCTCTTGGAACTCATTGTTTCTTTTCTCCTGTATTTTCTGGAGTTTGCTGTCTTTGCTCTTACATCTCTGTTAGCTTTGTCACTATGAATATTTTAAATTCTTTATTTGACATTTCCACGAGTTCCCTTGTATTGTCTGTGGAGAAAGAGGAGTTATTCTTTTCCCTTTAGGAGAGATATTTCTTGGTTTCTCACATTTCTTGTACCTCTGCAATGGCTTCTGGTCATCTGATGGATTATGTGTTTTTTCCTAGTTTTTGGAGTTAAATATGAGCATTCAGAGGAATGTAGGAAGAGGTGACCTGCAGTCTCTAAACAATGTTGTTTTTCTCCCTTTGAGCAGCTGATTCAATGGAAATTGAGGATTAATCTGACTCTAAAAGTATTCAGATATCTGGCTACTGAGCACTTAGACCTGTCTAGAAACTCAGTATGGGGAGGCTGAGCAGAAAAGTAAAAAATGGGGGACTGGCAGTTGGTGTGGTGGTTAAGGGCACTGGATTCCCACATGACCAACCATGGTTCAATCCCAGAATTGGCAGCTTACTTTCTTACTTTTTCTCTCTCTGTTCCTCTCTGGTCAAATTAAAATAAATAAATAAAAAAAGTTAAATAAAATAATTATTTAAGAAAAAAGAAAAGTGAAAAAGGTAAAAAGAAAGAGAAAAGAAAAAAGCCAAAAAAGAGAAAGAAAAACAAGAAAAAAAATTTAAAGCAAAAAAATGAAAATTGTACGCATGCTACATGAATAGGGCCACTCAGAACTCAGATACAGATGGCTGCTCATTGGCTTGTCCAATGCGGGCAGGGAGAATTAGCAAGACAAAAGAGCAGCAGAGAGCCAAGAAGTTTAAAAATAAAAAAATAATAATTAAAAATATATGTAGAGAGATAGAATAAGTAGGATGCTCTAACCTGGCTCCTGGCTAGATCTGGGGGGCAGGAGGGTGAAGTCTGGGCAGAAGATCTCCGGTGTCCTAAGCCCTAAATGGGGCTGCTCAGAACTCAGATATAGATGGCTGTTGACTGGCTTGGCCTGGCTTCTGGCCGTCAGGCAAGATTTTAAAGAAAGAGAGAGAGAAGTTTAGGTTGCTTTCAGTTTTTCACAATTAGAAATAATCTATCGTTCTTTTCCATATTTAGGTAGAATGTCTGTAAAGGATCAACTTACAGAAGTATTGCTGGATAAAATGGAGTGCACTTTTTCCATTTAAAGTACAATGGTGGTTTACTCACACAGTGCAATACTAGAGAACAGAATGAATGCATTATGACTACAAACAACAGCAATGATGCAGCTTAAAAACTGTGTGTCATGAAAAAAGTCAGACGAATGATTCCATTTATTTTAGATTCTAAAACACGAAAGGATGCTGGTTACACAGATATGTTCACTCTTGGAAATCTGTTGAGATATACACTGACCATTTATGCCCTTGCTGTTTTTCTTCAATATATTTCTCCAAAATCTATATATTAGACTAGATTATGCCACCAGTTTATATACTAGTCAAGGTATAAAAGCAGCCTTTCCTCACACTTTTCATTTTGAGAGGTTTTTGCTATAGCACACATGTGCTCGCCAGAAAGACAGAGAGAGATAGAGAGACAGAAAGAGAGAAATCACCCCCCGGGGGGATGGCCATGCCTCAATCCTCTCTCCTCCATTCTCCTCTCGGGATCCTGGGCACACACGCACACATGCCTGGTGTGAGTTTATGCCACTGGGTCTGGGACTCAAACCACAGTTGACTTCAAGAGAGTCCAGTGACACAGCCATTACACAGACTGCTGGTCCCTTCTCACAACTTTTCTAATAATTGGTATTACATTGTAATTTTTGTTATTGCTAGGAACATACATGCTCATGACGGGGGTGGAGGGGAAGGAGGGAGAGAGTGCATCCCCCAGTGAGACGTGGTCAAGGCCTAATCCTCCTCTCTTCATTTCTACACCCCTTTAGCATTTGGAGCACACACACACATCCATCTGCTGTGTTTTTCAAGCTACTGGGCTGGGACTTGAACTGCAGTTGGGCATGTGGGATCTGGCACCCAGTACACAGCTCTTAACCACCACGCTACAGGGCCAGCCTGGTGCTTTTTTTTTTTTTTTTTCTTGGTCTTTTTTGTTATGGAGCATATGCACTTAGAGAGAGACAGAGAGAGTGAGAGATCATCCGCTAGGAGGAATGACCCTACCATAGTCCCATCTTCCCAATTCTGCTTTCTGGATTCTAGGCATGCACACACATACGCCCGGCATGATTTTCAAGACACTAAGTCTAAGACTCAAGTTGCACAGTCAGCCATGTGGGATCCAGTGCCTTCACCTCCACGTCAGTGACTGTACTGCTTATTTTCTTTTATAACTTTACTGATCTGACAACTTAAAAAGGGTGGGGTTTTCAAGGCCTCTAATGTATGTCTAGTGACCATTTGTATTTCTTTTTCTGTGAACTGACTGTAAAATTTGTTAGAAAATATGGATTATCTGAAACTTGGAAAGAGACAAAAGAAGTACAGTACTTGGCAACTTTACAGTTCTGGAGGGGCAACTTGTAGACGTTTGTCCAGATGGAAACAATGGCTGCTCCAGTCAAACAGAGGACCCGAAGAATCAGTCTGTGAATTTGTGAGACAGTACCCAGCTCGATGTCTAACTCAGCAATCTTAGTTGGTGACATTGTCTGTACACCTGTAACTTCTCAAATGCTCTTTGGACCAGCTTTAACATTCTACTTACTCCCTCATTCAAAAACGAATTCAAGGGAACCAGCAGTTAGCGTAATGGCTATGTCTCTGGACTCCCACGTAGTCGACCGAGGTTCGTGTCCCGGACCCGGTGGCTTAAAACTCACGCCGGGCGCGTGTGCGTGCGTGCCCAAGATCCCGAGAGGAGAATGGAGGAGAAGGGATTGCGGCGTGACCATCCCCCCTGGGGGGTGATTTCTCGCTTTCTGTCTCTATGTCTCTCTCTGTTTGTTTGGCAAGCGCACGTGCCCTACAGTGAAAATCTCTCCAGCGCTGACCCCACAGTAAAAAAACCCCACAAAAAAAAAAAAAAAAAAAAAAAACGAATTCAAGAAGATCTTTAATTTGTCATAAAAAATGAATTACTTCTTTCTGTTTCTGCTGCTGCATCAGGCCGTGCTGCTGTGGGCTAGAAATCTTCTTATTAAGGGCTGGCATGTTCTGAAAACATAAGAACGAAACGAGGACTGTAATTTGGCTCCAAAATAGTGGCTTCATAGAGATGTCTAGAAGCTCATTAAAATGGTAATGATCCCCATATGTGCCCAGATGATTTAAGAGCCACGTCGACCTGTGTCATTGTGTACGTGTACAATGCGTTCTTCCTTTGCTCAAGGATAAGTCGTTGGTTACCGTGTGGTGGAGACATATGAGGGACTTCGAAATGCTCAGAGAAAAATGGAATTAAAGTATAAGCTTATTTTTGGTGCAAAATTCTTTGACATCCATGCAACTTTTTTCATAATGCCCATGTTCTGTGAACTTGTTGAAGATCTCTTAGCGATGACACCTTACTTTGGAGAGTTGAAAAGTGGCTTCTGTCTCAGGTGCTGTTGCTCCAATTTGCTCTGAGGTTATAGCATCTGATGATGTAATCGTTGTAAAAATACATTCCATAATGTTATAAAAATGACAATTGGTACCTTTGAAGCTTCACTGTTTCTTCTATCTGAAAATATCTTCTGGTTCATCCTTTAGCTTATTTCTATTTCCTTTTTTAGCCAAGTGATTTTTCTTAAAGTCCACATTAAAAAGGGTAAGCTGGCCTGACTTATGTACCTGCGAATCCTTCTAGAATCCGACTCCTTTATAGCCCTCGCCTTGCAGCTCCAATCTCTGAGCATGTCTCGCGAGCCACTCTGCAGCGCACAGCCCGGAAGCACCTGCTTCTCATCCTCTCCACCCGATGCTCTGGCTCGAGCCACCATCGTCCCCATTTCTCGGCCTCGGCCCCCCATCTTCTGGTTAGTGCTCTCCGCGCTGCCAGTGACTCCGCCTTGTCTGTCACACACGGTAGTCGGTGTACTAGCTGCTCCGGCTGCCGGAACGCCACTGCAGCCTAGGTGGCTTACACCACAGACACGTACTTTCCCACAGTTCCGAAGGTTCCAAGTCCGAGGTCAAGCTATCGTCAAGGCTTGGTTTTGGTGAGACCACTCTTCTTGGCTTTTCATGCCCCTTCCTCAGTCCAGGCATATGAACACAGAGAGAGGGAGAGAGAGAGAGAGAGAGAGAGAGAGAGAGAGATCTAGTGACTCTTCCTTGCCTCACAAGGATACCAGCCTTATTTGATTAGGGCTGCATGGTTATGACCTCCTTTAACTTTACTTCCTTCCCTAAAGACCTAAACGTGGTCAAGTTGGGAGTTAGACCCTCAACACATGACTCTGGGGGGTGAGCATGATTTGACTACACAGACTGACCTTTTTAGAAAGCTAAGCCAGGTCATACTTCGGCCCTGTTTAAAACTCCTCCATGGTTTTCCATTACTCTGAGAATAAAACCCAAACTCCCTACCTTGGCATACAAGAGTGCTATGTAATGTGGGCCCTGCAGACGTATCTTAACCAGGGCCACCATGCTCTACAACCCCAGGGCCGCGGTCCCCTGCGACACAACAGAACCAATGAGTAAGACCCTCGCCTGGACCGCTTCACCTGCAGAAGCCATGTTCCCTCCCACCCAGTTGGGTTCAGGTGTCCAAATTGATGATACTTCACGCACATGACCGAGAGGGCATGAGACATTTGATTATGTACACAATTGAGGTGTTTGGGTCAAAAACGATGACAGAACACAGGAGGGAAGAGAAGTCTGGGGTTTCACTGTGGCTAGGCATGCCCACGATTCCGGGAGGGGAATGGAGGGGAAGGGATTGCCACGTGGCCACCCTCCTTGCGGGGGTGGGATGATTTTTCACCTTCCCTCTCATGTCTCTGTCTCTGTCTCTCCAGTGAGTCACATACCCCAAGACAAAAAAAAAAAAATACCACTCTTAAACAGAGAGAGAGAGAAAAAGGTGTGTGGAATCTCTAACCTCATCCTAGAGTTCAGTAGTTCTCATTTGCATAGTTTTGGTGCTTCTTTAGTTTTCTTAAACTTTAGAATTACACTATATGTGGTTTATCCTGATGTAGTGGCTATTTTCTTTCTTTCTTTCTGTTTCACCTTGCCAGAGGGCATGTGCACTTCCAGAGAGAGAGAGAAACAGAGAGAGGAAGAAATAGAGAAGGCCCCTCCCCAGGGGCATGGTCACACTGACGTCTCTTCATCTCTCCCTTCTTTTGGAATCCTGGACATGTGCACACACACGTTTGGTGTGTTCTTCAATTTGCTGGGTCTGGGACTTGAACCATAAGGTCAGCCTGTGGAATACAGCCACCTTAACCACTAGGCTACAGGCTGGCCCTGCCTCTTTCTTTCTTTTTTTTTTTTGGGAGAGGTTTTCGCTATAGGGCGCGTGCGCTTGCCAGACAGACAGAGAGAGACATAGAGACAGAAAGTGAGAAATCACCCCCCAGGGGGGATGGTCATGCCGCAATCCCTTCTCCTCCATTCTCCTCTTGGGATCTTGGGCACGCATGCACACGCGCCTGGCGTGAGTTTTAAGCCACCGGGTCCGGGACGTGAACCACGGTCAACCATGTGGGAGTCCAGCGACATAGCCATTAGGCTAACTGCTGGATCCCTCTGACTCTTATTTCTTATGTGCTCCACTCTAGTCTATTTTGTCTGCAGTTACTATGGCAACCTCAGGTTTCTCTCAATTGGTATTTTACTGGTATGTCATTCATTTTCTATTCCATTTTTAAAAGTTTTTGGTTTTTTTTTTTTAATTGCTAGAGGTGCATGTGCTCACCAGAGAAAAATAGAGAAAGGGAGAGGCAGAAGGCAACTCCAAAGGGATGTGGTAACACAGCAATCCCTTCTCACTTCTCCATCCTGTTGGGACTTAGGGGATGAATGCACTTGTGCCTGACACTTTTTTTTTTTTTAAATAGACCATAGATTAGTTTATTTTTCACACCCATCATGCCATGAATTCATAGGGAATAGGTTCCAGAAGCTCAGGATCCTTTCCATTGGTTCTCACAAAGTGTGCTTCTCTGGGTGGAGCAGGCTGGTGCTTTAGTTGAACCCAGGTACCTTTCTCTTTGGCTTCCTTCTTTTTCTGGTCTTTTCCTTTACCCATTTTAGGAGGCTATCTCTGCTCTTAGAATGTTTAATATGCTCAATATGCACATTAATTCTCTTGGCAAGAATCTTGCCCTTAACTTGTTTACAGCAGTGCCAACGGCATGCTGGGAAACATTATAGACTCTTCCGGTTTTGCTATGGTAGCATTTGTGGGGCGTTCCTTTTTTTTTTTTTTTTTTTTTTTGGGTTTTTTTTTTA
>NW_006159427.1:7846805-7852611 GCF_000334495.1 Tupaia belangeri chinensis
ATTTTGGTGAATTACTGGAAGATGGCAGTTCCGGCTGAAAGGAAGCCCTGACACATTTTTCAAGCCACTGGAGCTGGGACTCTAGCCGCTGTCGACCATATGGGATTCAGCTGCCCTTAGTCACTGGGCTATGGGGTCAGCCCTCTGGTCTTTTTCTGTTTTTTTTTTTTTTTTTTTGGAGAGGTTTTCGCTACAGGGCGCGTGCGCTCACCAGACAGACAGAGAGACATAGAGACAGAAAGCGAGAAATCACCCCCCCAGGGGGGATGGTCACGCCGCAATCCCTTCTCCTCCATTCTCCTCTAGGGATCTTGGGCACGCACACACGCACACGCGCCTGGCGTGAGCTTTAAGCCACCGGGTCTGGGACACGAACCTCGGTCGACTATGTGGGAGTCCAGCGACATAGCCATTATGCCAACTGCTGGTTCCCTGGTCTTTTTATTTTCAGCATTTCTGTGTTCCAGTGTTCATGTGTGTCACCTGTGGACACCATGTTGCGATATTTGCCCCTAAATCTTACCTCTGTTTGTTAGCTGATGAGTTTGTTTCATAGACATTTTTATTCTCATTACTGATATATTTGAACTAACTTCTTTAAAATTTTTTCTTCTTTATTTCTTATTTGCCAAAGGGCATGTGTGCTTACCAGAGAGAGAGAGACACAGAGACACAGAGAAAGAGGGAGAAAGCAATCCCCTCAGTGCAGCGTGATTATACGTAGTCTCTTTTCCTCCATTTCTCCATCCCTTTGGGATTCTGGGCACTTGGACTGGACAGAAGACATGCGAGGCCAGCTTTGAAATTGTTTCCATCATCTTGTTTTTGTACTTGTGATCTTTCTATTTTTTTAAAAATTATTTGTTCTAGGACCAGCAAATGGCATAATGGTTACATTGCTGGACTCCCATGTAGTCAACCATGGTTCAAGTCCTGGACATGGCGGCTTAAACCTCATACCTGGTGCACGTGTGTGTGCCCAGCATCCTGAAAGGAGAAGGGAGAAAGGATTGCAACGTGGCCTTGCCCTCTATCCCAGGGGTGATTTCTCACTTTCTGTCTCTCTGGAGAGTGCACATATCCTATAGCAAAAATCTCTCTTTTCAAAAAAATTATTTGTTCTTTTTTTCTTAATTTAAGTTTTTAAATTCACACTGGCATTTATACTCTATTTCTGTTCTTTCCATGGTTACCTTTTAAATTTTATATTTATTTAATTTACCAATGTCTAAACTCTCCTGAACTACACAAAACATTTTTTAAAGAATTTTTTCATTTAACTTTATTTATTTATTTATTCATTTTCTTATTTAAATTTGACCAGAGAGGAGGAGGAGGAGGAAGAAAGGGAAGAGGAGAAAGAAACCCTGTTGCTCTGGGGAAGGTCAGGAATGCAGGCTGGGCCAGCACTATAGCTGTGGCAGCCAAGGGGCGTTGGGAAGCACCCACTCTTCCCACCCAGACCCAGACACACGTGCCTAAGACGAAGCTTAATCAGAACCACACAGGATAACGCCCCTATACCTCTACTGCATGGCTAAAAAGTGTCAAGTAACAGTGAACTATTGCTGGGAAACTGCAGGAGCAAGTAGCAAGAGACCTGCGCTAAGGTGCAGTCTTAAAGTTGAAGGAGGAGCCGACACTGAAAAAATTCTTCTGGGGTCAACAGGTGGCGTAGTGGTTAAGGTGCCAGACTCTCATGCGGTCGATCACGGTTCGAGTCCTGGACTTGGTGGCTTGAAACTCATGCTGGGCATGTGTGCATGCATACCCAGAATCCCAGGAGGAGAATAAAGGAGAAGGGTTTGCGGCATGGTCATCCCCTTGGGGGTGCTTTCTCACTTTCTGTTTGTCTCTCCAGTAAGCACATTCGCCCTATAGCAAAAATTTCTCTGAAAAAAAGAAAAGAAAAAAATCTTTTGACAAATGTACATCATGCTAAATATAAACTATTGATGGGGGCTTTGAAGACTGTGGTGTACAGCTAACTCTAAACTCAGTAGCTCCTGATTAGACTGTCTCAAAGCCAACACTAAAGTACTAATAAAAAAGCTTCTAGTCCATTTACAAGCATAGGAGCAATTTATTTTCCAGCATTACTGGCTAACACAGAAAAATTACAAGGTATATGGACAAACAACCCTCTGCCAATAAACAAAGCTATCGATAGACCAGATTTAGGTATGACACAGAGGTTGGAACCATCAGACAGAACATTTAAAATAACCTTGTTTTAAGCTTAAAGGAAAAGATTAACAGCATGCAAGATCACATAGACAATTTCAACAGAAAGATACAATAAAAATCAAGTAGAAATGCTAAAAAAGAAAAAACCAGAAATGTAAAAATAAATAAATAGTCATTGTAAGCAAAAATAAAATAAAATAAAATAAAACCCAGCATGACCAGTGGGGTTTGGTCTAGGAATTCAAGGTTGGTTTAGAATTTAAGAAGTCAATCTGTGTGGGCCAGCCGGTAGCATGGTGTTTAAGGCACTGGACTCCCACATGGTCAACAATGATTTGAGTACAGGCCTGGTGGCTTGTTTTCTCACTTTCTCTTTCTGTCTTTGTCTCTCTAGTGTGCACATGTGCCCTGTAGCAAATGAAAAAAGAAAATAAATAATGATGAGAAATAAAATTAAATATTTCTTTTTTTAACCAAAGTTATCAGTGTAATTTATTGTATTAAAAAATTAAAGAAAAACATATGATCATTTCAATAGATGAAGAAAAAACTTTTGCCAAAATTCAACATTCATTTATGACAAAATCTCTCAGCAAACTAGGAATAGCATGGAACTTTCTTAACCTGATGAAAGGCATCTTCAAAGCCATACAGTTAATATACTTCTTGGTGAAAGATTGAATGCTTTCTCTCTAAGATGTACAATAAGGCAATTAACTTAATGTCCCTAGACAGCACAATAAGGCAAAAATTAAATAAGTAATAAATAAATAAGAGGCATAATCTAAGATTAGAAAGGAAATAGGAATCTATTCATAGATAACTGTCTACATGGAAAATCCTAAAGAATCTAAAAAACAAAATAAAAACTACTATAACTAATGAGCTTATCAGATACACAGAATGCATAGTTAATTTTTAAAAACTAATTGTATTTTATCTATCCTACAATAGAAATCCAAAGTTTTGAAAAGAGCACATACAAAAAAAATATTTTGCTATAAATCCAACAGAAAAAAGTTCAGAATATTACAAAATACTGATAAGCAAAACCAAGAAAAAATTAAATGGAGATAATACCTCACTTATGCATTGGAATTCTCAATATTACTCCAACATTGATTCTGTCCAAATTGGCTATAGATCCAATACAACTTCAACCAAAATCTCAACAGGATGTTTGTAGATATTGACAAGCTGACAATTTATATGTAAAAGGCGAGAAACTGAAGTAGTCAGTTCTAGAGTAGGCGAAAAAGTTGGAGGACCACACTATTCTATTTCAAGACTACTATTACCAAGACAGTGTTGTATTGGTGAAACGGTTGACAAATAGATTAATAAAAAGAATAGAGTTCAGAAGACAAAGACAATGACAAAGATGATTACACAGCAAATGGTACTTGAAAAATTGGATGTCTATATATGCAAAAAAAGAAAGAAAAGAACAGAAAGAGTCTCATAATTCACAGTTTATACAAAAACTCAGAGTGGATCTTCAACCTTAACATCAAACATAAAAGTATTTAAATTCTTGAAAGAAAGATTGTAAGAAAATTGGGCCAACAGGTAGCTGGAGCCCACGTTGCTGACTAGATGATTTGAGTTCTGGGTCCGGTGGTTTGAAAAACACTCTGTGCGTGTCCAGACTCTGGAGAGAAGAATGGAAGAGAGGGATTGGGGTGATTTCCCACTCTTTCGCTGTCTCTAGTGAGCGCACATGCCCTCTAAGCAAAAACTAAAACACCAATAAAACCTTTATGACCTTGAATTAGGTGAAGAGTTCTTAGACATACCAAAAACATGACCTGTAAAAGAAAAAAATTATGAATTTTATTAAAATTAAAAACATTTATTGTAAGACACTTTTTTAAAAAAATATTATTTATTTAATTTTTATTTATTCATTCATTTATTTTAATTTGACCAGAGAGAGAGAGAGAAAGGGAGAAAGGAAGTCGCCAGGTCTGGGACTCAAACCGTGGTCGGCCATGTGGGAGTGTCCAGCACCTTAACCACCACACCACCTGCTGGTCCCAAGTAAGACACCGTTAAGATTAAAAAAAAAAAAAAAATAAGCCACAGGCTAGGGGGAAAAGAATTTGCAAACCACATGTCTGAGAGAGGCACTTTGTTGATAAGCATGAAAACTTGGAAACTTCAGCTGATAAATGGATAAATAAGCGGTGGTACATCCATGCAATGGGTTACTATTTAGCTACAACAAGAAATGAATTACTGATTCATGAAACAACATGTGGGAGTCTCAAGTACATTTTGCTTAAAGAAACCAGAACCGAAAGTTTATGTAGTCTATTGTTCTTCTACGTGCATGATATCCTGAAAGAGGCAAAACCATACCTGTGTAGGGCAAACCAATGGTTGCCAAGATTCAGTGGTGGAGGAAGAATTTTACTACAAAGGGGTAGCACGTTTTGAGGAGCGAAACACTGGTGTCTTGATTGTAGCAGTGCGTAAACTATTCTGCGCTTGTTAACCCATAGAATCATATTTTACAAAGAAGGAATTTTACTATATCTAAATTTATCAAAATTAAAAAATATATATTTATTTTTAAAAATCATTTTTGGATCGTACAGATGACATGAGTTTGGAATGCAGACCCAATAAGGAAGGGCTTCCGCTTATGAATTCTCAGACTACCCTCCCAGCTCCGACACCACCTCGTGTCTATTGCGTCCCTGCCATTCATTTCTGTGTGGTGAGCTTGTTTCTTGTCCCCCCAAGTTTATGCCTCCTTGACATTTCAGATTTAGGTAATGGTTCACCTGTTTGATTCTCTGTCTACTAGGTTTAACCTCCTTTGGTAGGTAGCATCCTCCAGAGAAACAAAGTCTAAAGGTGTGTGTGTGTGTGTGTGTGTGTGTGTGTGTGTTCAAAGAGATTTATTTGAGGAATTGGCTCACATAATCACTGAGTCTCGGTGAGTGGAAAATCTGACGAGGGAGACCAGCAGGCCCAGGGAAGAGTGGCAGTGAGTCCTGAGGCAGTTTGCTGACAACCAGAACCACTGTTACACAAGAAGCCCGCAGGCAATCTCTCATGTTCTGGGAGGCCAGCCTTTTGTTTCACCTGTGTCTGTTTCTCCCCCGGGAAGGCTGTAGAAACCAACCCTAAGGCAGATCATGGAAATTCTAATCTTCTCTGCCTTTTCTTTAAATGACTTAACGTAGGCATTCCCAAGATCCCGAGAGGAGAATGGAGGAGAAGGGATTGCGTTTTAGCCATTCCCCTTCCCCCCCCCCCGGGGGGGTGATTTCTCGCTTTCTGTCTGTCTCTGTCTTTCTGGCAGGTGCACACACCTTTTAGCAAAAACCTCTCCAAAAAAAAAAAAGAGAGAGAGTTGAGTAGAGGGCGAGAAGCTGTGAGGGTCTCTCCAGGTCTCATCCACTTGCCCAGCCTACTGGTTAGGTAGGATTACAGGTCCCTGCCACGGCCCCAGCTGTTTCAGGGTGGTCGAGAAACTGAGCCTGGGCTTCCCACGTGGCTCCAGCCTATTTCCTGTGCCATCATGGCTGGACCTTCCCCTGTCTTTCTTTCTTTCTTTTTAAAGAATTATTTTATTTAACTTTATTTTTTAACTTGACCAGAGAGGGAA
>NW_006159427.1:7852642-7856555 GCF_000334495.1 Tupaia belangeri chinensis
TAAAGAGAGAGAGAGAGCAAGTGAGAAAGCCAACTGCCAGGTTCGGGACTCGAACTGTTGTCAGTCATGTGGAAGTCCAGCTCTCTTATCCACCATGCCATCTGTCCCCCCACCTCTCCCTTTCTGATAATAAATTGCAAGACCATCATCCCAGAGAAGTATTGGCCCACACCTGGGAGGAAGAAATGCTGCACTGACGGGCCTTCCTGGGCTTCCCCACTTCGCCTACCGACATAAAATCTTGCCCTTTGGTTCAAGTAGATTTCTTCCATTGTGCTTTGCTTATTTTACAGAGACAGAGAAAGAAAGACAGGTACTCTGGAGAGGGTCTTGTCACACTACAATCCTTGCCCATCCCCCAGCCAGCCAGGATCTGAGTGTGCATGGGTGCACACACCTGCTCAGGTCAACCAGCTCCGAACCTGGGCCTCCCGTCTGTCTCCAGTACAGCACTGCGGTGTGCTACCTCCTGTGCCTCTGCGGCTGGGCCCCAAGCAGATTTCTACGCGGCTGTCCATATTTCTGTCCTGCTAACGCAATGAAGTCTCTGTGTATGGAGGTCTCAACGGGGCTGCACTGAGGTGTATATCATGCTGGGTAAAGTCTCTTCCCAATCTAAATGATATATAGCAATTTAATGTATGAATAATAATAGTAAAATATATGAAGGGAACCAGCAGTTAGCGTAATGGCTATGTCGTTGGACTCCCACGTAGTCGACCGTGGTTCACATCTCGGACCGGGTGGCTTAAAATTCACACCGGCCGCGTGTGCGTGCGTGCCCAAGATCCTGAGAGGAGAATGGAGGAGAAGGGATTGCTGCGTGACCATGCCCCCTGGAGGGTGATTTCTCGCTTTCTGTCTCTATGTCTCTCTGTCTGGCGAGCGCACGCGCCCTATAGCAAAAACTTCTCCAAAAAAAAAAATATGAATAAATTTTTAAAAATCTCAAAAGGAAGAAATAACGCTAAGTGAAATAAGCCAGGCTCTGAAAGATGAAGACCCTATGTCTTCCCTCAGTGGAAATGAGAAGGCTTGGCGGCACAGAGGTGGAGAGTGTAATGGTGGACAGCAGAAGCTGGGTAGGAAAGGCGGTGAGGGGCTGGGGAGGGCTTGGCCCATAGACACAGGGTGCTTGTAAATGAGTGAAGTGGGTGATAGAACCTTACAGCACAATAAAATCGGTGACAGTTCATGTCTTTCAAAATAACTGCGAGAGCAGATTTCAAACACGCACAGCACAAAGTCCTGAAACTGCTGGAGATGGCAGGCCTGTTCATTTCCTTCATTCAATTGTTACACATTGTATACCCGTTTAAAACTAGAAAACAAACTCTACTCCACAAAGACGGACTATGACATGGGAATGAGAAAGTACAATACAAATTATTATGGAAAAACTCTCAAACCCAAGAGGACAGGGTGCAGTGGGTCTCTTGGTAGCAGAACACAGAGACTTGCAGGAAAATGAACAAGAACCTCACCTACGTGCCGGGGATGGGGCGGTGCACCTCAGCCATGCAGGGATGGGGGCGCTGTGCTCAGGACCCGTCTCAGAGCTCACCCTATGTCGCGCTTCATCGGGTGCATACTTAGGTTCTTTCGGATACCCTTTATAACAAACAAGTAACTGTAAGTTTGCATTTCCCTGAGTTCTGTGACTTACTCTAGCAAATGACTCAACCCTGGAAAGGGGAGGCAGTTGTGGCAACCCCGACTTACAGCTGGTTGATCAAAAGTGTCTGAGGCCCAGATTTGCAACTGGGGTTTGCAATGGGGGGCCGTCCTATGGGACTGGGCCCTCGGCCTGTGCAACCTGACGCTGTTTCCACATAGATACGGTCAGAATTGAAGTGGGTTAGAGGGTGCCCAGCAGGCACCACCTGTGGAATCGATGGCTTGCTTCCTGATAGGGAGGAATCTCCACAAATTTTGGAATCACAGGCGTGATCTGTATTGTGAGTGCATAGTGGCCGAAGTTGAGTTTGGTGGTTTTTCTTTATTTACATATTTTTGGAGAGATTTTTGTTATAGGGCACATACACTTGCTGGAGAGACAGAGAGAGAGTCAGACAAAAAGTGAGAAATCACTCCCCAGGGGCATGGCCATGCTGCAATTCCTTCTCCATTCTCCCTGAGATCTTGGGCATGCATGCACATGTGCCCAGCATGAGTTTTAAGCTTCTGGTTCCAGCATCCGAACCGCAGTCAACTATATGGGAGTCGGCAACGTAACCCTTATACCATCTACTGGTCCCTCTAAATTTTTAAATTTATTTCTTCTGTGAAAGAGAGAGAGGAACTCCCAGCAGGGTCTTCTAGCTGCATTTCACCCCCAGCCTTAGCCAGTCGGGCAAATGGGCATTCATGTACACGCCCACCACAGACAGGGAGGGCTCGAGAGATGAACTTGGGACCTTCCCATATGGCTTCAGCATTATGGAGCGTTGCGTTCCCGCTGTACCACAGCAGTTGGCATGAGGTTTTGACTTTTCTAACTCGCGTGCTTCCAGAATCATACAGAGTGCTTGATTACTTACCTGGGCAGCGTGGCTCAGGCAAGTTTGACACACAAACCTGTCCACCACGCTTCCTGTCTTCACGCCCACCTGGCCGCTGAAGCACGTCAGTCTATAAGGTTCGGCAGAAACCTGGAGGGAAGAGCCTGTTTCATTATCGTTTGTCTTCTGATGATTTCACTTACGCCAGTTAATTCATTTACAAGAGTTCAAAAAAATATTTTACCTTTTACCAAGGAACCAGCAGGTGGGGTAGTGTTACAGGGCTAGAGTCCTCTGTGACCAACTGCAGTTTGAGTCTTGGACCCAGTGGCTTGAAACTTGCACCAGGCATGTTGCAATGTGTGCCCAAAACCCTGGGAGGGGAATGGAGGACAAGAGAGTGTGGCATGGCCTTCCCCCTGAAGGCGATGATTTCTCACTTTCTGTCTCATCATCTCTCTTTAATGAGCGTTCACGCCCCATAGCAAAAATTTCTCAAAAAAAAGTTGTTGTTTTTTTTTAACCAATATTTTTGTTTCAGTTGATAGGGACTTCCAGGCTCAATACATTTCCCATATTATTAGAAACAAATTCTTTCTCCAATTCTCTCTCAATTTGTTGCTGCCATTTTCTTTACCTCAAGCTATCAGCCTTGTTTCTACTTCAGGAGACTGGCACTAACTGGTCTCTCTGCCTCCTATATGCATCTTCTTCTTCTTCTTTTTTTTTTTTTTTTGAGAGTTTTTTTTGCTGTAGAGGTTTTTGTTCCAGAAAGACAGACAGAAAGCGAGAAATCACCCCCCAAGTAGGCCACACTGCAATCTCTTCTCCATTCTCCTCTTGGGATCTTGAACACGCACGCACATGCGCCCAGCATGAGTTTAAGCCAACAGGTCTGGAACTCAAACCATGGTCAACTACATGGGAGTCCAGCAACGTAGCCATTATGCCAACTGCTGGTCCCCATCTTTATTTTCTTTTCAAGAATGATTTTAACTTTTTTATTTATGTATTTATTTTTATTTTTATTGGACCAGAGAAGGACAGAGTGAGAGAGAAAGGAAAAGTGAGAAAGCAAGCTGTCTGGTTCAGGACTTGAACTGCGGTCGGCCATGTGAGAGTCTAGCGCCCTTAACCACCATGCCACTTGCTGGCGCCCTTCTTCATTTTTGTGTTGCTAACTGCTTCTTGTCCTCTTTCAGCTTAACAGTCACCTCCTCAAGGGACTCTCCCTGACCACTGAGGCAGCCACTCACTGTCTTCACTGTCTTCACACCACCTGTTTTCATTCTCTGTACATTATTTATGATTTATTGTCCCTCCTTGCTTGATTATTTGTTCCATTTTTGTCTCCCCACTCTCTTATGCAATGTAAGTGCCTTAAATGCAGGGCCCTTCTGTGACTCACTCTT
>NW_006159427.1:7856586-7906984 GCF_000334495.1 Tupaia belangeri chinensis
CCCAATGCTACAATGTACTTTAAATATGAGGGGATCTTCAAAAAGCTCGTGGAAAATGAGCATATGAAAAACAGGCATGGGTTTCATCACTTTTTAAAAGAATTATTTATTTAATTTTTATTCATTATTATTATTTTTTAAATTTGACCAGAGAGAGAGAAAGAGAGAGAGAGGAAAAGTGAGAAACAAGCCACCAGGTCTGGGACTTGAACCACAGTTGTCCATGTGGGACTCCAGCACCTTAACCCACATTCTTCCTGCCAGTATGAAGGGGTTCATCCTTTTAGTCACCCAAATAAATTTATACTTTAATTCAATTTTTCAGGAACTTTTAGCAGTCCCCTGTATTTGTCATCTTTGTTGAATGAATGATAAGTTCAAAGCTACCTGTTCAGTAATGACCCATGGAGATAGGCAAATCTCTCTCTCGTGCCTAAGGAGCATGATTGCCATTCAACTAGCAGGTCTCCAGGTCAATGTAAAGAGGAGCTAGGAGCTACCCGCCCAGGTATCTGAAACTGAGATTATTCACTCAGCTCCCTCGTCACCCAGGTTAGTGAAACACCTGTGACAAGGCTAAGCCGAGCGCTGGTACAAGCCAGGTGCTGGGGACACAGTGTCCTTGAACAGTCCCCCGAGGAGCTGACCATCCAGTATATGAGACCGCACGCATACAGCATCCACCACGCCATGAGTGAAGGAGGGGTCAAGCACTCTCAGAGCATAGTTGAGGGGGAAGGGAGCCCTGGAGCTCCTTCGTGGTTCCTGAAAGACTTTACCGAAGAGGTGATGTTGGAGCTGAATGTGGAATGGTGAGATTAGACACTACAAACTGGTTCAAAGGTTCGGGAGGAGGAGGGTCTCAGGCACCGGCAGCGCTGTCCCATTGAGACGGGCGGGAGCCACAAAGACAAGCCACATATGCAATTTACATGTTCTGTTAGCCTCATTAAGAAGGAGAAAGAAGCATGTGAAATGAATGATTTCAGTTTCTTATTTTTTATGGTGGTACAATACACATAAACGTTATCAGCACAGCCAGATCGAGTGAATAGGGTAATGGGGTTCAGGACACCCACAACATGCAGACACCACCCATCTCTGTAATTTTTCATCTTGTAGAGCTGAAACCTGATCATATATTTTATTCAACCCCATATGTCTAACCTATTATCATTCCAACATATTATCATTATAAAAAAATTGAGATACTGCACATTTTCTGAACCACATGTTAGAAATCTGGTATGTATTTTACCCTTCCATCACATCCCAATTTATTTTACTTTTTAAAAATTTATTTATTTATTTATTTTTTGGAGAGGTTTTTGCTATAGAGCGTGTGCGCTCGCCAGAAAGTCAGAGAGAGACAGAGAGACAGAAAGCGAGAAATCACCCCCTAGGGGGGATGGCCACGCCGCAATCCCTTCTCCTCCATTCTCCTCTCGGGATCTTGGGCACGCACGCACACGCGCCCAGCATGAGTTTAAGCCAGGGGTCCAGGACTCAAACCACAATTACCTATATGGGAGTCCAGCAACACAGTCATTATGCCAACTGCTGGTCCTGATATCCCCACTTAGACTGGTCACATTTCAAGTGCTCAGTAGCCATATGCGGTTAGCAGCTCCCACGTTGGATGCCACTGGTCTGGGGGAACTTCACAGTCATCCTGCACGGATGAAAGTGTGGACCACTGAGGCCAGCAGGCGGTGTGGAGGTGAGGGCGCTGGATTTATACTTTAATAGTCCCATATGGCCCACTGACAGTGATTTGAGTCTCAGACCCAGTGGCTTGAAAATCAGATTGAGCATGTGTGTGCGTGTGTGCCCAAAATCCCAAGAGAAAATTGGAGAAGAGATTGTGGTGAGGCCAACCCCTCGGGGAATGATTTCTTACTTTCCCTTTCTCTCTTAGTTTTTCACCCGCGCTCTCTGGCAAGTGCACATGCCTTATAGTAAAACTTAAAAAGGAAAAGAAAATGCGCATCAGAAGAGTTCATCTCAAACTATACCTGGCAAAGAACTAGTGTTTCTGTTTTTTTGTTTTCTTTTGTTTTTAAAATTTCCTATCTATTTTTAACCAACAGATACTTCTATAAAACAAAAAGAAAAAAGAATTACTAGAAAAATCAAATCAAATAAAATGTAAAATGCAAGTTTAATTTTTGGATACAGATTCAATAGAGATAGTCGTCCACCGTCTCTCTGTGAACTCCTGTACTCGTCCGCAGGGACCCTGGTTTCGAACACGGCAGGGCTCGCTTGTCCTCTAACCAGTCTTCTCAATCCCGCCTCGTCCTCAGCTGCTAACACCATGGTACGCATCTGCTGGTGTGGCACTCGGGGTCCCCGGCCAGGCCTTTACCTCCGCTTCTGCCTGAAGTCGTGGAGCAGCGCCGTCGCCTCTGCCCAGTGAACACCCTGTGCGAGCGCACCACGGACTCCAGGGGCGCATTCTCCAGCGTCTCTTGGAGTCTGAGTCCCCCCAGTTTCTGCTTTCAAACCTTGGAGAACGTCTCTCAAAGGCAGTTCTGCCCATCCATCTTCCTGGCATGAATTTCATGAAAGCAGAGTCTCCATTTTCAGTCTTTTAAAATAAAAGTCTAGCTGGGAGCTAGATGACAGTCCAGCTTGTATTTGAGGAATGAATGTAACATACGGAGGGGACACAGGGGACAGCCAGCCAGAGACCTCCTTGGGCGCCCGGGGCGTCCCTTCCTCGGCGGGGATGGGCCAATAGCGCTGACAGTTGCTACTACGAAGAGAAATAGTCCGCATTCAGAGGGTGATATTACTCAGTGTTTAATACCGTTTGTTGACGACGGCCTGTGTACATACCGTGCACTTTACATAGATGGTCACCTTCGACCTTTCTCCCGAAGTTTAGCCTATGGTATAGCCCATTTCACGTGATTTCATTATTTTGAGGTACATTTTTACATAGACCCAAATTCCCAATTTACCCAAGGACATGCTATGAAGGCACACATAGGGAAAAGTCTTCCTTTGGGACCAACAGTTGGCGTAATGGCTATGTCGCTGAACTCACAAGCAATCGACCGTGGTTCGAGTCCCGGACCCTGTGGCTTAAACTCATGCCAGGTGCGTGTGCGTGCGTGCCCAAGATCCCGAGAGAAGAATGGAGGAGATGGGATTGTGGCATGGCCATCCCTCCTGGGGGGTGATTTCTCACGTTCTGTCTTTCTGTCTCTCTCTGTCTGGTGAGCGCACGTGCCCTATAGCAAAAACCTCTCAAAAAAAAGTCTTCCTTTACCCTGTCCCATGCCACTAGATTTCCTTGCCACTGGCGTTCAATCTTGTTAGCTTCTTACTCCTCTTCTCCGATACCTTTTATGCTTCTGCCAAGATATTTGTGTATATTTTCTTTTTCCACTTTTTTGGTCCCCATCCTCCATTTATTTGTGTCTAGGTAATTATTCTATATCAGTAACTAAGGATTTCCTCATTCATTTCTAGATTTGTATAAATTTCCATGGAAAGGATAAATGATCATTTATTTATTTTATTTTTATTTTTGCTATAGGGCGCGTGCGCTCGCCAGACAGAGAGAGAGAGACAGAGAGAGATAGAAAGCAAGAAATCACCCCCCCAGGGGGGATGGACACGCTGTAATCCCATCTCCTCCTTTCTCTTCTCAGGATCTTGGGCACACACGCACACACGCCCGGCGTGGGTTTAAGCCACCAGGTCCGGGATGCAAACCGCAGTCAACTACGTGAGAGTCCAGCAACACAGCCATTACACTAACTGCTGGTCCCCAAATGATCATTTATTTAACCAGACTCTTCTCGTCACATATGGATCGCAGTCTTTTGCAGTCATGAGCAAATGCTGTACATATCTTTGTACCATTGTCACTCATTTTACATATTTATAGAGGTAAGTCCCTAGAATTAGACTTCTTGGATCAAAAGTTTTGTGCAAGGGCCAGCAGGTGGCATAGTGGTTAAGATGCTGGGCTCCCACATAGCTGAATGCAGTTCAAGACCCAGACCCGGTGGCTTGAAACTCATGCTAGGCATATGTGCGTGTTTGACCCAAATCCTGCGAATAGAATGAAAGAGGAGGGATTTCACTGTGGCCATCCCCCCTGTGGAGCAATTTCTCACTTTTTCTCTCTCTGTCTCTTCAGCAAGCACATGTGGCCTATAGCAAAAATCTCTCTCAAAAGTTTTTTGTGTATTTGTAATTTTGTGAATTCTCCCAAACTGCCCTGCCATGAATGAGAGGGGGCTGGCAGGTGGTGTGGTGATTAAGGGCATGTGGCCAACCGCGGTTCGAGTCCTGGCTTGCTTTCTCACTTTCTCTCATCCTGTCCCTCTCTGGTCAAATTAATATAAATAAATAAAGTTAAATAAAGTAATTGTTAAAGAAAATAATGCATGAGAGTATCTGTTACCTTGTAGTCTCATCGAGAGTGTGAGGCCAAGTTTTTCCTTCGCTAATATAAAGAAAAAAATGATGTCATAATAGTACTTTGTATTTACTTTTTTTAAAAAATTGTTTTTGCCACAGTGCCAAAACTGGAGAGAGAGACAGACAGAGACAGAAAGGGGAAGCGAGATATCGTTCTCCCAGAGGGGATGGCCATGCCACAAACCCTTCTCTTCTCTTTTTCACTCAGGATTTTGGGAATGCACACACACATACCTGGTGTGAGTTTAAAGCCAGTGGGTCTGGGATTTCAATCCTGGTCAGTCACGTGGGAGTCCAGTGCCTTAACAACCACAACACCTGCTGGCCCCTATATTTACATTTTAAAGTTCATTTATTTCTCTCATGAGAGAGAGACAGAGACACCACCCTTAACAGGGTCTTCATGTTATGATCTACTCCCGGTTCCAGCTGGCCTGGGTCACAGGCATGCCCCAGCCTGAGTGCTCAAGGATGTCCCAGGCTGTGAACACAGGACCTCTTCCTTGTGGGTTCCAGTTGCATTACTCTGTGCTATCACCTGCCGCTAGGAATGAAGTTGAACTTTTTTTTGAAAAGGTTTTTGCTATAGGGTGTGTGCGCTCGCCAGACAGAGACAGAAAGCGAGAAATCACCCCCCAGGGGGGATGGCCACACCGCAATCCCTTCTCCTTCATTCTCCTCTCGGGATCTTGGGCACGCACACACACGCGCCCAGTGTGAGTTTAAGCCACCGGGTCCGGGACGTGAATCGCGGTCGACTACATGGGAGTCCTGTGACATAGCCACTGCTGGTCCCGAGGTTGAATATTTTTTAAAGTTACAGATTCATTTAAATGTCTGACTGTGTGAACTCTTCGTATACTTTATAGAAATTGATATTGTCTTTTTTGTTGCTTCATGAGAATCGTGGCGATGAGCTACTCGACTCTGAAGCTCCCTGGTCACCATTTATCTTTTGACTTTGCTGTGGTGGTTTTAGCCATGTGGAAGATTTTAATTTTTGTGTGTCAAAATACATTAATTTTTTGTTTTGAGTTGAGAAAGTCTTCTCTATTTCAAGATTATTTTAGAACTACCTCTTTGTTGATCCTAATACTTGGTGAATTTGTTGCTTACATATAAGACTTTGAGGTGTTTGGAATTTATCAGGATAGTATACGGAGTACAATCCAATTTCACTTTTCCAGATGGCTAGGCAAGAATCACACCAATGTTTATTAAATAATCCATTTTTCACTTGTGAATTTTAAATCTTACCTTTGTATATAATAAATTTCAACATCTATTGTGGGTCTACATATGACTTTTTATTTTCTATTGGTTGCCTGTTCATATGTTAATACCATACTGTCTTAACATTAGAACTTTATAATCTGTTTTATATCTGAAAGGGCTGGTTTCTCTCTCATTACTCTAATTATCAGAACCTCCTTAGCTGTTTTTGTTTACTTACTTTCAAATGTGAACTTCAGGATCAGTTTCCCAAGTCCCAACAAAACCTGGTAGGTGCCTTTCCTGAAACTGTACTAGATGAATAGACTCATTTAGGAAGACTTACCAGCATGGCGTTGCACCTGCCTACCTGAGAACGCGTTGTGCCTTCCCATCTGTTTAGAATTTGTTTTGTCTCCCTCCACACTGTGTTCGAAGTTTTATTCAAATAAAGCATGCCCACTTCTCAGTAAGCTTATTCGTAGGCATTTATCTGTTTTAGTGGTACTATGAAAATAGAGGCTTTTCTTCCATTATGTCTTTTTTTTTTTTTTGAGAGGTTTTTGCTATAGGGCGTGTGCGCTCACCAGACAGACAGAGAGACATAGAGACAGAAATCGCCCCCCAGGGGGGATGGCCACGCCACAATCCCTTCTCCTCCATTCTCCTCTCAGGATCTTGGGCATGCATGCACACACGCCCAGCGTGAGTTTTAAGCCACCGGGTCTGGGACGCGAACCGCGGTCAACTACATGGGAGTCCAGCGACATAGCCATTACGCTAACTGCTGGTTCCCTTCCATTATGTCTTTTGATGTCTGTTTTCAGTATTCTCAATTCTACAGACTGATGCTAAGAATGGTAAGACAACCCACCCCCAATCTCACCAAGATGGAACTGGACCCCAGGTCTTCTGATTGTACCCCCTGTACCAATAGAGGTCATACACTCTAATAGTTCCACATGCTTTGGTAACAGATCCCTATGCTTATCATGGCCTTTTGCTCTTTCTCAGTTAGAGCTTAAAGGAACCTCACAGCATGCTCCAGTCCCATCTCATTTTATTCATGAAGAGAATGAATGATCAGTGACCAAGGAACTGACTAAAATTTACAGGTGCAAGAGAGGGCAATGGATTCTGTGCACTTTTGCCACCTTTTGCCACCTTCCTCATGAGAGCAGCTTAACACAAGAAAAGCTCTTGGAGCTGGAAATAATGCCTTGCAGCCTGGATTTGGATTTCCTAATTGGTCATGCTATTTTGGTCACGCTCTGCTGATTTTTTCATGGATCTGAAATGACAAAGGTTGTTTCTATTTTATATAGTTGTTTAAAATATTGCATCTTGCTCTGCTCCATAGAACTCACATTCGTCTCACTTTCTCATAAGAAAAAACTGTGGCTTTGTTGACTAGGCTCTTGGATTCTTTCAAGAAGGCTAAGCACAGAAAGATCTTCGGTTAATACTATCGAAGGCCTGCAGAGGGAGCTCAGGGTTTTGTTGTTTTTCTTTAACACATCTGCTGGCTCATTGGCTAGTGTAGAAGAGTTTGGAACAAAGTTGCCCTCATACTATGGCATAAGAACTACGTATTTTGGAGAGTCAAAATAGTTGTTTCTTTCCCTGCAGTTTCACGATCTAATGGCTTTCTGCCTGGGAGGGACAGTCAGTGTTGGGTAGCTTTAGTCAAATATTCTCTGTAGTGCTTCTGAAAGATTTAAGAAACTCCCTTCTAGGAATAGGGCCCTAGACTGTCCTAGCTTCCTAAGAACTTAACATGACTGTAGTCTGCGAGGAGTCCCTTTGCTGCTTCTATGTGCATTTGAAGCCTGCCATCCTCTTTTCATTTATCTTTTTAAAATTATTAATATAATCCATGTTCATTGTAGACAATTTTAAAAACGGAAAACACATTTTAAAAGGAGAGGGACCAGCAGTTGGTATAATGGCTCTGTTGCTGGACTCCCATGTAGTCAACTGCGGTTCGAGTCCCGGACCTGGTGGCTTCAACTCACACTGGACGCATGTGAGTGCATACCCAAGATTCCCAGAGGAGAATGGAGGAGAAGGGATTGTAGTGTAACCATCCCCCTCTGGGGGGTGATTTCTCACTTTCTGTCTCTCTCTGTCTTTCTGGCAAGCGCATGTGCCCTATAGCAAAAACCTCTCCAAAAAAAAAAAAAAAAGAATAAAAAAGGAGAAAAAAAAATTCACACATAATCTCCAACCCAGAACTAGCCACTGTTAATATATTTACTTCAAGTCTCTTGAGAGAGAGTTATGTTGGTAAAAAATTTTAGGCTCCACAATTTTCACTTGAAAAATCATGAGCGTTTTCTCACTGAAATCCATGTGGACACAACTTCCCATGCTGGAGAGGGACTGGGGCAGGAGTGGCTGGTGTCCACAGAAGGCTCTGCAGTCCAATCCCGTGTGACAGGAAACAAACCTCCTGCCCTGGTGCCCTGAATTCCACCGTTGCACTGAGGCTGAATGGCCTGTCCAAGCCAGCTTGGCTCTGCTTCCAGCCCGTCCTACCCAGCCTGTCAGAGGCTGACTGTCTCAGCAATAGCAAAGAACAGCTTGGGTCACCACTCTGAAATTCCATGTGACAGAGCAGAACATATTGAACTTCTCGTGAAACACATGTTTATCGGAAATTGTCTGTCACGGCCCACAAAGTAAGCCCACTGCACCATTCAGTCCCATTCCCACTGATTTACTTGGAGGAGATAAAGATGGTGGAGACTATGGCACTGGCTCTTGCTAATGTCTGTGGGGGGAAGATGGTGAATTGTTAAAAAACAATTTTAGCCCACATTTTCCTCAGAGGAGAGTTATTTCTTTGCTTCGATAAAGCTAGAAGAGATAGGAAACTTGCCGAACTCCCTCCACTCCTTTACATTTGTAATCTGATGTTCGCTAGCCTCGAACGGACCCATTAGGCCCTGCAAGGAAGATGGCTGAATCTCACTTCCAGCTGCCCAGGCGGGGGGCGGAGAGAGAGATAAGGATCAAGATCAATCATGCTTCTTGATTCTCTGAGCCAGTTAAATCAGCACAAGAACTTTTATTTAGAAAGGGGCATCTTCCTTTCTCTCAGTCTTCACCGTCCAAGAAAAAGAATTCTTTATTTAGGTTGAAATTATTTCATAGAAATCTTTAATGACTACGAAGGGGAAAAAACACCTGTTAAACAATAATCTACTCAGCTTAAGTTACTTTAGTTGAGATGAGTGTAGGGGTTGACAGCAATGAGGTTTATGGTAACTTAAATGTGTTCTAAATTGATCAAATAAAATGAAACAAATAAACAGTAGGATAAACAGATAAGTAAATACACATTAAAAATGAATTAAATGTTGGGACCAGCAGTTAGCATAATGGCCATGTCGCTGGATTCCCATGTAGTCGACCGCAGTTCGAGTCCCGGACCCGGTAGCTTAAACTCACGCCAGGCATGCGTATGTGCATGCCCATGACCCCGAAAGAAGAATGGAGGAGAAGGGATTGCGGTGTGGCCATCCCCTCTGGGGGGGTGATTTCTCGCTTTCTATCTCTCTGTCTCTCTCTGTCTCTGGCACACGCGCCCTGTAGCAAAAACCTCTAAAACAAAAAAAAAGAATTAAATATCAAACACAGGTCAGGGATAAAAAAATTAAAGGTCATTAAAAAAAAGTATTTGTGTTTCTTCAGATTGATTTCTTCTTGATCAAATGACTCCTTGCTTAATTGAGGTCTCTCTAGCTTCTCATCCTTTTTTTAAGGTTTTTAAAAATTTTTTTTATAATTTCTGATTTACATTTAATTCTTGTACATCTTTGTGAGGTACAATGTGATTTTTTCTTTTTCTTTTTTTTTTTTTTAAGAGAGATTTTTGCTATCAGGCACATTTGCTTGCCAGAGAGGCAGAGAGAGAAAGTGAAAAATCACTTCCTTAGGGGATAGCCACTCAATCTCTTCTCCTCCATTCTCCTCTTTGGATTTTGGGCATGCATGCACACACGTGCCCAGGGTGAGTTTCAAGCCTCTGGGTCCAGGATTCAAACCACAGTTGGCCATGTGGGAGTTCAGTGCCTTAACCACTATTGCTACCTTCTGGCCCCACAAAATGGTTTTTCAAAGCATGCTTGTGGTGTGTGGTAATCAAATCAAGAATACGACTGTGCTTATCATCTTAATCAGAGAACATTCCATTATGTTGTACACCTGCAATATTTGTTCTACTAGGTTTTTTTTGGATATATATATATATATATATATATATATTTATATTTCAAATAATCACAAATGCACTGTGGAAATAGTTTTGTATATCATTATGGGGGAAGCTAGTTCAAACATCCGTGATCTGAAACATTTCCACAACAGGACAATTGGTGCATTCATGTGGCATCTATGTGTATGTATAAATACAAGGTGCAGGAAGGGACTTTTAAGACAGATATAAATGCACATATAAATTATATTTAAAATTTTCCCTCTGAAATCAGTCCACCCATTTTTAAGACACATGCTATGTGGGAATCCAGCGACATAGCCATTACGCTAACTGCTGGTCCCTGGAGATATATATTTTATAAATACACAAACATATGTATATGTATATGTATAATTGGTCATGCCCCTCTTAGCAATTAAGAGTAGTGGAATTCAGAGCAGATAAAAAACTGAAATCCATCTTGAGAGCATCGTTTTAATTCAAGGAGCCCGCTGATTGCGACGTGTCCTGGGCGCTGTTGACCTACACACCCTGCCTTTGTAAGGTATTCAGTAGGTCCTAGATGAGCCAGGGAAGGTCAAACATAAACAAACGTGCTCTCTCCGAAGAATCGGCTCACGTTTGCAGTCACAAGGGCCAAGGACATTTTCTGAGGCCGTGGTAGAACCTGAGTGAGCTGTCAGCATCCTCGGACGGCTGGATCAGACTCGGGCACGCGGCGATGACGACTGTTCTGCAGAGCACGTTTCCCGAGTCTTCGCTGTGCGGACTGTCTTCATTCAGATGGGCGTCAACAGCTCACTAATTACAGAGACAGGAAAGTCACCTCGTAGGCGAACAGCCTTAGGAGCCACAGACTTTACTGTGCTAACGGGAAGGGGTGCTACAGAGCCTTGATTAAAGACTGAGGAACTCAATGAAGGCTCCAGATTAGCTGCAAGGAAATAATTAATTGGACATTTGTTAAAATGCATGAGCTTATCCATGGATCAGGGAAATCCTATTCACAGATGTGGGGTTCTTCTATTCTTGCCAGAGGAGGAAATTAGGATTTACGTCTCTGTCACAGACACCTTCATTGTTATGATTTTTATTTGGCGATAACAACAACAAAAACACTGGAAGAGTATGATGGAAGAAGCCGTTTGAGTTTAATGTCCTTGAATTCAAGGTTGCATGACCTGAAAGCAAGGTGTCTACCACATGGTATGAGCTCAGCAAACATTTGTTAAATGAATTTAATGAGTTATGATTGTCTCCCACTATAGACTGTGCACCTGGGCCCGCTTCCTCAGATGACATAAAGGACATACTTATGTGATTCCCTCAGTAATTTAGCATCTTCTGGGGTTGGACCAAGAGAGGCTGTGAACCCCAGATAGCACCAACAGCCATGAGAGGCAAGGCTGGAACGGCTGGGGTTGAGGCAAGACTCCAGCTGGTTGAGGTGTTGGGGAAATGCGGCGTGAGGCGCAGGGAGCCTCAGAAACAAAGGAGCTTTTTGCTGGACGACCATCTTCTCCCTTCTTTATCTTCTTTTTGAACTATTTTTAATGCATATTAAGGTATAATTCATAATTAAATTTATATGTATTTATGGTGATATTTTATACACGGGATTTTGAAAGAGTTCATGAAAAATGCAGATGATAAAAAAAAACCAACTATGTATGGATTTCGTAATTTTTTCGGTACCAAAATACATTTCCTCTCACACAATACACAGACTTGACTTTCCATCTGGGTGACCTCCTCAATCCAAGATGTTACTGCTAGCTAGTGTTTTATTCCACTTTTGTAACTCTTCCCTAAAATCTGGCTTTAAAAAAAATACAGCTGATTCTTTTTTAGATTTACGTGCACGTTTACCAATTCCATTCTTTCTTGTTGTTTTTAAAAAAAGTTAATTTTCTTCAGAGACAGAAAGAGAGTGGCCTCCGATAGAGTCTTCGTGCTGCAATTCAGCTGCAGTCCTAGCCAGCCTGAGTCGTGGACACGCATATGGACCCAGTACGCTCAGGAGGCCCCAGGAGCCAAAGCTTTCCCATGTGGGTCCAGCTGCTCTACGGCTGTACCCCACCTGGCCCCCGCCATTACTCCTCATGTCAGCTTGTTTCTTCTGGGTTTTAAAAGCCATTAGATAATCTTTCAGCAAGAGTTAAACAGCTAAATTCTCTCAGTCGTGATTTGTCTGGAATATCTTTCATTTTTTCTCACTTTTGGACAATAGTTTCAATGGATACAGAAACCTAGATTGAGAGTTGTGTGTGTGTCTTTTTTTTTTTTTTAACACTTTGACGATACATTCCATTGTCTTTTGATTTTATTGTTGCTCTTATAGTATTACCTCCTATTAGTCCAAAGGATGGTCTCGCTAGTAGCTCTTTCATTTTTTTCTTGCATTAGCATGTAAGAATTGTACGTATTTATGGGAATACAATGTGATTTTTCAGTACAAGAACACAATGTATAGAGACCAGCAGTTAGCGTAATGGCTATGTCGTTGGACTCCCATGTAGTCAACCACGGTTCAAGTCCTGGACCCGGTGGCTTAAACTCACACCGGGCGCATGTGTATTTCTGCCCACGATCCCGAGAGGAGAATGGAGGAGAAGGGATTGCGGTGTGACCATCCCCCCTGTCTCTCTGTCTCTCTCTGTCTTTCTGGCAAGCACATTCGCCCTATAGCAAAAACCTCTCAAAAAAGAAAAAACATTAAAAAAAAAAAGAATACAATGCATAATGATTAACTCAGGGCAATTAGCATACTGGTCATCTTAACATTTGCCATTACTTGTGAACATTCAGAATTCTTCTTTTTAACTATTTATTATTATTATTATTATATTTGGAGAGTTTTTTTTTTTTTCCTATAGGGCGTGTGCACTCGCCAGAAAGAAAGAGACAGAGAGACAAAAAGTGACAAACCCCCCGCCCCCCCCGCCGGGGGGATGGCCATGCCGCAATCCCTTCTCCTCCATTCTCCTCTCGGGATCTTGGGCACGCACGCACACGCACCGGCATGAGTTTTAAGCCACTCGGTCTGCGGTCGACTACATGGGAGTCCAGCAACATAGCCATTATGCTAACTGCTGGTCCCCCTTTTAACTATTTTGAGGTACACAGCAAGTTATTGCCAACCATAACGCATCCTCTCCACTTTACTTTCGATCTTTTTGCCTTATGTTTTACAGTTTTATCATGATGTGTTCAGGTGTGAACTTGTTCTATTCGTTTTCTTTAGAGTGTGTTCCTGAATCGACATATTCCTGTCTTCAGTAAGTCCAGGAATTTTTCAAAATTCTCTCTATGAATATTGACTCCTCACTCCCAATTCTTTGTGCAACTTCTTTTTGAATTATTTATTTATTTTTAAAATTAAATTTATTTATTTAACATTCATTCACCGAACATCATCACAGTGTGCAATATGTGATTGCCTATTCAGAATCCACTGTATAGTGGCTTACTCATACGTTATCGTCAATGATTTTCCATGTCTTGTTTCATATATATATATACATATATATTCTCTTCCCCCGCCCCCATTTCTCACTCTCTGCCATTTCCCATTCTCCTCCTCCCACATTGTCTCTGGTATCTGCAGTTGCTTTCCATTCCATTTTTCCCTCCAAATCTTAATGATTCACAAAATACCTTAATGAATCTAACTACTTTCAATAGCAAGTTCAGTTGATATATACATATCTGTGAACACGTGTTTGACTTCAGGCATGAAATTCTGTGAGTAGAATGAATATACTTTAAAGTAGCACCTAGCTGAGGCTATATAGCTTACTGTGATCCTTAAATAGGTATTTTTAATATTTTTCTAATTTTAAGAAAGGAAGTTTTAGCTTTCATAAATCAAAATCAAAAAACATTAAGAGAGTTTTGCTTAAGACTTAAAGCCAGGAAGCAGGTGAGGATTTTGTTCAAACAGTAGTAGGTACATGGACCTGTCCACAACTCAAAAGAAGACAAAATCCTTAACTCTGGAAAACAAAGCATAGAAGGTTAGTAATGTTTTAGTCCAAAGTCATAATATTCTGTTTCACAAGTTCAGACTCATGTACTTAATCTATCTTTTGTTGTGGTCCGATCTTTCTTTTTAAATTCTGGAAGATAACGTTCAATTCTGGATTTGTCCCTACCATTAAGCGAGTCATTTTCTTAGTCGTTTTTCAACTCCTCTTTCTGTGTGTCTGACTTTAGCTTTTCCTGATATAGCACTCCCTTCAGAACTTCCTGGAGAGCTGGTCTGGTGTCAGTACCTTCTTTCAAGTTTTGTTTATCTGAAAATGTTCTTGTCTTTTCTTCCCATATGCAGGATAATCTTGTTGTGTACAGTATTCTTGGTTGAAATTGTTTTTCACTCAACACTTTGAGTATATTTTCCCAGTTTTTCATTGCTCACACTGTTTCCAATTAGAGGTCCACTGTTAACCTGATAGGATATCCTTTGTAGGTAACTTGATGTTTCTCTTTTGCCAGTCTTAGTATCCTGTCTTTGTCTCTGGTTTTGGTCAATCTGGCTATACTGTGTCTTGGAGAAGATATTTTTGCATGGATTCTATTTGAGGTCCTTTGTATTTCTTGGGACTGGATCTTTGAATGCCTCTCTAGGTTTGGAAAGTTTTCTTCCAGGATTTCATGGAATAGGTTATCAATGCCCTTACTAGTCTCTAAAAACTTTCCCTTCTGGGATACTGGTTACCTGGATGTATCTGTATCTTAGACCTATGTAGACACTCAGTGCATGGAGGCATTTGAGAATGAGATCTGGAGGGAGAATTCCAACAGAAAATCTTCATTTCTCTTATTCCCTGAAAGTACTAGTTCTCAGCTGTCATGAAATAGTCAGTCTTCTTTTACCCTTCTGCCTCTCCACTTGAAAATGAGATCTGCAGGCAGAAAATCTTCATTTCATTTCTGTTATTCCCTGAAAGCACTTCTCTGCAACTTCTATTAGGCATGTCTGGTTATTTTCGTTCTATCCAAGAGACATTAAGAGACACTTTAATATATTTTATCTCTTGATCTATGTTTTGCATGCTGTATAATTTTCTCATATTGCTTTTCAGTTCATAGATTCTCTGATTAGCTATGTCTAATCAGGTGAAACCTAGACTGAGTTTGAAATGCAATGACTAGATTTTTATTTCTATTGATAAATTTTTTATTTGGTTACTTTCCATTTTTTCCTGATTTCATTGTTTATAATCTTTATTATTTTCTTGTGTTTTAAATTTCTTCCTTTCTGACATTAATCATATCCTTATTTTATAATTAATACATTTATCCAATGTTGTGAAGTTCTTGGGTTCTAACACCATCGTTTATTATGTTTCTTGGCTTTTAAGTGTAATGGCTTCTTTCTCAGGCATTTTAAGGATTTTGATTGTGAGCTCAGCCTTCACTAAAGTCTTGTAGAGACTGAGTTCAGTGCCCTGCGGGGGTTTTATTGGCTCAAACCATTTTCATATTTTTTTCTTTAAATTGAGTTTTCTGAACCATGTTAAGGGTGTGAATTTGAACACCCAAATCTGAAAGAAGTGCAGTTATGAATTTCTGGGGGAAACTGCGTTCCTGACTCACAGTGTGGTGAGTAACTCTGGTCTTGACAAGTTTTCTAGTCATCAGTGAGATTCCATGGGTAATTTCCTAGTCTCATCTTTTGCTGGGGTTTATATGCTGAGGGTCCTCAGTTGCTGTGGGAGTCTTGCTCTCCTTTACTCACCTAGGCCTGAAACTTTGCCTTCTATCTTGGCCTCAAGGTTATGGAGGCTGATAGTCCTACTTCTGGGCTGTCACTGTATCAGTTCACAGACCCAAACTGATCTGGTTTTTAGCTTATTCTTTGTTTCTGACTTTTGGGGTTTCCTTTACTTTCCTTCAAGCTGCATTTAAAATGATACTTCTCCTGTTTTTCTTATATTAACAGATGCCTATAAAGGTTTGGTTTTTCAAGCAATTTCATTACACATGAGAGTCCTTTCCCTCCGCCTTTCCTATTGCAGTCGATGACTTTCCCTGTAGGAGGAAAGGAGTTTAAGGAACCACCTATGCGTGCACCCCGAAGACATGAAAGCCTAAGTTCAGATGCATTCTTCCTGAAGTCTTACAGTGCACAAAGGCCTTCCTGTTGTGGAACTTGTCTGCAGAGAGGAAAACTCTCCCCGAATAGTGCGATGTGGTGGCCTCAGTGATGGTTAAAGGCACAGCTCAGGGTGAGTACACTTGATGTGGTGCTGCAGTCACTACGAGAAAGGAAAAAACAATGGCAGATGGACATGTCTGAGCCCCAGTGCTTTGAAATGAGTCCTTTCCTTCTGGATGCAAAGTCCCATGAGGAGATGGGAGCCATCCAAGGTGGCTCTTGGCCTTAGAAAAAAGGGTTTACATAATCCTCCCCCCAGGGGAGGACACTGGCTGAGAGATGCAGGTATGGAACATCACCTTCTAACCAGAAGTAGCCAGAGGACCGGTCACACCAGTCCTGGCCTTGAATGTGGTGTGAAGAATCTCGTTTCAGAGGGAGACCTGTTACAGATGTGATGCTGGTGTTGTATATTGTGAATGGTGGCGGTACTGACTCTCAAAGCTACACGCTGCATTTGCGCCGTCCCAACCAGTGAAGTAGGAAGGCAAACTGAGTTTCAGAAAAGGTCAGAAAACAGTATGTGTAAACGAATGTTGGATTTTATTTTGCTATTTTTGTATTCTAGAGAAATGCTTGCTAAGCAGTTAATTTTAAAAGGTTGACATGGACAACAGGTTTGAGAGTAAAGACATAGTTTTAGGAAGAAAATCTAGGTCTCCAGACCTTTGATTCAATGTACCTAACCAATTCCATGGAGTGACAGAACAGTGCAGAGGGTCTAGAATGAACTGAATCAAATCAAACTTTTAGAAAAATGAGTGTGCAGAAAGAACGTCAGCATACTTTCCAGTACCTCATTGGTTTGGGATCGATCTTTTTTTTTCATAATTGAAATATTGAAGAGAACCTAGGATCACCCAGAAATGTGCTGGTGAGCCATTAGCAGCAATCTTATTAGTTAATCTATCTAAAACTAACATGCTCAGTGTCATGGGACTTCCTGGCCTCACAAGTTGTGACCAAAAGTACTGCTCTGTAAAAACTAGGTCTCCCATGGGACCAGCAGTTAGCATAATGGCTATGTTGCTGGACTCCCATGTAGTCGACCATGGTTCGAGTACCAGACCTGGTGGCTTAAAACTCATGCCAGGTGCGTGTATGTGCGTGTCCAAGATCCCAAGAGGAGAATGGAGGAGAAGGGACTGTGGCGTGGCCATCCCCCCTGGGGGGTGATTTCTCGCTTTCTGTCTCTCTGTCTCTCTCTCTCTGTGTCTGGCGAACGCATACGCCCTATAGCAAAAACCTCTCCAAAAGAACCCTAAATCTCCCTGACTGGACATTCAGCTCGACTTCCTTTCCCAGACTTCCTTGTGATTCAGGGTGAGCACATGACTGAGCGCTCACAGAAATGTGCAGAAGTACACACGCGTCACTTGTGGAGCCTTGCCTATCAAACCTTCACATGCCTACTCCCACATGTCCCTTTCCTCTTCTGGGTAATTGGATTAGGGTGGCAACCCCCAGGTAACCTTGGAAGCCAAGGCACATGTTGACAATGGTAGAGCTGCCATCAACTTGGGTTTTTGTATGATTGCCTACCTGCACCTCCATGGACTGTTGTGTTTCGTTGTTTTTTTGTAACTGCCAGAAGGCACATGTGAGAGAGAGAGTGAGCGAGACAGAGAGAGAGAGAGAGACAGAGGCAGACGGGACCCTCTCCCATGAGGTATGGTCATGATGCAATCCCTTTCCTCCATTTCTTCACCCTGTTTGGATTTTTTAGGCACATGCAAATGCCTGACATGCTTTTCAAGCCATCAGGCCAGGATTCAAACCACGGTCAGTCACATGGGATCTGGCTCCCTTAACCGCCAGATTATGGGCCGGCTGTGGCTGTTGCTTTTGTTTCCACGATGTTGAGCAATTGCGTATTTGGATCTACGTTGTTATCACAGACTCGCCTCTCTGAACTAATGCAGAGTATGTCAAGGGCGCCGAGGACATTGGCAGCCCCGTGAGACTCCTGCGTGTGTGTCCCTGGTTAGAATGATCTTTCTTGGTGGGACAAACATGGAAGGTACTCTGCAGTGCCTCTGGCTGGCACCCAGAGCCCAAGATCCATGCTCACTGTCTCTGTCGTCATGGCAGCCAGACTGCCATCTAGCCCCTGTCTACCTGAGCCTAGTGATCTGGGATATCTGATTATTCAAATCCCTGGACATCTGACACTGGCTGCACCTTCCTGAAGCATTGGCTTTAATTTGGAGATTTTTTTTGGAGGAAAAAGAACCTTATTTTATATTAAAATAAACATTAATGAACAGAACATAAAATTGGATGCATTTCAAAGAACTGGGACTTCAAAAAGATTTCAAGTTTGCATTTGCAGTTCTGGATCAGGCCCTCTGACCTCCCCTGGGACACTCACTCACTGCGCTTTGGGTAGTTGGCACTGCACTCTATTTATTGTTATTCTAAGGGTTTTTAAGTTTCAATCCAATAGCAAAATATTTTCCTCCAATACGGTGCAGGCACTTAATTCAAGGGTTGTTAAATATTATCGGAACATTGGATTATTTGTTACTGGCCCCCTTTTGCTTCCCATTACCCATCCTCTCGAGAAAAGGTTAGAAGGAAAGAAATGTACTACTCAAGAACATAAACAACAAGTAGATTTTAGCATGGATGTGGAAGCCAGCACTGGAAAGGGTGGGGCTCCCTTCCAGACTGGGGCGTCAGAAGCCGCCCTGACAACTGCACGTCCAGCTCCTCATCCCCACTTTTCAGGAAGGTGCTCATGCAGGTCCATTGCCCTTGGCATTTCTTCACCCTCAACTCAAGTGAGTCCCAAGTTTGTGAGCTGCAAGTGTGCAACCTGGCTACATTGGACAGGATGGCTAGCTTCTGCCCTGAACAGTGTCGTGCTTGACTCCCGTGCTGGGCGTTTGTTTTTCTCCAAAGTTAATGTCTTTTTTTTTTTTTTTGAGAGGTTTTTGTAATAGGGCGCATGCTCTTGCCAGACAGACAGAGAGACAGAGAGACAGAAAGCAAGAAATCACCCCCAGGGGAGATGGTCATGCCGCAATCCCTTCTCCTCCATTCTCCTCTTGGGATCTTGGGCATGCATGCACATATGCCTGGCGTGAGTTTAAGCTGCCAGGTCCGGGACTTGAACCACAGTCGACTACATGGTAGTCCAGTGACATAGCCATTACGCCAACTGCTGGTCCCCATGTCTTCTTCTTTTAAAAAATTGATTACCAGGGGACCAGCAGTTGGCATAATGGCTATGTCGCTGGACTCCCATGTAGTTGACCGCGATTCGTGTCCTGGGCGCGTGTGTGTGCGTGCCCAAGATCCCAAGAGGAGAATGGTGGAGAAGGGATTGTGGCGTGGCCCTCCCCCCCTGGGGGGGATTTCTCACTTTCTGTCTCTCTGTCTCTGTCTGGTGAGCACTTGCGCCCTATAGCAAAAACCTCTCCAAAAAAAAAAAAAGATTGATTACTGGATACATGAGTTCACTGGAGAGAGAGAGAATTAGGGGGAGCAAGAAAGTGAGATATCACTCTCTAGAGGGGATGGCCATGCCACAATCCTTTCTCTTTCATTCTCCTCTCAGAATTTTGAGGATGCATGCACAATGCCCAGCATGTTTTCCAAACCACTGGGTCTGGAACTCAAGCCCCAGAGCAGGCCATGTGGAATCAGTGCCTTAATCCCTACGTGCCTGACTGGCCCCGTGTCTTCCTGATAGCCAGCATCTTTACAGCTAACATCTACTCAGAAGAAAATCTCTATGGGAACTTGCAGCTGATGGGCAGGACCTTCTTGCTCTCCGGGAGAGGATGCCCCATCAGCAGCTCATACTGGCCCAGATCCCCATCTCACACTGCACTCATGGTCTGACATCAGTGTCCTCTTCAACTGTCGCGCCTTTACTCCAATTAGACCCACAGCCTCTGAGCAAAAAAAATTCATCCAGGGTTGGATGTGTTTCCATAGAGGGCCAGGACCAAACTGGCAGGGATTCACCAGCACAGGAGGGGTCCTGGAGGTACCTCACCTCTGCTCCTCGAGGACTGAGGGGCGAGCAGGCCAATGTGCGGAGGAGGTGGAGCTGGAGTCTCTTGTGTCATATCCTGAGTGGTGGCAAGGAAAGCATGCCTAGCTCTTCCTGGAGACCAAGAAGCAAGATGTGGCTGAACACAGTCCTGGAAACACCTGCTTCTGCTCTTCCGCCGCCATTTTAAATCCAGTTCCATACAACGCTCCGCCGCCGCTGCTACCGCGACCCGAACTGCGCGCCAGCATCCCGGTGCCGACAGTTCCGCCGCCATGGAGGACGTGAACGAATACAGCAACATAGAGGAATTCGCGGAGGGATCCAAGATCAACGCCAGCAAGGATCAGCAGCGTGACGGTTGTAGACTGCACAATTAAAACAGATCCAGTCACTGGAAGATCAAGAGGATCTGGATTTGTGCTTTTCAGAGATGCTGCTAGTGTTGATAAGGTTTTGGAACTAAAAGAACACAAACTGAATGGCAAGTTGATAGACCCCAAAAGGGCCAAAGCTTTAAAAGGGAAAGAACCTCCCAAAAAGGTTTTTGTGGGTGGACTGAGCCCAGATACTTCTGAAGAACAAATCAAAGAGTATTTCGGAGCCTTCGCAGAGATTGAAAACATTGAACTTCCCATGGATACAAAAACAAATGAAAGAAGAGGATTTTGTTTTTATCACATATACAGATGAAGAGCCAGTAAAGAAATTATTAGAAAGCAGATGCCATCAAATTGGTTCTGGGAAGTGTGAAATCAAGGTTGCACAACCCAAAGAGGTATACAGGCAACAGCAGCAACAACGAAAAGGAGGAAGAGGAGCTGCAGCTGGTGGAAGAGGTGGTGCTAGGGGTCGTGGCCACGGTCAGGGCCAGAACTGGAACCAGGGATTTAATAACTATTATGATCAAGGATATGGAAATGACAATAGTGCCTATGGTAGTGATGAAAACTATAGTGGCTATGGCTGATATGATTATACTGGGTATAACTATGGGAACTATGGCTATGGACAGGGATATGCAGACTACAGTGGCCAACAGAGTACTTATGGCAAGGCATCTCAAGGGGGTGGCAATCAATGGCAATCACCACAACAATTATCAGCCATACTAAAGGAGGGCATTGGAGAAAACAGGAGGCGATGTTAAAGTAACCCATCTTGCAGGACGACACTAAAGATTGGTCTTCTGTCGATCTAAGATGATTATTTTGTAAAAGACTTTATAGTGCACAAGGCACAAACTGTGTCCAACTGTATATAGCCTCCAATTAGTTTTCTTTGTTTTTACTTTGTCCTTTGCTATCTGTGTTATGACTCAATGTGGATTTTGTGTTTATACAAATTTTATTTGTATGATTTAATGTTAAACCTCAAATAAATGCTTCCTTATGTGAAAAAAAAAAAAGAAACATCAGGCAAATCCACACTGATAGATATTTACAAAGTAACTCAGAATTACACAAGTACAAAATGACTCATACTCTTCAAAAAATGGCAGGGTCATGAAATACAAAGAAAGTCCACAGAACTGTTTTAGATTTTTTTAAAAGGATAATTAAGTACAGTACTGTTCTCCTGGAACAGAAAGGAAGAGGAGTAAAGGAAAGAATTTTTTATTATATTGATCATTTAAAATTGACATAAAATAGGTGTACATATTTATGGAATATAGTATGATATCTTATTACATGACTAAAATGTGTAATGATCAAAACAGGGCAATAATACTTGCCATCTCAAACGTTTATCATTACTTTTGTGTTGTGAACATTCAAAATCCTCTCTCCAACCTGTGCTGAAATGAGCATTGAATCCCCACCAGTGTAGCTTCTCTACTGTGCAATAGTACTCTGGAACTCATTCCACCTACTTAGTTCGCAATTTTCTGTTAACCGAGTTCTCCCTAGCTTCTGGCATCTGCAGCCCACTCTCCACCTCTATGCGATCAAATCTTTCAGCTTTCATGAGAGAGAATATGCAGTCTTTGTCTTACAGTGCCTGGCATATTTCACTTAGCATAATTTCCTCTGGGTTCATTGATGTCCCCTCAAATGACAGGATTTCACCCCTTCTTCTGGCAACACAATATTCCATCGTGTGTATTATACATCCACACCGCCTTTGTCCATTCATTTGTTGATACACACTTAGGTTGATTCCGTATCACGGCTATTGTGCATAGTGCTGCAATAAGTATGGTGGTGCTAATATCTCTTTGACATACTGATCTCCTTCTTTCTAGGTATATACCCAGTTATGGGACTATTGGATCATAAGGTACCTTTTGAGTTGTTTGTTTGTTTGTTTGTTTAAGAGAGATTTTTGCTATAGGGCATGTACATTTGCTGGAGATAGAGAGACAGAAAGCAAGAAATCACCCCCCTGGGGGATGGGCATGCTGCAATCCCTTCTCCATTCTTATTTCAGGATTTGGGGCACACATGCACATGCGCCTGGCATGTTTTAAGCCATGGGCTCTAAGACTCGAACCAGGGTAGACTATGTGGGAGTCCAGTGACATAACTGTTATACCACCTGCTAGTCCCACTTTCAGTTTTCTGAGAAATCAACCTTCCTGTTTCCATAATGATTATACTAATTTGCATTCCCTCCGATTTTGCAAAGAGTTCTCCTTTCTCCACATCCTCATCAGCATTTGTTGTTCTTTGTTTTTAATAATAGCTTTTCTAAATGGGGTAAGGTGACACCTCATCATGACTTCAATTTGCATTTCCCTGATAATTAGTGATGCCAGGTGCTTTTTAGTGCACACCTCCACCCCCCCAGGTTTCTCAGGCATTTGTCCTCAGGCTGGGAGTTACAACACCAGCTTCTCTGTTTCCCTCAGCTTGGGGATTCAGACTGAGCAGGTGATTTGCTCCTCAGTGACCCCAGCTTGCAGACAGCCGGTTGTGGAACTTCTTGGCTGCCACAATTGCATAAGCCAATTCTCCAAACAAACCCTCTCTTGCACATCTGTATACATATTTCATTCCTCTGTCTCCCTGAAGAGTCCTCACTAATACCATGACATTCTTTGTGTCTTTTTGCAGATTTTGACTTGAGGTCTATTTTATTTGTTATCAATATAGCTGCTCCTGCTCAGTTTTGGTCTTCATTTGCATGATATATCTTTTTGTATCCCTAGTCTATAGTGTCTTTGTAGTAACTTCTGTGAGATGGTAGGTAGGTAGCATAGAGTTGGGTCTTGTTATTTATTTATTTATTTTGGTATAGGCCACGTGCACTTGCCAGAGAGAGACACAGAGAGAAAGATAAAAGAGAGATATGAGAAATCACCACTCCTCGGAGGATATGGCCTGCAATCCCTTCTCCTCCATTTCTCTTCTTGGGACTTTGAGATGCACACACACATGTCCAATTTGTTTTTTTAAGCCAACATGTCTGGGACTCAAACCACACCATCAACCATATGGGATCCAGCCACCTTATAACCTCCATGCCACCTACTGGCCCCAGATTGGTTATTCCTAATTCTAGTTACACATTATAACTATCTTAGGAACTTTAAATACAAACAAATAAATAAAAACAAAAAACAAAACCCTTATGCCCTATCTACAAATGTCAAACAACTCCTGTCCCTTGGATATCTGGAGGCTTTGTCCTGAGACTAGATCATAATATTGTGATTGGTGGGAGCATTCTAGTAGACCATGTAATCTTCTGTAATCTTTTTGTTTTTTTTTTTAAGAAAAATGGTTTTTTACCACCACCATGGTGTAGCATATTTGCTTTCTTACTCTTTCTGGTAAGCCACTTATGATCTGCTCATTGTTTTCAGAGTAAGTCTGGTCTGCTAGAAAAAGCTTTCTCTGATAACATGAATTTAATTGTCTTGGTAAGAATCTTCAGATAAAAGAGTACTGTAAGCTGTGTGGTAGGAGCTAATGGTTTAAGAGCATGGAAAATAGTTGCAAGGATTTTTGCAGACAAGTATTAGATTAAAACAAGCTAGTGACAATAATTTAGTTGCATTCTTTTGATAATGTCAGAGCCATCAGACTGAACACAAAGTGTTTTATATATGGACATTAGGCTGTAAGAGTTTTGTGGTGTGAAGTAGAAAAATTCACAGCTGATCTCATTTTTAATGCAGGTAGTGCATGAGCTGAGTAGTGAAGCATTTCCCTGTTCAGACATAGGAAGGAATAGTGGACAAGATATTCTTGAGTCTTACATGTATAAATGTTGATTTAAGTGTGACTAAGTCATGTCATTTTAGCACATCTGGTGCATTGAAAGGTCATTTTATGTCTGTTTTAGAGGACTTCCTCCAACTTTGAGTTTTTTATTAAGTGCAGTTGGATTTAGGCAAGTTGGTTTCTGTTGGTCCAAGTTAGCTGTTGGGATTAGCATAGGCTTTAAGGCTGTAAGTTGTTTAATGCTAATGAACCTGCTTGCTTTTTTTTCTTTCTTTTTTTTTTTTTTTGTGTGTGTGTGTGTGTGTGTGTGCTTATACTTGCCGAGCTATCAAGTAACAATGCTCTTGGCCTTGTTTGGCTCCTATTTTGTTATGTGATGTACACCTAGGTCAAGTACCAGTGTTGGCTATTGCAAGGGATTGTTTATTCTTCCAGTATACAAACCTTGGAGAATGGAAGGGAGATCATTTTATTTTGTGAAGTCAGTAGGTGCGGTGTCTAGGGTAGTAAATCCTGTTAAGTTCAAATTTATGATTAGGTGACAAGTTGACATTGAAATTGTCCTTTTCCCTGATCAAAAATGAATAAAGGCTTTTAAAACAAACAAACAAACAAAAAACAAAAAAAAACAAAAAAAAGAAACACCTGCTTCTGAAATGATTGTTACATAAAATAAAGTCTAAGTCGTTAAATAAGGATCTTCTGTTATTTGCAGCCAAAAGTACAGTAACTACATGTTGTCCAGAATGTGCCATTGGTGAAATAAAAACAGGTAAAGAATGCAAACATGTGTGCTAATCCATGCACAACTGATAGGCTAGTCAATGAGAAACTAGGGAAAGTGGACGAGGTCCAGGGACCCACTTAGGAGACACAATTGAGAAAGCAGGAGAGAGCGACCAGGTGCAGAAATAGAGGGCCTGGTGCAGAAATAGAGAGGCTGAAGGGACAAGGACTGGAGACAAATGAGGGGGGAGCTTGCCTGTGGGCAGGTCGGCCTGTCAGGACCCAGCCGGGAGTCCTGACTGCAAAGAGCAACAGTACTTACAAAATGAGACTGTCCTGTGCTGAAAGACATGGATTTTTTTAGTGCATGTGAAAGAAAAAAATCTCCAAAGGAAGACAAGAGTCTGTTTCCACTTTGTCCCCCCAGCACCCAGGGTCCCTCCCCTAAAGCAGCATGTGTCCTAGTTTCTCATTTATTGTCCTCTCATTTGTACATGTTCAATCAGATATGTTTGCGTTATTTGTTGGTTTATATTTTAACAAACAGCACTTTTTTTTTTTTTTAACTTGTAGTCATGCATTTGGCGGCAAGTAATGAAAAATTCCTATTTGAATACCTTAGGCCTTATTTTATGTAAGAATCATTTCAGAAGCAGGTAGTTCCAGAGATGTGTTTAACCCCGTCTTGCTTCTTAGAGTCCTCTTGAAGAGCTGGATTTGCTCTCCTTACCTCCGGGCTACAGCTTTCTGACTTGCCATGAGGTCAGAGCAGAGCCAGGACAGGGCCTTTGCAGAGACCTAGAAGACTGTGTGGCCTGAATAGTGAATCACAGCCGACGGAAGAGGAGGTAGGACAAAATTCTGCATCCACTCACTGAGTGGTTCTTTTTAGTTATTGCTCATCTTAGGATAAGGCAAGGTTTTCCTGGCCAGCTATTTCCAGGAGGATTCAAAATCGGGCCCTGGCTAGCAGGAATCCTTTGATCAGGGCCTGTCACCCTTTCCCACTACCTCTGGGAACTAGGTTTTAACTACATCTCTTGGTGCTGCCTTCCTGACATCTCAAGATTTCCAGTTGAGCCAGGTAAGTCCCAGGAAGGCCCGCCACCGGCCCCACACCGGCTTGTCCTGCCATCTCATACACTGGCCCCATGGTTGTGCTTCCCGGGAGGTGGCCACAGCTTGGTGAGCTCAGCTGTGCCATCCTGGCTGGGGAGCTGTGTGCGTGGGTCACCCCTGCATCTTCTTCCTCTTTCAGATTTCCACTGCTTTTGGTGGCCTTTCAGGACCACCATGGTTCCATTGGCAGCTGTGTTTCTTTTTATTCTCCTTGTTTTTGAGCAATTCCTTGAAGGAGAAAAGGACGGTCAATGTCCTCCAGTTCCGTAGACTGGAAGAACCTTCTCTCTCTCTTTAAGACACTTTGGTGCCAATCTGCAATGGCAGGTAGTGTCATGACTGTGAGCCTCCCCTGTGATGACAGGAACCTGGAGATAGTATTAGTCCATTGCTGGTTGTCTAATACACCTTAGAGTAACATTTATCTACTTAAACAAGAAAAAACGAAGGAGTAGCTTCAGGGTTGGCCCTGGAGATCCAGACACTCCCAGAGGCCCACAGTCTGGTGGTGAGTGTGCCGCCACTCCACCCACATCACTGGAGGGAACAAATCCCCTTCCCTTCTGCAATAGTGGACAGCATTAGAGGCAAGAGGTAACCCCACCCATGTGCTATCTGATAGCTTCCGCCCTGACCTGTATCTTATCATCCAAGAAATTATTAAACCTGGGGCCAGCAGGTGACATGATGGTTAATGTGCTGGACTAACTACCACATGGCTGACCACGGTTCAAGTCCCAGACCCAGTAGCTTGAAATTCACGCTAGATGTGTGTGCGTGCACACCCGAAGTCCTGAAGGGAGAACAGAGACGAAGGGATTGCGGCATGGCCATTCCCCCAGAACATGACGTCTCATTTTCTCAGGGCCTTGAGTCCATTGTGGTCTAATGGCAATTTCTCGCTTTCTGTCTCTGTCTGTTTTGGTCTTTCCAGTGAGTGTACACACCTCCAATAATAATAAAAAATTCCTCAAAAAAAGAGAAATCTTACTAAACCAGTAATCACCAAAGTGTGTTCTGAGGACCACATTGGGTCTAGAGAGCAACTTTTAGGATGATATGGGTTCTATTTCTGCATTAAAACTATGTTTTCAGGACCAGCAGATGGTGTAATGGTTACATTGCTGGACTCCCACCTCTCTCTGTCTCTCTGGCGAGCACACATGCCCTATAGCAAAAAATCTCTAAAAAACAAACAAACAAACAAACAAACTAAGCACAACTATGTTTTCACTTTCTTTGGGGTGCGAATTGATAATTTCCATGTGCAACTCAACAAAATCAGTCTCATCAGCGCCCCAACAAGAGCGAGTCCCGCCATGCCATTCGTTCTTGTCCCTTCGGGTTCTGCTAAGGGTGAGGACATTGATAATGAGTGTATTTTGCCCTGTGAAGAGTTGCACAGATTGGAAATTGAGGGGGGTCTCTGGTTTACCATCCCCCTGCCACGGGGATGCGTGAGCAGGACTGTGGGTGGACTCAGCCTGTGGACTGGTCACCAGTGATAACATGGACTTGGAATGATGCATTCAGGTATGGCCAATTATTGAATGTGATGTGGCTCCCTAAGGAGACCTTGACCGTGGGGTCCCCTGGCCCAGGTTCTGTGTGGACCTAGAGTTGTACTAGCCATGGGACCTTATCTTTCTCATGAGTAAATTGGGATCATCAGACTTTTTTACTTGGGCTCTAAATAAGAAATCTTAGGTAAGGTGGCTAAAGAAATGTTAGTTATTTATTAGGTCATTGGGAAAGTCATGATGTATTTTTCTATGTAAAAATGCATCATGACTTTCCCAATGACCCAATAAATGAAAAAGTATAGGAAGGTGGGAGTGAAGACTTGTAATGACTTTCAAAGCAAAACTAAACTCCTGAGAAAGAAAGATTTGGGGCTAGTAGGTGGCATGGTGGTTAAGGTGCTGGATTTCCACATGGTCAACCATGGTTCAAATCCTGGACTCAGAGGCTTGAAAATCATACCAGATGCATGTGGGTGCTTGCCCCAAATCCCAAGAATGAAGGAGAAGGGATTGCAGCATGGCCAGCCCCCCTAGGGGGGTGATTCCTCACCTTCCCTCTCTTTGTATCTCTCTTGTAATCACACGCATCCTGTGGCAAAAACTTAAAAAAAAAAAGATGTAGTGAGTAAAGCCTTCTATAAGAAAAACATACTTTATGAGGTTATAAAAATGTGTATGTGAAAGAACTTTAAAAAAAAATCTTTGTGGGAACCAGCAGTTAGCTGGTTATGCAGTTAGCATAATGGCTATGTCGCTGGACTTCCACGTAGTCGACCGCGGTTTGCGTCCCGGACCCGATGGCTTAAAACTCACGCCGGGTGCGTGTGCTTGCGTGCCCAAGATCCCGAGAGGAGAATGGAGGAGAAGGGATTGAGGCGTGGTCATTCCCCCTAGGGGATGATTTCTCACTTTCTGTCTCTCTCTGTCTGTCTGGCGAGTGCACGCACCCTATAGCAAAAATCTCTCCAAAAAAAAAATCTTTGTGACAGAGGGTGGCATGCACATGCATGAGAGAGAGAGAGAAGCGTCCCCAGCAAGGCCAGTTACCCTGTGATACCTTTTTCTTCAACTCTCCATCTTGTCAGGATCCTGGGCATGAGTGCCTGGTATGCTTTTCAAGTACATAGGGCCAGGATTTGAACCCTAGTCAGCCACGTGAGATCTAGCTTCCTCTGCAGAGCACCTAACCGCTGCACTACAAGGCTGGCCCATACTTTTTCTCAGTGATGGAAAGCACGTGCACATGCATGACAGACAGACAGACAGAGAAGCACTCTCCACAGGGTCTCAGTCCACTACGATTTGGTTTATCCAGCCCTCCGGCTCCTCAGGCTCTCAGGCACCTGGTATGTATTTAGGCCAACCAGTGACCCGAAATCATGTCAGCACATGGCTTCCAGTACTCCGCCAGTACCCGTGGACTCTCCACCCGGGCTGGATTGGAAAGCACTTCTTACACGGTGAAGAACTGCATAGATCTGGACATTTTATTATTCCCATTGTTGCAGCATCAATCTGTAACATTATTTAAGAGCGATTCATTCGTTCACTCATTAGATATTTACTGAGCCCATGCTGTATGCTGGGCACTGTTTAGACAGTGAGCAGTGACCGTACAGATGTGGCACCCACCCTCATGGAGTCCGAGGTCTACTGGAAAAGAGACACTGAACAACAGCTGTGCAGCTCTGGAAGTTAAAGAAGCACAGAGCGCCACAGCAAGGGCTTTATTCCTCAGACGTAACTAAACTTGGAGAACCACCTGGATGGCGAAGCCAGGAAAGGACCTGGCATGGGCAAGTGTTTCAGTGTCCCAGGCAGAGGGCAGGGCCTGTGCAGAAGCTTGGGGGAGAGAGCATGGCGTGGATGAGGAGACCAGTGTCAGAATGCCACCATAGGAGGGGGGAAAGGATTCACAAGGGAAAGAAAGGATTAGAGCTCTATTATGAAAAAAAAGAGTTCAACAATGCTCTTTGGAAGGAAATATAAATATTTTAGGACATTGCCTAGGATTGTTCTGAGGAACCTGAGCTGTGAAAAGCTCAGCTCTAGAGCAGGTTCACCGGGGACCTCCAAGGGGAGCTCAGAGCGTGTGGCACGTGCCTGTCAGTTGCACAGTTCCGGAAGCGTCAGCAACCTGCCCAGTTAGGAGGGAGGTAGGGGAGGGGGCCTAGCTACCCTGCTTCCGCACCTGTGCACAGGGTCCTTCCTCCAGACTGACTGTGCAGGGCACTGGCATGAGCACTGCCGCCACCACGCTGGCCAGCCCCAGGGCAGCACTTAAATGCTGGGGTTACAGAAGTCTTCCCTGGGCTGAGGGATTTCTCCAGGAGTTTCTATGAATTTTTGTGACATCCTTGGGTGCCAGAAGGCAAGATCTGTTCTTTGACATTTGCTCTCCAGTTCTCACAGGGACCCAAAAATCAAACCGGGCAGTCGTCCAGTGGTGCTTTGGCCTCATTCCACATGGCTTTCAGTTTTTAAGGTCCTTTTCCTCCAGAGAACGAAAATGCTTTATGACTTCATGGAGCAGCCTCATCAAGGATCAGAGGAGAAGTGACACACTGGGAAACAGAGGCAAGGCTGGCGGTGGCCCTGCGGGCGCGCTGCAGCGAGCAGGACTTGGAACCAAATGCAGTTTCGTAACTCCTGGGTTGCCATTTTCTTCCAGCTACTTGACCTTGGGCTCCGGATTGTCCATAAGCCTCAGTTTCCTTGCGTGTAAAATTGAATACCAGTGTTGCATTCTAGCATTGAAGGGGTGAGGGAGTAAATGGGGTGTCAGGTGACCAGGGCCATGCCTGTTCTCTCAGGTCCCCAGGTACGGTTCATAGGTGGTAAGAAGCTTCACAGCCCGGTCCCTGCAGTGGGATGGGCTGTGGCACTGCCTTGCTCCGTGGCGCAGCCTCTGTGTCTAGCAAGGCCAGAACAGTAGCTTCTTCTACCGGCTTTGCCAGCTGAGAGTTGCTTTCCAAATCTGTGCTGTTCCTAGATTGAGTATGGGTGGGGTCCTGGCGGTCTGTGGCAAATGACCCCTGATAACGGCCACAAACATCCTGGGGTCCGCAGGTGGGAAGAGCCTGGGGTCCCAGCAGCCTCCACTTCGTTTGAGCCTTGCCCATTGTCTCTTCATTCCTGAGTGACTCGTCATTCTAAGGAGCGTCCCACTCACAGAACCACAGCCGATATAGGAAACCGTAGGATGCAGACGTAAGGACGGTGCCCCGAATGCAGGGCATCAGGTTTGCTTATTTATTGCCTGAAGTGTGTGCACTTGTGGGGGGGTGGGGGAGAGAGAGAGAGAGAGAGAGTCCTTGCTGGGGCATGGCCACACTGCAGCTCTTTTTTCTCCATTTCTCCATCCTATCAGGTTCCCGGGCTGCATGGCATGTGCCCAACATGTTTTTCAAGCTACTGGGCTGGGACTAGAACCGTGGTCAGCTGTGTGGGACCTCACTCCCACTGCACAGAACGTAGCCACTGCTCTGGGCCAGCCCCTGGGCATAAGGTTTTGGCCATACTGGTAGAGATGGGCTTCACATTTGGCTCTGGACATCAGAGCAGCCAGTGCGAGAGAAATGCTGATTTATTCTACCTGGGACACCATCTAGAATATTCATCCAACCAAGCTGCGTCCCTAGTCCAAAAGGAGTGTGAAGTGTCATAGGTTGTAAGTCTATATATTTAGGACTCCCTGGGCACGTGGAACTTGTGTGGATATGGGGGCTTGTTGGACTATGCAAAAGCACGATCTTATCCCAGACCACAGTAACATTTATAATCTGCGTTTTCATAGGACTCAGTTCATGGAAAGCCGTAATAGATCATTTGAACAGATTTCATGGGAAGAAATGAAGGGTGAGGGTCGGAGCTCTGCCCTGCCCTGCTCTCCCTGACGGGCTGCTCCGACAACAACAGCAAGCCTTACCTGCTCTTCTTTTGTGTACGGCGCAACCCAACAGGTGAGCATCAGACAGGGATGTAGTTTAAACTGCATAGTTTGACCACATTTTTTTCTGAGTAGTTTAGGTTTTAACTTCTAAAAACAATTAGAGGGGCCAGCAGATGGCGTAGAGATTATGTCACTGGACTCCCAAGGAGCCGATTGCAGTTTGAGTGCCAGATCCAGTGGCTCAAAACTCATGCCAGGTGTGTGTGGCGTGCGTGCCCAAAATCCCTAGAAGAGAATGGAGGAGAACAGACTGTGGCATGGCCATCCCCTCTGGAGGGTGATTTCTTGCTTTCTGTCTCTCTGTGTCTCCCAGTCTCTCTGGCAAGCGAACATGTCTTATAGCAAAAAATCTCTCTCTCAGAAAAAATTAGAAATAGTCAATCTAGGGCTGTCCCCATGCCCTAGTGCTTAAAGAAGCTGGATTCCACATGGCTGACCACAGTTCGAATTCCAACCCCAACAGCTTGAAAAACAGGCCAACAGCGTATGCATCCCAAAATCCCAAGATGGAGAAAAGGAAGAGAGGGGACTGCACGGCCATGCTCCATTAGGGGGTGCTTTCTCCCTATGTCTCTCTAGTGAGCTCGCACAGCCCCTCGCAATTTACAAAAAGAAAAGTCAATCCAGCAATGAATGTGAAAAACACGTGATTCCAGTTCACGCTGTGAAACCACCATCCTTTGCACCCAGCTGGGAATCTCTAAGGGTTACACATGGTTCTTTCAAATCCCCAACAACACAAGAGGCTCTTAGGGGACAGGCTGACCCTGAAGAACTTGAGTGAACATTGCAGAAAGTAGTTTCTTTTTAGTGCTGCAGAGGAAGGGGACGGGAGTGGAGGGCTTACAATAGTCAAGTATGTTGGGGGGGGAGAGGGTAGAGACAGGTGAAAGATCAAAATACACAGAGGCCACAGAAAGTCTTTTATTAACAGCAAGAGCTGAAATAGCCCCAGGAAATGGGGAGGCAGCACTGCCATGTCTAAATCACATGCGGCGTCCGGCTCAGAGCCCACATGGCTTCCTTCAGCCACACGTTCCACCCCCCCCACCCACTTTGCTGCTTTCTTGCTCTGGTTGTGCAGCTGACAGAGGTACGGCTCAATCTTCCCCAGCCAAGGCTGCTGTACTTTCCTCCCGCCCTTTGTTCTGAAGAGAGACCCTCTCTTCTGCAAGTTCTGCCTCTCTGCAACACTTGGCTGCCTTGGAAAGGCGCTCCTTGCTTTTGTGAGGTTGGCCCTTTGCAATGAACAATGCACATTCAGACTCCCAGAGTGATCCTTGACAGTGACAGGGCAGGTTCCTCCCCAGCTGTGGGGGAAGTTACTATTCTTATCTAAGAGCGTGGATCAATCAGTTATCTTTCCTGCAGCAACTGAACTCGATTTTTCCAGCGTATTATCATCAATAATTCCCCCCAACTTCTTATTTTGCGAACTCCCAAACATGTAGAAAAATGGAAAGGATTGAAATGAAATCTGCCTACTCTTGGCCTAGATTTACTGATTCTGTTCCATTCGTTTCTTCTTCCTCCTGTGCACTAATTAGTGTGTGCTCTCTCTCTCCCTTTCTCCTCCCTCTGCTTTTCTTCTGTGTGTATTCATATATATACACTTGATTGCAAAAAAAGTTTAAGTATTTCTTTTTGGGAGAGGGCCCCCCAACAGGGTCTTTCATGTCTTGAGCCACTCCTAGTCTTGGTGGACCCATGTCACAGGCACACGAGGACGTCCCAGGATGCAAGCTCGGAACCTCTCCCACAATGGTCTACTTGCAGCACTGCTGAGCCACCACCTGGTCTGCTCTGTGTATTTTTTCTTTGCCGAATTATCAGAAAGTAAACTGTAGCCATAACGATGGTTTACCTCCAAATCCTCAGCAAGAATCTCTGTAGTTATGGAAAGTAGGGGGTCCTCCCACCGAGCTGTAATAACATTAGCATACCTAATACAATTAGTGACAACTCAATTACAGCATTTCCTGTGGAATCTATATTTATTTGTTTGCTCAGGATCCTATTAAGTGTCAAGCATTGCATATGACTCATACCCTTCTTTAGTTTCCTTATTGTAAAAGGGTCCACTTTCTTTTTTAAAAAAGAGTTATTCATTTTATTATTATTATTTAAAATTTGCTAAAGGGCACATGCACTCGCCAGAAAGAGAGAGAGTGAGAAAGCAAGCAAGGTCTGGTACTAGAACCATAGTCAGCCACGTGGAAGTCCAGTGCCTTAACCACCATGCCATGTGCTGGCCCCAGTGGCTCACTTTATTTTATGCCTTTTGTGATGTATTTTTTGAAGAGTTCAGCCCACTGTCTTGTATAATAGTGTACCTTCTGGATTTATTTATCTCCTAGAGTGTGGCTTACTTTGATCCTGGTAGCTTTTCTTGTTTTCCTGTAGCTCAGCATAAAGTCTATGTGTATGAATAAAATCAGCTTAAGCAATTTTGGTAAAAATAGTATAGAGGCGATGAAGAGGACTTGCTATTTCATCGCATCAAGAGGCATATGATGTTAGTTTCTGATGCAAGTTTCTTTCTTTTTTGGGGGGGGGCGCTAAGGTTGTGGCCACCAGATTCCCCCATTATATAGATGAAGTTTTTGGGTTTTGCAATTGATAAACTGAGATTGTGTGAATCCCCTGTCACTAGCAATTTTGTCCAACCATTTAAGACTCCACAGTTTCCATGCCTGAATCAATTATACCAGAGCTGCAAAATGATGATTTTTTCAAAAAATATTTATTTATTTATCATTATTACTATTATTTTACAACCTGCCATAGGGCACACATGGTTACCAGAGGGAGAGAGAGAAAGTGGGAAAGCAAGCTGTGAGGTTCAGGACTTGAACTGCAGTTGACCGTGTGGGAGTCCAACACCTTAAGTACCACACCACCTGCTCGTTCCCAAAATGATGATTTTCTAAAGTTCTGTCATTTTCTCACTTACTCACTGGCATTCTGTAGAAGAAGAGCTTTCTTTCTCCCTCGTCTCCCTGTGCCTGCTGTCTCCCTCCTTTTCCCCTCTCTCTTACATACACGTGTAGACGCACACGGAGTTTACGTATCATCATGTATGTATGACTTTTGCAATTTGCTTTGTTATAAACGATGACTATCATTTTTTCCCTAATGCTCAAATTTTCCTGTAGTCAGCCATGGGAGCCTCCCCAGCTGGATCCGATGTCCTTTTCATGTGACCCTGTGAGTCTTTGTGTGTCACTTTCCATCTGGTACAAGTTGCCAAAGCTCATCTTCGCTTTCTCTGCCCAGATGTGAAATCGGCCATTTCTCCACGGAGCCCTGGTTCCTCTTAGCGGTGAGTGGCATTTAGAAACCAAAATCCGGGTGCTGAGTGTGCTCACTTTCCTAGGCTGTTTCAGTGAACAAAGCTGGCAGGAATATTTTCGAGATAATCCTGAGTTCTTCATGAGATTTCCTACGCAAATGTCATGGTATAGGGCTCCCCTTGCCTTCTTTTCATCCCTTTTCTCTAACAGAAAAACATTTCATTTCCTGAGTAGATTAATGTATTTACTTATTTGCTTTACCCATAATGAAAGTAGAATTGTTTTAGAATGACAATAATATGCTATTCAGGGTTCTCCAGAGAAATAGCCTTACAAGAAGGAATTGGCTCACACAAGTATGGAGGTTGACAAATCCCAAGACCTGCAGGCAGCAAGCCGGAAACCAGGAGAGCCAATAGCACTCCAGACTGAGGACTGGGAGGCTCAAGATGCAGGAGGAACTGATGTTTCAGGATGGGTCCAAAGGCAGCGGGGGAGGGAAAAAAAGGAAGGTTCCAGCTCAAAAGTCAAAAGCGGTCAGGAGACCAGCAGATGGTGTAGTGGTTACGACCCTGGACTCCTACTTGGTTGACCGCAGTTTGAGTTCCAGACCCGTTGGCTTGAAACAACCAACGCATGTGCACGTGTGCCCAAAATTCCAGAAGAGAATGGAGGAGAAGGAATTGTGGTGTGGCCATCCCCCCGGGGGGTGATTTCTCACTTTCTGTCTCTTGTCTCGCTCTGTCTCTCTGGCGAGTGCACGTGCCTGATAGCAAAAATCTCTCTGAAGAGGAAAAAAAAAAGCAGTCAGCAGGAGGGGCTCTTTCTTACTCATGGGTCCTTTTCGTTTTGCTCAGCTCTTCAACTGCTTAGATAAAGCCCCCCCCCACATTGGGGAAGACGATCTGCTTTATTTAATCTACTGAGTTCAATGTTAATCTCACCCAGAAACGTCCTCACAGACACACCAGAATCACGTCTGAACAAGTGTCAGGGCACCCATGGTCCAGCGCCGTGCAGGTCATGAATGACAGTATTACACCGTCGACACAACCGATGAGTACAGTCTCAGCTTTCTTCACTGCTCTCTTTTGGCCTTAGGGTATATCTCATTACAGAAATATAGTCAAAGACAAAAGGAACTGGAACTAGTCAGAATAAAAAATTACTCGAATGCTTTTCTCAGTGTAGTTATTCTAACAATGTAATGTATATATGTATTTGCTTCTATTTAGATTCAATTTTATGGTTTTTAAAAAATTCATACTTATATAATTGTGTTTTCTGAATCTGCATATGTTCAAATATTTCTATGTTTCTAAAATCAAAATGATATACAAAGGTATGCTATGAGAAGTCCCGTTTCCATCCCCACCTCCCATCCTGTGCCTACCCACTAATCAGCTTCAAGGTGATCATTCCTGGGTTTCTTTTTGCAAAATAAACAAAAAAAACATACACTGCACATTATTTATTGGGATCCTTTCCTAACTGAATTCTCTCCATGTTTTGTCACTACAAGGTTACAAATTCACTGTAGACATTTCACAAAATGCAGAAAAATATCTAAATGGCTCAAAAACATTTTGGACACATGTTGTTTGATAAATTCTTATTCATTAACTGAGCAAAGTCAGATATTCATATAATTATACATAGATTTGGTTCACTGAATATTCTTAGTTATTTATTTTTAAATCCCATACATATCTTGTTATGTTGATTAATATGATTTAATTATCGTTTCTATTTTGGCAAACACATTTCCTCTCTAAGTTCAGTATTTTCTTACAAGGAGGACACTCTAGGGGATAGATTACAGGAAGTCTTCAGGCACTGTCTTTGTGCACTTGACAGAAAAGAGGCTTCAGCTGTATGAGTAAACCAGGAAAGGTCTCGGCTGGGCCGCGCCCAGAGTTCCTGGGAGGAAGTGCCCATCCCACATGCCCGGATGTAGACTGACAGCTCCTCCCCTGGGTAGGGAAGGGCTCTCAAAGCCACTGCATTTCCGTAGCACCTCAATGCTGCCTTTAGCCTGGCCAGGTGGTATGCAGTCTCATCAGTCATATTTTCCAGGCTGCATATGACAGCCCAGTTGTGACTGTACAAGGGACAGATGTGTCTAAAAGACCAGAACAAAACATAGCAATAGGGCCAGGGCAACCTGGCCCTATTTATTTATTTATTTATTTATTTATTTATTTATTTTTCCAAATTTCTTTAGGGCATGTGTACTCACTGGAGAGATGGAGAAAAAGTGAGAAAACACCCCCCAAAGGGGAGATGGCCACACCACAGTTCCTTCTCTTCCATTCTCTTCTTGGGATTTTGGGCGTGCACACATGTGGCTCACGTGTTTTCACACTGCTGAGTTCAGGACTCAAACCCTGCAGTCAACCATGTGGAATCTAGTCACCTTAACCGCCACACCATTGGCTGGCCTCAGGACTGGCTTTAAAAACTATACATGTCATTTCTGGCTAGTATTTCACTTGTTGGAAGAGGTTTTTTTTGTTTGTTTGTTTTTGTATTTTTGGGTTTTTTTTGAGAGGTTTTCGCTATAGGATGCGTGTGCTCACCAGCCAGACAGAGAGAGACATAGAGACAGAAAGCGAGAAATCACCCCCCAAGGGGGTTGGTCACGCCGCAATCCCTTCTCCTCCATTCTCCTCTCGGGATCTTGGGCATGCACACACACGCACCTGGCGTGAGTTTTAAGCCACCTGGTCCGGGACGCGAACCGCGGTCAACTACATGGGAGTCCAGCGACATAGCCATTACGCTAACTGCTGGTTCCCACTTGTTGGAAGAGTTTTCAAGTGCATTATTTCAACCAGTGACTATAGTAACTCTTAAAAATAGGGCATGTGTTATTATGACTTGTTTGAAAGATGAGAAGGCCAACGATGATTAACTCGAGATGCTGCTGGGGCTTAGGGAGGGGCTTCCTGGTTTGATTCACTTGTCAAGCATAGTCAAGTACAGACCAAGGTGTCAGAGTGGAAGCCCTCTTCAAGCCAGAGTCTTACCTAAGGCCAAATACCGGGTGTCACAAATACTCAGTGCTTTACTTATCTGTTGTTGTGTAACAGCTCCCCAAACGCTGTGCATTGAAACAACAGACATGAACTATCTCAGATCTCTGTGGGTCAGGCTCTGGGTGCAGTCTGCCTGGGCGTCTGTGACTCTCTCTGAGGTAAAGCCAGCAAGCTCTCTCATACTGATTTCAGGCGGCAGGATGGACTGTGGTCAGCTCAAGGCTTGACAGGAGACTCTGCTTCCAAGCTCATTCAGGGGCTGGAAGTGGCCTCAGGGCCGAACTGCTGAGTGACCGGAGACACCAGCTCTCTGCTTCGTGGGCATCCTGAGGCTGTTCCCGGCATCCTGCTCCACCCGGAACAAGGACTGAGAATGAGAGGAAGAATGCTTGCCCCTACCCGTCTCCCTCTCTCTCTCCTTCAGCTGAGTATCCTTGGGCAATTGAGAATAAAAAGAAATCAGGTCTACTTATTTTTGTTAGTATGAAACCAATTGGTGTATTCTTTTACTTTTAACATTTCTGGTTCAATTTATTTGAGATATTTCTCTTTTGGACAGTATATAATTAGGTTGGCTATTTAAAGTTAATTTGGGAGTTCTTTATTAAATATTTTAAAGCATTATTTATTTAATTTATTATTGTTATTAGTTTTTCAAGTTTGCTGTTGGGCATGCGTGCTCACCAGAGAAAGACAAGAGAAAGAAGGAAGGAAAATGAGAAATCAAGTCACCAGGTCCGGGACTTGAACTATAGTCAGTCATGTGAGAGTCTAGCGCCTTAACCAGCATGCCACTTGATGGCCCCAATCTGGGAGTATTTGCTAAGTGAGAAAGCCCCTTTTTGAAAAGTTTATTTGCTTATTCTTCCATGAAAGAGAGAAAGGGAACCTCAACAGGGTCTTCACACTGTGATTCCGCTCCCCACCCTCACAACCAGCCAGGGTCATGGGTAGGAGTGCACATGTGAGCATGTGCAGGGAGCCCTTGTGCAAACCCAGGACCTGCCTGTCATGGAGGAGGGCCCACGGCAGCACTGCAGCTGTCCTGCGCACTAGAACAGATGCGTGGGCCTGCCCTCTGCTGCCCTCTGCACTTGGGCTCTTTTTCTTTCCTGTTTAGTATGCAAAGTTCTTTTTCCTTTGTATTTCTTTGTGCTATTTTATGTCAGGTTTTGTTCTCCTAGACAGTTGGAAGGTGGATCCATGTGTTTTCAGTTTTTCCATCCGTTACCTTCATAACACTGTCGAGTGTGTTTAACTCTCTGTAACTTGATTTAACCATTTTGTCACTGTCCGTATCTGTTCCATTCTCTGTTATCAATCCTTTGTCCCCCCACCCCTTGTTTTAGCTCAATCACCTGATCTTTAGTTTGTATTTATTCCTTCTTTAGCCCATGCTGGAGTCTTCCTGGCTAGCTAGAAATAGTAAACTTCAACTGCTGTGTCATGTTTGTCCACCCCAGACTGTAATGAACAAGATGAAGAATTAGCAAACATGCACCTCCTGAATTTCCTGCCCCTACCCTTTCTGGCTGTGTTTGTCATATGGTTGAACTTCATGGCATTTATCTCTATGTCTCTTCAATTGTGGTCTGCTCAGGACAAACCCATGGCATACCCGGCCACCCATTCTGTGTCGGTAAGGATCACCTACCTTCCTGACATCTGTGTTCTCTGGTTGCAGCCTACCCCCTTCCCCACAAAACATAAAAATTTGACAGTAGGTCCTGGGTAGGCCCCAGAAACCTGCGTTTTAAACAAGTGCCAGGGATGAGTGTGTCCCAAGAGTTTGGGATAGTTTGAAGACTGGTGCTCTAGAGATGAAAATCGCTCTAGAACCCAAGAATCCACCGCCTCGTGCTGTGACTGCAGAGCTGGAAGTGGTATGCATTTGGGGTAGCTTCTGCATTCTTTTTAGCCCACTTCCAAATCTTCTATCGCTTCTCTTTTTCTTAACTTTTGAATTATTTATGTATCTTTTTCATTGCCAGAGGACATGTGCACTTACCAGAGAGGCACAGAGAGGGCGTGCCAAGTCTTCTGTCTCTTCTTAGTTGCCTTTCTACACATCGAGGGCAAGAATGGCGGCGGTGTGCCAGGTCAACTGCTGGGCTCATTTTTGCTTGCTTGTTATACAACGCATGTACAGAAACAGAGAGAGAGAAAGGAAAGTGAGACAGCACCCCCCAGAGGGAATGGCCATACTGCAATATTTTCTCATTCATTCTTCTCTCGGGATTTTGGGCATGCATATATACAAGCCTGATACCTGTTTCAAGCCATCAGGTCCAGGACTTGAACCATGCAGTTGGTCATATGAGATCCAGCTGTCTTCACCACCATGCCCTCGGATGGCACCTGAGTTAGTTTTCCAGTCTATGTGAATTACTTGCACGATTCCTCATAGAATAAGAAAGAAGACCTGGAAACACACTCTTCTATGTCATAAATGGCTCCTAACCATAGGAAGAGATGTCTTTATAAAGTTCTATGATTCCAATGAGGTTATGAATTTTTTCAGTGTGATCAAGGAAAGTGATGTTGAGAGATTGCCTTGCACAGTGGCTAAGATTCAGACTCTAGTTCAAATTCCAGCCCTGCCAGTTAGGAAACCCACCAATTTCTCATATTCTTTATGCCAGAGCTTCCTTACAGGATTCGTGTTAGGATTAAATGAGATCACATCTGGGAGGTGTTTGAGACAGTGCCTGGCACATAGTACGTTACCAGCAGAGGAAGGTCTATGAGAAGGATTACTGGCAGTCCCATATACTTGGAAAAGATTAGGCAAGTCCCAAATCCTTCATCTCATTGTCTGTCTGTCCTCCTTCTCCAAGTTCCTTGGACTGACAATGCTCATTTTTAAGGACAAATACTAAAGCCAGATGCCAGGAACTGGAGAAGGTTCGTTGGGACTGTGATTGCTCCACAGAAGCGTCTCCTCTGGTTTGAGTGCTGGGGGTTAAATGCCTATTGGGGTTCTGCAGAGCAACGTGGGGCTATCTAGGGGACAATGGGGAATACAGGTCCCTTTCCTGACTTGAGTCTTGTCCTCCACATCTGCGCTCTATGTCTGGCCCTGTGGGTAGAGCAACACCTGCCTTACTCTGCTCCAAGATGGCGTCAGAATGAATGGAATGTCCCTAGAGTGGGAGGAGATACCTCTCAGTCATCAAGAGTGTTTGCTGAGAGCCTCCTTCCTTTGTACCAGCTCTAAGGCTACATTTACAGCCAAAGAAGCTGGGTGATTAGGAAAGACTCACTCTTGCAGCTCCTCTTTGAAGTGGGGACAAACCACAACTATTCACAGCTCCCTTCCTAAGGCTGCCAAGGTGGGTTGGCCTGGGGGCTGTGCCTTTTGGATCCTCTGCCTCCCGGCTCCACCAGTTATCTCCTCCCCTTCTTGTTCCCTTGGCATGATTGATCTCCCTCCAATGGCCTTGCGTCCTGCACATGTGCTCAGCTCTTCCCCTATCCTAAACAAAACCTTCTCTAAACTGGCTTCCCCCTCAGCATGAGCCCCATCCTTGTCCTGCATTGCCGTCCATAGCTTGCACACGCTCACATGCTGTAGCTTCGTCTCCAAGGGCACTTTGCTCTGCTCTTTGTGGTCTGGTTTCTTCCCTGCCCCTGGACATACTAATCAGTCAAGAGCGAGCTCCAATGACCAAACCCATCGGACACTTTTTCATCCAGTACAATACACCTACGGTGGTACCTTTATTTCAGATGACATGCCTGTATACCCAGATAATGAAAGCTGTTTTACTATTAGCATTCATCAGAAAACTGTATGAAGTCACCAGACAGCGGCCAGGCAGCGTGCAGCAGTAAGCATGATACTTTGTGACGCTGACCCACATGGGGTGTGGTTCCAGGGGAGCTTGCAGAGACCTCCCTGAGCACTGGGCCAGTTGAAGCTGGTTGCAGCATCAAAATCTTGTAGGGGTTACCATTCATCGAAAGCAGGCATCCGTCCAATCAGGAACCAGATTCCTCGGCCCCAGCTCCCAAATGGGTGATGTCATGGGACTAGTTCTCACCCACCGAAGGGACTGCATCATTGCCAGGGCGAAGGAGATTCGGGAAAGGATGGCATTTTTCTGTCCTCTCTTCTTGAAGCTCTAGGCAATGGTGGAGCCGCAAGAATGGAAAAAGCGCACATCCTTGAATCATCTGGAACACTGTCATCAAACACCTTCAATGAATTGTTACATGAATGAAAAATAAACTTCTGTGATTTTATGTCCCCGAAAGGTTGAGCTTTCTTTTTTATTGAATTCTATCACCCTAATACTGCCTATGAGCGTAAAATTCACAGAATTAAATGGTCAATGAACATGTGACTAGAAGGTGAACTTTCCTAGTAGTCAAGAAAATGCAATCGAACAAAAATACACCGTTTTGGAAAATCTATCCCATTTGCAGAAATGACGAGAGCAGTGATATGTAGGGCAGTTAAGACGCAGGGATACAGACACAGCCAGGAAAGGTACACATGCTGCGCTCCTTGAGAAAAGTCTAGTATTTCTTCAAATAAAAATGTGTGTTTATTATACAACATCACATATAATCTTCATTTTCTTTTATTTTCTTGTCAGAAAGGTGTAACTTGAATCTAATCAAGCCTCTAGACCTGATTTTTAGTTTTCAGAGGGGAAAAAGAAATGAATGACATCCTGGAGGGAAAAATAAGAGAAACTGGAATGCAGGACATTTTACAAGGTAACGCGTCTGGACACCTTCAACCCCAATGTCTCACGAAAAAGGGGCAGGACTCCCCCGTACTGAGAGAAAACAAGAAGTATGAAACTGAGTACCATACATTGAATTGTGGTTAGGAGAAGGAAAAACTCTGACATTCTTAGGACAATTGATGGAAATTTGAATGTGAACTGAATATTAGATGGGATTATTATATTTTAAGAGGTTTTTAACCTTAGGACGTGTGCACTCACTGGAGAGACAGGGAGATACAGAGACGATGAGAAGGAAAGTGAGAAATCACCCACCAGGGAGATGGCCATGCCACAGTCCTTTCTCCTCTTGGAATTTTGGATATGTACACACACATGCCCAGCATGATTTTCAAGCCACTGGGTCTGGGACTTGAACTGTGGTCGGCCGTGTGGAAGTCCAGAGATGTAATTGCTATGCCATCTGCTGGCCCCAGATGAAGCTATTTTTAATTATCTCAGGCATGACAGTGGCTCTGTAGCTGTGCAAGAGATCATCCCTATTCCTAGAAGGTCATGCTGAAATACTGGGCTGTCGGAAAAGCCATGACACATTTCTGCATAGAAAAATGGAAACACTACATCATGTCTTTTCCGACAACCCAGTATTTGGGAGTAAATTGTCATGGCACTCAGAGGTAGTAAATTGTCAAGCAGCATAGCAGACGTATAGGTTAGATATACAGGGTGTTTTGCTCAGCCGGGGAGATACGTTCTGAGAAGTGACTTCATCACTGTGCGCACACCCTAGCGTGTACTTGCACAGGCCCAGGTAGTACAGCCTGGCCCACACCTGGAGTGTATGGGCTAGCCCAGTCTAGGCTTTCAGGACCTCTGTGGTACATGCAGTCTGTCACCACCGAAACGTCACCAGGCAACACAGGCTGAACTGACAGCATCTGCATTTGGCCTGGCAGTCCCACGTTCGTGCACCTAGTTTTAGGAAACGTGTACTAACACAAAAGAAGGAATGTGCAAGGGTGTTTCTTGCCTCGCTGTTTACTGTGGCGAAAACATAAAAACCACTGGAATACCCACCAATAGGAAAAGGTGAAGAAATGATGGCACATCCATGGCGTGGAGTACTTTACAGCAACTAACAAGAGTTCGTCAGAAGCCGGCTCTGTGGCCTGACGGTGAAGGCAGCAGGATCCCTCATGGATGACCACATGGTTTGTGTCCCAGATCCAGAGGCTTGCGAAACATGCCAGTCCTGTGTGGGTTCGTGCCCCAAATCCCACAAGGAGGTAGAAGTGGAGGAGATGCCCCCTTGCAAAAAGAAAAAAGAAAGAAAGAAAAAGAAAGAAAGAAAGAAAGAAAGAAAGGGAGAAAGAGAGAGAGAGAGAGGGAGAGAGAGTAAGACAGAAAGAAAGAAAGAAGAAAGAAAGAAAGAAAGAAAGAAAGAAAGAAAGAAAGAAAGAAGAAAGAAAAAAGAAAGAAAGAAAGAAAGAAGAAAGAAAGAGCGAGCGAGTTATATTTGTTTGTGTCAGCACAGAGGGATATATGATATATTAAGTAGGAAAAAGTTGGGGTTGGCCCCGTGCCTAGTGGTTAAGGGAGCTGGATCTCACATGGCTCGACTGTGGTTTGAATCCCAGCCCCAGTAGCGTGAAATATACACCGTTGTGGCCATGTGCCTCAAATCCCAACAGAATGGAGAGAAGGGACTGTGCTGTGACTCCCTGGAGAAGGTCACACCACAGGGGGGTCTCCTCCACTTCTACCTCCTTGCGGGATTTGGGGCACAAACCCACACAGGACTGGCATGTTTCGCAAGCCTCTTATAAGGTGCCGTCTCTCTCTTTCTCTCACTTTTTCTGTCTCTCTCTCTGGTAAGCATACATAGTCTCTAGTTATTAAAAAAAAGAATAATAGTATAGTATGAATTAATTTTGTATGTGACAATATCTGTCTATCATTTATCTACCTCCCTATCTTTATTTGTGTGTGTGTGTGTGTGTGTGGGTGTGGGTGTGGGTGTGTGTATGTGAAAGAGAGAGAGAAAAGGAGTTAGAACCCCAGGCCATGAGCACTCATTGCCTTAGAGAACTTTTTTCTCTAAGTATCTGTGATCGTTTCACTTATCACAATCGGTGTGAATTACCACTGAATTTTCACACCTTATAAGAGAAATTTCAGTGTGCCTATGATACTCTTTCCTGTTTTCCTACACTGCTAGCAGTTTCTTCTTTTAAAACATCATTTCATATCATTGCAATGGGACTTTGGGAGGAAGGGCAAGTCATGCCTGCTGTGTGCATCACTCGAAACCTGGTGTCCCCTGTCCAGCTTCTCTGCCTGTTCCCATGCAGTTTCTTCTACTTGGACCACTCTCACCTGCACGTAGAATTTCTAGCTAAAAATGGCAGACCCAGGAGCTCCTTCCTGGAACCGAACTGTCTGAAGTGTCGGCACTGACGCGTGGTATGAACACCTGGACTCGGTCTGTTTGGTTAGGAAGTGGAATGAACTGTGTTTCTGGGGCCTATCTTCCACGTTCCTCCATTCTCCTAAAAGAGATGTGTTGGTGGACCAAGATTTCCAGCAGGCCTGATGATTTACAGGCTCTCTGTTGGGGATCCACAAGAGGTCTTTGCTCTTTCTTTCAGCAGCTCAGATCAGGAGCCTCCTGAAGCCATTAACCTACTTTCTAGCTGGCACCTGCCGTCTTGGTGTAAGTTATAGGGACAGATTTATAGCAAGCAGGAGGGTAGACGAGAAGACGCCAAGCCGAGTTTCCACTCAAAGAACTGGCATGGCACACAGGACTGCATGCCGGGGTTAGGTAAGCAGGTCAGCCGTCCCCTTCAAGGACATCGAGGTCATCTGTTGAAGGCGACTTTTGAAAGAGCACAGTCCCTGGAGTTGGTAATGTAATTTCTCAAGGGAGAAAAGAGGGAAAAATTCCTTTTCAACTCTTCTTAGCTCAGGAGAGATTTCCCTCTCTGGGAATTACTAGGAGTGAATTGTTCACTCTAGATCAGGAAGAACCTCTGGCTATCATTGTGTCCAACGTTCTGCTCCCAGATAGAGGAGAGGGTCTTCCTTTCCAACAACTAAGGATGGAATGCCATTACTTCTACAGAAAAAAAAATGGTTATAAGAAGAGTGTACTTCCTGTGGCAAGCGATTGGGTGCTGTATACAGGAAGTCAGATCCCACGTGGCCAGTTGCAGCTGGAGTCTTCGCCCTAGCAGCTTGGAAAACACACCTGGTGAGTGTGTGGGTGTGTTGCTCCACATCCTGACAGGACGGAGAGGTGGAGAAGGGATGCGGCGTGACTAAGCCTCGCTGCAGGCTGCCTTCTTCCCCTCTCTCCTCCTTTCTTTCTCCCCCTCTCTTTGGCAAACACATGCACTTTCTGGTCATTAAAAAAAATTTTTTTTAAAAGTTTTCTTTAGAGTATGTGCTCTCTCTAGAGAGACAGAAAGGGAAAGTGAGAAATTACCCCTTGGGGGGTTGGGGGAGGATGGCCATGCTGCAATCCTTTCTCCTCCATTCTCCTCTTGGGACTTTGGGTGGTTGTGTGCATAGGCACCTGGTATATTTTCCAAGCTGCCAGGTATGGGATTCAAACCACAATATCAACCATGTGAGATCCAACTGCTTTAACCACCATGCCACTGACTGGCCCTGAAAAAAAAAAGAAGAAGTTGGGGACCAGCATTTAGCATAATGGCTATGTCTCTAGATTCCCATGTAATTGACCACGGTTCACGTCCCAGACCCGGTGGCTTAAAACTCACACCAGGCGCGTGTGTGTGCATGCCCAAGATCCCGAGAGGAGAATGGAGGAGAAGGGATTGTGGCATGGCCATCTCCCCTGGGGGGGTGATTTCTCACTTTCTGTCCCTCTGTCTCTGTCTGTCTGGCGAGCGCACGTGCCCTATAGCAAAAACCTCTCAAACATTTAAAAAAATAAAAGTTAAGTTCATATTCTGTTCACATCAATATTCATAAATGATCAAAATTACACAATTGGTAGAAAATAGACTTGGAAAATGTTTGTCCTGGTCTATTTTGGATCATCAAGACACTCGGCCTGACTGCTTTTCCTCAATGTCCCCCAAAAAGGAAATGAACTGAAGGATCGTAGTAAAAACACCAGAGAACTCATCCAAAGCAGCACTGGAGCAAGGCTGAGAGCTTCTCTGGGCGCTGTCCACCATTCCTCTTCCGGTCCATCCACTTCCTGCTCAGCCCTGCCCAGATCTAGGCGGGGCTGCCCCGGAACTGCCCTCTGCTCCAGTCCCAAGTTCCTGAGTGCTCACTCCAAATGGCTCATCCTCTTTGTCTTGGATTTCCTATCTCGTTCCCCAGTTGTTCCTGGGTTGACTGTGAGCCAAGGATCTCTAACATGAAGGACTTACTGACAATTTTTCCTACCCCTGGTATCAATTTGGGTTTTGAGATTTGAAACCGTATTGGTTTTTCTAGACTGACGTCTGGCCTGTAGGTACCACCTGGCCTGCCATTTGCATGACCCTGGGCTGCCCTTGAAATCACATGGTCCCCCTCCGCCCACCAGGCAGGGAATACCACATACCTGTGACAAAGTTCTAGGACAGATACACTTCTCTGTTGCCACTTTGAACAACACAGCTTGGCTAACACAATGGTGCCTTAAATTTACACATTAGAATGACAGACTTTAGAAAGGGTTTAAACATATATGCATTCCATTTATCTCCACAGCAAACTCTAAGGTCGGCGATATGGCCTGTCTTTTCTGAAAGGGAAAATGGAGACACAGGAAGGTTGGGCAACTTCTTAAAGCTCTTCAACCAATAAGTATCAGGACTGGTGCCAGAACCCAGGGTTTTCTGACAGTAAGTCTTCTAGTCTCTGGTCTCCCTTACTGATCTGCCCTCTCTCACTCCAAATCCATTCTTCCATGCTTGGGTCTGGAGCTCCCCAGCTCCAGTTCTCAGAATCCTTTGCCAACAAGCTTCTTTTCAGCCTCTGTCAAGAGGAGGGGAGACTGGCCGTGGTGAGGATGGGGAAAGGGTATCCCTTCTAGTTTCTAACTCCAATTAGCACCCTTGTAGCAGCAGCAGAGGAAGGTAGCCTCTTCTACAGCCTCTTCTACACTGTGCCCAGCACCACCATATTTGGCTGCCCAGAGATGCTGACAGCCACTGCGTGTGTTCCCTTAGTAACTAGAGGCCAGCTCACTCTCTCACCCTGAACCAGGTCCCTGGACCACTTGAACACACACGGGGTGCACTCCCAGCCCTATCAGTGACTTGAGTACCTCCACCTCTGAGATGCAAACCATGGCCAGACTTTCTTCTTAGAGGTGCCAGTACCCACCAGACTGAAGCCCCGTGTTAGAAGATGAAGGCCATCCCTGGGAACACCCTACTTGGAGATCTAGGCACTAGCACTGCAAGGCTTCTCCCTCAAGATCTGACCTCCAGCACGTGGTATCTGGTCCGCAGTGGCTGCAGGATCAGGTGTGTAGATGCTCCCCAGATTATTTAAGTGTGAGCTCCCCTCCAAAACCTAGGTTCTGATAATGACGCCTTCCCCCTTGATCCTCCCAGCCCCAGCCTGAGATGGTAGCTATTTCCTGCTCTGGGTAATCTCTGAGTACCTGAGCACCCACTTTTGTTCTCTCAGCTTTCCAATGCCTGTTTAATTGATTGTGTGCATTGAAATACGTAATGTGCTTTCTCTTTCCTCAACTAGAACCTGACCAATATAGTACCCAGGATATGGAAGAGAGGGAGAAAGGTGCCCCAAAACCTCAAACAGGAGAATTTGAGGTTAGTTTGATTCCAACTCTGGCCTTGAAGCAGTGCTGAGTGGCGTGCCAATAAAACCCTAGGTCCTGGCAACCCACGGTATGCAGAGACATCTTGATTAATTAATAATGATCTGTGGTTGCTTGTAGCAAAGTGCCCTTTGAAGGCAAAGCCTGGAGAATCCAGATGGTTGCTCCTGACTGCACTGGAGAACTTACAAAGGGGCAATGACAAGCTCAGACCTTCCCACCTCAGCTCTGTTTCTTGGTAGAGCAGCCTACAATGTATAGAGTATATATCATCTTCAGAATCTATAGGTGCTGACAGTGTAGGAGCTGCAAGGCACAACAACTTTTTCTCTTTGGGTATGACATCCTGGCATGCTCTAGAGCTCTGGCCCCTTAGAAACTAAGGGAGAGGTATGGGTGCACGTATCAGCATGGACACAAAGCTTGGGAATGTTTCTATCCCTCACGAATGTTCACTGAGTGGCATTTACAAGAGGCTCTCAATAATCGCAGGAAAAAGAGAACACACTCTTGATGTTAGCTGGCTCTTGACCTCAACCACGTGGATACTTAGTCGGTGGGCCTATGTACAAAGCAACCACATCAGTGGAGCTGAGAGCCAAACATTGCTTCTAAACATGGACTGTTTTCCACAAAATTAACCCATCAATAACAAACAGGGAAGGTTTTTAAAAGGCCTGTGGAAAATGTGTGTATATATATATTTTTTTGTATTGCCAGGGAGTATGTGCACTTGCTAGAGAATGAGATGGGAAGCCTTCCATAATGAGGCATGATCATGCCACAATTTCTCCTCCATTTCTCCATCCTGTCAGGATTTGGGGCATGCATGCATGGGCACCCAGTGCGTGTTTCAAGCTATCAGGACTAAGATTAGAATTGTGGTCAGCCACGTGGGATCTAGCTCCAAATGCATAGCACTTAACCACTGAGCTACAGGGCCAGACTGAACATGCATATTATAAAAGAACTGTGCATGGATTTAAAAAAAAGTTGTGTCAAAATAAACTCATACTTTGGGAACCAGCAGTTAGCATAATGGCTATGTCGCTGGATACCCATGTAATCGACTGCGGTTCGTGTCCCGGACCCGGTGGCTTAGAACTCACGCCAGGCGCATGTGCATGCATGCCCAAGATCCAGAGAGGAGAATGGAGGAGAAGGGATTGCGGCATTACCATCCCCCCTGGGGGGTGATATCTCACTTTCTGTCTCTGTGTCTCTCTCTGTCTGTCTGGCGAGCACACACGCCCTATAGCGAAAACCTCTCAAAAAAAAATAAAAAATAAACTCATACTTTAATTCCATTTCTCGTTGAACTTTTTGAAGCCCTCTCATACTGAGTCCCATTCCTGAAGGCTACCTGTAGGCAGGGTGATTACATTGGATCCCGTCTATTAAGGAAGAGAGAGGCAATTTCTATTTATTGGAATAGATGCCTATTGGACCTGGGGATCTGTCTTCCATCTGCAATTCTTCTGCAGTCTCATCATCCACGGACCTGTGGAATATTTTATTCATTGTCTTGGTGTATCACACAACTTTGCTCTGACCAAATAACTCTTTTCATAGCAACAGAAATGCAGCAGTGGGCTATACCTATGAAATTTACATCTTATAATGTGCCCTGTCAAATAGAAACATCTGGTTTAATAGACATTGGAACTGCCTTCTGATCAGCCACGTGGGATCTAGCTGTGCAAGTTGGTATACAGCAGCTGAAATGTTGGGGCATACAAATGTGCATGAACAGATAAATGGATTGAAAAAGTGCGGCACACACACTCGATGGACTACTATTCAGCCATAAAAAACAAGACCTTGGCATTTGATAGAAAGTAAACAAATAGTAAAGATTTATTGCTTAGTGAAGCAAGTCAGGCTATGAAAGAGAGATATTGTATGTCTCCACTTAATATATACTGACTGTCCACACTCTGTGGTAGACACTGAAAGACTGGAGGATGTAAAAGCATTGAAAACAGTTATGGACACTGGAGACAGTGTGGAAGGAGGGTGAGAGAGGGGA
>NW_006159427.1:7907063-7908492 GCF_000334495.1 Tupaia belangeri chinensis
GAAGGAAATTAGAGAGAAAAAATAGAGAAGGAAGACATTTGTGAGACACAGAAATAGTTTATTACCTGTTGATGATAACATGTATAGTATTCTTAACCGGACTGGTCTGAAGTGTATTTCATGTTGGGTAAATTTTATTTACAAGCTAAATGATGTATAGCAATTGAATGTATAAAAAATAATAAAAGAGATATAGATAATTATTAAAAATAAATGTTGGGGCATGATTCTACAATGCATAGTGCTGTTTTCCCTAGAACCATAGTACAAGTGTCTAGAAATGACGGGGCAAATGTGGACTTGGCTCCTATCACTAGAATATCCACTTGAACTTTTTCTTTCCATCCTAGTAACTTTGGGGTGATAGTTCTTAGTTTACAACAGCCAAATGCTTCCACCAGGGGACACAATGGTTCCATCACATCCAGAGTTGAGACTTCCACCTGCACATTTTGGACCTTCGTGCCACTGAACTAATAGGCAAAGAAGGATTTACTTTACTGACCATGATGGTTGGTCCTGGTTACTAAGCAGAAATGAAATTGCTGATATACTATTGGGGCGTGGAGCACAATATTTAGACCTAGTAGATTCTTTGGGGCAACTTTCAGAACTATCAAGTCCAATCATAGCAAAGGAGTTGATGGAAAACTATAGTAACCTAAACAAAAAAATAAGATATAGACAATCCACTCCCTGTAGAAATGGAAGCAGAGGAAACAATGACCTCCAAACAACTGAGAGGCTGGCCAGCTATGAGGAAGTGGAACACGGAATGAGTAATGGAAGAAGGAAGTTTCAAAAATCAACTATGACATGCGTCCTCTCGCAGAAATGGGGCCTGTAGCAGCTGTGTCTTGTCTTTCCTTTTTGTTGTTGTATTATTTTACATAGCCTGATTGTTGGAGGTTAACTATCCAATTTAGTCCCTAGGTTATGGGAATTCAGAGGGTATTATAACAGACCTTAGGAGAAGAGTTCACAATAGGTTTAGTCAGGATTCTGTCTCAGCTTCCTGAGAAGAGGACAAGAGTATCTTCATTTGTAAGAAAGGTTGCTGTGTCTTGTAAGGGAGAAGGAAGTTGTTACTGTTGAATGAAATCTCAAGTATGAGTAGAATGGATGTGTTCACCAAAGGGGTGAGTATTTAGCCTATTTTCTAGTTCTAAGACCATTCTTCCATCTTTTGCTCTGTGACTTTGGGGGCAAGACTGCAGACTACATTTCCCAATCTCTTTTGTCAGCTTCCTGTGAAGCCTGTTTTTTTGTTTTTGTTTTTGTTTTTGTTTTTGTTTTTTTTTGAAGAGGTTTTTGCTATAGGGCACGTGCGCTTGCAAGACAGACAGAGAGAGACATAGAGACAGAAAGCGAGAAATCACCCTCCAGAGGGGATGGTCACGCCGCAATCTCTTCTCCTCCATTCTCCTCT
>NW_006159427.1:7910771-7921543 GCF_000334495.1 Tupaia belangeri chinensis
AGTTTCAAAAATCAACTATGACATGCGTCCTCTCGCAGAAATGGGGCCTGTAGCAGCTGTGTCTTGTCTTTCCTTTTTGTTGTTGTATTATTTTACATAGCCTGATTGTTGGAGGTTAACTATCCAATTTAGTCCCTAGGTTATGGGAATTCAGAGGGTATTATAACAGACCTTAGGAGAAGAGTTCACAATAGGTTTAGTCAGGATTCTGTCTCAGCTTCCTGAGAAGAGGACAAGAGTATCTTCATTTGTAAGAAAGGTTGCTGTGTCTTGTAAGGGAGAAGGAAGTTGTTACTGTTGAATGAAATCTCAAGTATGAGTAGAATGGATGTGTTCACCAAAGGGGTGAGTATTTAGCCTATTTTCTAGTTCTAAGACCATTCTTCCATCTTTTGCTCTGTGACTTTGGGGGCAAGACTGCAGACTACATTTCCCAATCTCTTTTGTCAGCTTCCTGTGAAGCCTGTTTTTTTGTTTTTGTTTTTGTTTTTGTTTTTGTTTTTTTTTGAAGAGGTTTTTGCTATAGGGCACGTGCGCTTGCAAGACAGACAGAGAGAGACATAGAGACAGAAAGCGAGAAATCACCCTCCAGAGGGGATGGTCACGCCGCAATCTCTTCTCCTCCATTCTCCTCTTGGGATCTAGGGCATGCACGCACACGCGCCCGGCATGAGTTTTAAGCCATCAGGTCCAGGACGCGAACCACAGTCGACTACGTGGGAGTCCAGCGACATAGCCATTACACTAACTGCTGGTTCTCAGCTTCCTGTGAAGTCTGTTAATCAGAAGCCCTAGTGGAGATTTTCAAGATATAAGAGAATGGTAGAAAGGACTTCCTTCTCATTTCCAGTTCCTGTCAGCACTACTTATGCACACAGTAGGCTCCTCCCTCCACGTGTCTGAATGGGAGCGGGACGGGACTTTCTCTAAGGTCCACGCTACAGACCTGTGAGGCTCCCTCAGCTCATAGTTTGATAACATCACCAATTCCATTTTATTCTCTCAAACAGCTTCCATGGTTATTCATTTCTGAGATGTTTTAGAATCTATGTTTTGCTCTTGCATCCTTTCAGCACCTATGTAACCAGTTTCCTGTATTATGAAATCCTTTCTGAAATGTCTAGTATAATTTATGTTTTTCTTTTCTGTTCTCTTTAAATTTTGCCAAAGAGTACATGTGCTTGCCAAAGAGAGAGAGAGAGACAGACAGAGAGAGAGAGAGGAAGAAAAGGAAAGAGAGAGACAGGAAGTGTGAAAGCACCTCTCGCCGCCCCCTCTCCCCAGCATTGGGGATAGTCATGCCACAATCCCTTCTCCTCCATTTCTTTCACTTTTTAGAATTTTGGGCACACATGCACATATGTCTGGTATGTTTCTTAAGCCACTAGGTCTGGAACTCAAATCATGAAGTCAGCCATGTGGTTATCTAGCCTCTTTAACCACTATACCATGTTTTCTAACTGAATTTATGATCACAATTCTCTGCCTCACAATAATGATGATGCCTATCTATCTACCTATCTATGATCTATGTCTACCAATCAAACATACCATAATTAACTAGTGATGATGACAAGCAAGATGGTTTTTGTGCATTTCTGAGTGAAATCAGAAATGACTTGCAACAGAATTTCAAAAGGACTCAGTTACGGGACCAGCAGTTACCATAATGGCTATGTTGCTGGACTCCCATGTAGTCAACCACGGTTCGAGTCCCAGACCTGGTGGTTTAAACTCACGTTGGGTTCATGTGCGTGTATGCCCAAGATCCCAAGAGGAGAATGGAGGAGAAGGGATTGCAGTGTGGCCATCTCCCCAGGGCGTGATTTCTCGCTTTCTGTCTCTCTCTGTCTTTCTGGCGAACATATGTGCCCTATTGTAAAAAACTGTCAAAAAAAAAAAAAAGAAGGAAAGAAAGAAAGAAAAGGACACAGCCTTTGCCTCTTCTGTCTCAATCCCTTCATCCTGAGGGCTATGGAGGAGACTATAGCTGGAATGTTTTTCAGACTTTTATTTTCAGCTACTCCAAAAATCAGACAAAATAATAATGATTCTTTGGGAAGCTAGATCAGATGAAAAACAGACACCCCAACTCATAATTGCTTAAATGACTCAGCAATTCTACTCCGTGCCATATACCCAAGAGACATGAAAAAATATGACCATACAGAAACTTCTACATTCATAATCATAGTAGCATTATTCATGAGAGCCAAAAGGGGAAACATCCCAAATGAGTCATTAACCAATGAGCCAATAAGCAAAATGTGATCGATCCATTCAATGGAATAGTATTCAGCTATAGAAAGGAATGGAGTGTTGCTATATGGGATGAACCTTAAAAACATCATGCTAACTAAAGAAACCAGTCATACCTCTCTAGCACGTTCCCTCCTTTCCTAATCTGTGCCCATTTCCTGCCAATTACTTCTACATATGACTCATCACTAGGTATGGAAACTCATAAGGAAAGGTATAAGGAATGATTGCTTTTGGAATTACTGGTACTTCTGAAAACATTTGAAAACACTAAGGCTTTCCACGCTCAAAGGAACCCACCAAAGTATGACTGTAAGGTTACCTGGCAGGTTATTATGGAAAGGTTCCATGGGTCTACCCTGAACAAGACACTGAGTGGATCTCATCATAGTTTTCTAAAATTCTGGGGCCCCTGGAGCAGGTGATATGCTTTAATAAAGGAGACTGTAGCTGGAATGTTTTTCAGCCTTTTGTTTTCGAGTACTTCAAAAATCAGACAAACTCTTTAGAAAGAGATAATAAGATGAAAAATAATACTCCAGTACCCTCAAACTTGAATATTCTCTTCCTGGTACCATTAAGGAGAGAGAATAGCCTTAGAATTTTTGCCTGACTGTGTCCAGAGACCAAAGGCTTTCTCTCTGAGTTGTTTAAAGTGTTATTAGTTAATATAGTCTCTCTCTGTCTTTCTGGCGAACATATGTGCCCTATTGTAAAAAACTGTCAAAAAAAAAAAAAAAAAGAAGGAAAGAAAGAAAGAAAAGGACACAGCCTTTGCCTCTTCTGTCTCAATCCCTTCATCCTGAGGGCTATGGAGGAGACTATAGCTGGAATGTTTTTCAGACTTTTATTTTCAGCTACTCCAAAAATCAGACAAAATAATAATGATTCTTTGGGAAGCTAGATCAGATGAAAAACAGACACCCCAACTCATAATTGCTTAAATGACTCAGCAATTCTACTCCGTGCCATATACCCAAGAGACATGAAAAAATATGACCATACAGAAACTTCTACATTCATAATCATAGTAGCATTATTCATGAGAGCCAAAAGGGGAAACATCCCAAATGAGTCATTAACCAATGAGCCAATAAGCAAAATGTGATCGATCCATTCAATGGAATAGTATTCAGCTATAGAAAGGAATGGAGTGTTGCTATATGGGATGAACCTTAAAAACATCATGCTAACTAAAGAAACCAGTCATACCTCTCTAGCACGTTCCCTCCTTTCCTAATCTGTGCCCATTTCCTGCCAATTACTTCTACATATGACTCATCACTAGGTATGGAAACTCATAAGGAAAGGTATAAGGAATGATTGCTTTTGGAATTACTGGTACTTCTGAAAACATTTGAAAACACTAAGGCTTTCCACGCTCAAAGGAACCCACCAAAGTATGACTGTAAGGTTACCTGGCAGGTTATTATGGAAAGGTTCCATGGGTCTACCCTGAACAAGACACTGAGTGGATCTCATCATAGTTTTCTAAAATTCTGGGGCCCCTGGAGCAGGTGATATGCTTTAATAAAGGAGACTGTAGCTGGAATGTTTTTCAGCCTTTTGTTTTCGAGTACTTCAAAAATCAGACAAACTCTTTAGAAAGAGATAATAAGATGAAAAATAATACTCCAGTACCCTCAAACTTGAATATTCTCTTCCTGGTACCATTAAGGAGAGAGAATAGCCTTAGAATGGCAGCCTGACTGTGTCCAGAGACCAAAGGCTTTCTCTCTGAGTTGTTTAAAGTGTTATTAGTTAATATAGTTTTGGCAGCAAACAGACAACCCAACTCATTAGTACTTAAATAACCCAGCAACCCTACTCTGAGATACATACTCAAGAGATGAAAAAATATGACCATATAAAAGCGTCTACATCCATATTTATAGTGGTTATTCATAATAACCCAAGGTGAAAACAACCAAAATGGCCATTAACTAATGAATGAATAACCAAAATGCGGTAGATCAATTAAATGGAATATTATTCAGCTATGAAAAGGAATGAAGTGCTGGTAAATGCTATAGTGTAGAGGAACCTTAAAAACATTATGCTAAGTGAAAGAAGCCAATCACAAAAGACCAGTCTATTATAGACCAGTCTATTTCATTTACATGAAATATACACAAAAAACAATTTCATGGATACAGAGATGAGTGGTTTTGGGCATTGAGTGAATGGGAGAATTGGGTAGGCATGGTCTCTTTTGTAGGTGGTGAAAATGTTCTAAGCATGAAGCATGGCTGTGCAACTCTGTGAATATACTAAAAATACTGGATGATACACTTTAAATATGCAAATTGTATAATGTAAGAATATTATTATTTTTATTTTTATTTTAGGTTTTGTTTCATAGGGTATGTGCATTCTCCAGAGAGAGGAAAAGTGAGAAATCGAGCATGGACATGCCATGATCCCTTCTCCTTCATTCTCCTCTTGGGATTTTGGGCACCCGTGCACACAAGATTGGTATAATTTTCAAGCTGCTGTGTCTGGGCCACAAACCACAGTCACCTATGTGGGAATCCAGCACCTTCACCACCACACTGCCTGTTGTCCCCATGAATTTTTGAAATAAAACTGTTACCAATAAAGTTACTGAAGTAATAGGAAATGTATTGCTCCTGAAATAGAAAGTCCAGAATAGCTGGTTAGTTTAGTGATTTAACCATGCCCTCAGAGATCAAGGTTCTCCTTACCTTCAGCCAGCTGCAGCAGCTTCAGCTGTCCTGAACACAGAAACAGGGGAGTCTTTTTCTTGTGTCCCTCTATTTCAGGAACAGAAGTCTTGCCCAGTCAGTAATCCCCAAGCTAAGCACCATCATGTCTCATTGACCAGAAGTGGCCTCCCAGCAAACTCAGGGAGGCCATTTGCTCAGCTCGGAGCAAGGGAACAATAGCTGACAGGCAGGCAGCCCCAGCCACTGCAGAAAATCACGCAGAATTTTCTTGCAAGGAGAGTGGACTTGGACTTGACTGGATTTACACCTACCTGTCGTCTCTGTCACCTAACAGATTACCTACCTGCTTGTTTATGTGCATGTGTGTGCACACGCACAGATTAAAAATGCCTACTCTTTTTTTTTTTTTTTTGGAGAGGTTTTTGCTATAGGGTGCGTGTGCTCACCAGACAGAGAGAGACAGAGAGACAGAAAGTGAAAAATCACTCCCCAGGGGGTATGGCCATGCCACAATCTCTTCTCCTCCATTCTCCTCTCGGGATCTTGGGCACACACACACACGTGCCCGGCGTGAGTTTTAAGCCACAGGGTCCAGGACGCGAACTGCAGTCAACTACATGGGAGTCCAGCAACATAGCCATTATGCTAACTGCTGATCCCCCTCTTTTTATTTTTATTATTATTTTTTTAAAGACAGATTCTTGCTCTCTTACTCCCTTGATCTGTCCTGCCTCAGCCCCACAGCACAGTTGGACTAGGAATCAAACCAGGGTCCCCATGTGGTCCCAGCCTGTGGCTCACAATGCAGCAGCACACCACTGTATAAAATGTCTGATTTCTTGTAATGAAAGAAGTGAAGATTTTCCTATTTGGGGGAGGGGCAAGGATTTGTGTTTTTATCAGATCATCCCAACTTGGGGAGGATTAGAAAGAGTAATGTGGGGAGCCTGCCAGTGGCATAGTGGCGAGGTGCCGGACTCCCATGTGGTTGACTGTAGTTCAATTCACAGACCCAGTGGCTTGAAATCCACTCTGGACACATATGCATGCGTGCCCAGAATTCCGAGAGGAGAATGGAGAAGGGATTGCAGCGTGGCCATCCCCTTCGGGTGGTGGTGGGGGGTGATTTCAAGCTTTCTGTCTCTATCTATTGCTCAGGCAAGCACATATTCCCTTAAGCAAAAATCTCTCAAAAAAAAAAAAAAAAAAAAGAAAAAAAGATGAAAGAAAGAAAGAAAAAAGGAAGAAAGAAAGAGCAAAAGGAAGTAATGCAGATGTGGAGGCAGTGCGGCTGGCAGCCCCTGGCCTCTGACAGACAGCAGGGCCTGCGTGTGTCTGCCCAGCTCTCCACCCCTGAGAGAGTGCTGGTGAGCTGGGAAGGGCCGGCAGGGGGCCACGCTGGCTGAGGGCTTGGCCTGGGCACGGCCCACCTCCCAACAGAGTCTGATCCTGGCCTTGCCTTTCCGACCACGGCCAAGGGTCCACGTGAGCCGCTTGGTCACATGTGGTTGTGTTTAACTCCGTGGAACTTTGAACCAACCTCAAGCTGTGCCCGTGGGGAGATCAAAGTCAATAAAGTGTATGTGGTTTCTAAGTGGTGAACTTTGTGAAGAAACAAAACTCATTTAAGCTGAAGCCAAGGGGAGTGTTATGTTTTGACTGATGCATAAAACAAAGAAAGAAGGTTGTTCCCCCTGTGTGTTATTTGGTTGTTGTTGTTCTATATATTTTTTAAAAAGACTGTTTATTAAAGGCCATATTTTAAAATAAACAGAGCGGACGCGCGTGTTCTTTTTGTAAACACGTTCGAGTCCTTTGAAGCCGAGGATAATGAGTATGACAACAGACCGCTGTTTACCCTCTCCTGGGCTCGGTGTTTAGTTAGCTGGTCTTGAAAACTCACTTACAGAGAGATTTTTAGGATTGACTTTGCTGGAACAGAGGAAGAGGGGGAAGACCACGGTAGTCAGCATCTGTATTCAAACTTCACGACAAACAAGGATCTTCCCAAACAAGGCCCCTCAGCCCAGCCACAGACTCAGCTCCTCAGGCTCACCCTCAAGGCAGCATCCACTGCAGGCCTCAAGGCTCCTTGCTGGCCTGCCTCCCCTGCTGGGCTGGGGGAATGTCCAGACATCAGTAACACAGGGGTGGGGGGGATGGGGACTTGGGAAAGGAGCCCTTCTGTGATGTGACCACGGCCACCCCTGTGAAGCTGCTCACAACCTGCGGGGCTGGGAATGTAGGTGTTCAGGGCAGAGCTCTGGGTGGGGTGAGCCAGCCCTGCCCCTGGACCGTTGCTCTGCCTCCTCCTCCCACCTTTCCTTCCTGCGCCTGGGAGCTAACAGACAACTGCGCTGCAGTAAATATTGACAAACGCCAGCTTCCCCTGCTGTGGGGAAGCTCTTTGCTGAGCGAGTCCTCTCCTGTGCTGTCCAGATACGGAGGCTTCCATTTCTTTCCTCCACCAGCGCAGCGATCGCTGGGCTATTTTGGTCACTTCCTGGGGACAGTTCCTTGAATTGTTCGGATGGCATTGTGTAATGCCCGGAGCCCAGCTTCCCTTCCCCTCCTAAGCAGCTGGGAAAATCAGGCTCCCCGCACATTTTCCTTTGTTAACTGATGTATCCTGAAGTCGTCATGCCTGGCAGGCAGGGCTGGGCTGCAGGGGGAAAAGGTGCTCCTCTCCCTTGGGCTCAAGGGTCCATGGAGGACCCACACCCTGCCCTGAAGCTGGAAGCACCTATTCAAGATGATGGAGGCTTTGTCTGAACACACAAGCTCCGATTTTGACGTGGTGGTTTAGAAAGACACTTTGGTGGTACCTTGCATGAGGCTGGAAACTCACAGGTGATCCGTCCTCACCTCAGGGAGCTGGACTCTCCCAGAGTCTCATGGGCATCCCAGCGTTGACTCAAAGGGGTTCAAAGAACTCTGAGAAAATGGGCTCAGAAATTGGACAGCTGAGATTTATGACTGGACTCCCATCGACTCATGCCTGCATTCCTCTGGTCTGCCTCACCCGTCTGGGCAGATGACCCAACCAGGCAGTCCTCCTAGCTTTCCGTTCCCTCGATGGATCCAGAGATCAAGGCTTGTGCCTCAGTTGTCGTACTGTAGCCCACAGGCAAAGTACACAGCCCTTGACCTGGCTTGTTGCCCCAGGGCACTGCTGGGGGTGGGGGCTGCACAGACACCCACACTCCCGGCTTGCTCTGTGAATGGAGACGCAGACCCCAGGTCCACGGCACCCTTCCCTTCCTTAGTTTCCAAGTCCCCACCCACCCCACGGGGCTGCGGCCCCTCCTCCACGTGTTGGCTGCACACATCCAGCAACAGGAAATCAGCCCCATCGGCGGCCAGAGCTTGTGGTAACCATGGCTGGCAATTCCCAATGCAGCAGACTAGACAGATCTGAGTCCTGGCCTGAACTTGGGGAAACGGCACCTCTCTGTGCTTCCACTTCCTTATCTGGACATGGGGTAACAATGGGACTGACCCCATCCAGTTCTGAGGATTAACTGAGCTCCCGTACATGGAGTACTTAGAATAACCTCTAAGTGGCGCCGTTCATGCGCATGAGTTACTCTACTGGAGTGGGTCATAACTGGTGGTCACTGAGCAACGGGGGGGCCAGGTGGCCGAGCCAGAATACATGAGCTCTGCCCAGTCTACCCAGTCTACCCTACGTGCGCCAGTCACCCCTCAGGTCAGTAGCGTGGTCCTTGGCTCACTTACTCCCAGTCAGCCCTGAATTCCAGTTGAACCAGTGGCCTAACAGCATGCAGGGGTCTGAACTAGTCAAGTGCGCCCCTAAAGGTGAGAAGAAACTTTCTAGCAAAGATGTAGTCTGGTCTTAAGTTCCTAATTCTTCGCACAACTTTGAACAAATCACATCATCCTTCCACCCATTCAAATGATCAAAACTGGGTACCCTTAATGAGTGCCCAGAATTCTTTCCGAACTGCTTGGGAATCTGCTAAACTCAGGAAGAACAGTCCCTGCTTATGACTGGCTTGTGTTTAGACAGCCAAGTAGGAAATGCCAAAGCAAGCCGTCAGTAATGGAGGCGAGTGGAGGAACACATGTGATGAGTGACCGGCTAGGCTGATAGGATACATCAAGAGGGGCCTTCGTGCCTGCCTGGTGTGAGCCTACTCTTTGGTCTGCAGTGTCTCTGCTTTGCTAGGTTCGCTATGGACCTACACGGGAAACGGGGATTTCTGGAACCATGGCCCTTTCACCATGGATTGCGAGGTGGCTCTGAGCACAGGACAGACCTGGAGGAACAGGCTGCCTATGGGCTGTGGTTTAACTAGGCCTACACGCAGATGCTGGTGGAGAGCTAGCTGCAGAGTTGAGTGAATAAATAACCTGCCTGCTGGGTGGGCCCCAGGCCCTGTCCTCTGGAGAAGAGTGGCTTTCTCATAGCCCTGGGCACCTTCTCTCGGTCTGAGATCTTCACCACAGCACTGCAACTGCCGAGCTAGGTGCCTGCACCAGGGCCATGTGTTCAATGAGCTGACCTTGAAGTTGCTGTGCTGGTCGGTTTCCCAAGCGCAGCAGTCTCTTAGGTAATAGTCACTATTGCTACAGTGTTGCTTCTCCTGACTCATTCCCAGGAAGCTGAATGTGGCTCTTCCCTGCACACCAGGCTCTGGGACGGGGCGGGTCGTGCCATGGGTGTGCGCACTACAGGGTTGTCACGGAGCTCAGGGATCTGCAGCAGGGCTGGAGTGTGACGTACTACATCCCTTTGTCCCCTTAGATGTCTATCTGCTTTCTTTTACCAACAGGTAAAATTACTATGTGCCATGGCCAGAAGGTGGCATGGTGCTTAAGGCTCTAGATTCCCACATGGCTGACAGCAGTTTGAGTCCCAGACATGGCAGTGTGCTTTCTCATTCCCTCCTCCCCCTCTGTCTTTCTTCTTTCCCTGGTGAGTGCAGATGCCCTAGAGCAAATTTAAAAATAACAATAATAAATAAAAGAAAAGAAATAATATTTTAAGAGAGATTTTTGCTAAGGGAGAAACAGAGAGAGATGGTGAGAAGGAAGGAAAGTGAAAAATCACTCCCTGGAGGGATAGCCACGCTGCAATCTCCTCCTCCATTCTCCTCCTGTGATCTTGGACATACATGCATGCACACACACCTGGCATGAGTTTGAAGCCACCAGCTCTGGAACTTGATCCATGGTTGGCTATGTAGGAGTCCAGTGATGTAACTACTATACCATCTGCTTGTCACAAATAAATAATTCTTTAAAAATAAAATGACCATGTGTCACGTTGTTACAAACAGGGGTGCCTGGGTCCCGGGCCATGGACTGGTACCGATCTGTGGCCTCTTAGGAACAATAGGAGGTGAGCGACAGGGAAACCAGTGAAGCTCCATCAGTGTTTACAGCCACTCCCCGTTGCTGGCTCCTGAACTCTGCCTCCAGGACAGCAGCAGTGGTATCAGGTTCTCATAGGAGCACAGCCCTATTACAGACTGCATGTGTGAGGGAGCTAGGGGACCTGTGAGGGACCTGGGGGACCTGTGAGGGAGCTGGGGGACCTGTGAGGGAGCTGAGGGACCTGTGAGAGAGCTGGGGGACCTGGGAGCGAGCTGGGGGAACTGCGAGGGAGCTGGGGGATGTGCGAGGAATCTACGTGACCTATGAGGGAGCTGGGGGACATGCGAGGGAACTAGGGGACGTGCGAGGGAGCTAGGGGACCTGTGAGGAAGGTGGGGGACCTGTGAGGGAGCTGGGGGACCTGTGGGGGAGCTGGGGGACCTGTGAGGGAGCTGGGGGGCCTGTGAGGGAGCTGGGGGGACTGCG